>NC_051225.1:11046755-11407595 GCF_015220715.1 Pygocentrus nattereri
GTACTAGTAGCAGCAACAGTAGTAGTAGCAGCAGTAATAGTAGTAGTAATGGTAGTAGCAGCAGCAGCAGTAGTGGTAGTAGTAGAATTAGTAGCAGCAGTAGTACTAGTAGCAGCAGCAGTAGTAGTAGCAGTAGCAGCAGCAGCAGTAGTACTAGTAGTAGTAGTAGTAGTAGTAGCAGCAGTAGTAGTAATCGTAGTAGCAGGAGCAGCAGTAGTGGTAGTAGTAGAAGTAGTAGCAGCAGTAGTACTAGTAGCAGCAGCAGAAATAGTACTAGTAGTAGTAGTAGTAGTAGTAGCAGCAGCAGTAGTAGTAATGGTAGTAGCAGGAGCAGCAGTAGTGGTAGTAGTAGAAGTAGTAGCAGCAGTAGTACTAGTAGCAGCAGCAGTAGTAGTAGCAGCAGCAGCAGCAGCAGTAGTACTAGTAGCAGCAGCAGTAGTAGTAGCAGCAGCAGCAGCAGCAGTAGTACTAGTAGTAGCAGTAGTAGTAGTAGTAGTAGTAGTAGTAGTAGCAGCAGCAGTAGTAGTAGTATAAGCAGTAGCAGTAGTAGTAGTAGTAGTATTAGTAGTAGTAGTAGCAGTAGTAGTAGCAGCAGTAGTAGTAGTAGTAGCAGCAGCAGCAGCAGTAGTACTAGTAGCAGCAGCAGCAGTAGTAGTAGTAGTAGTAGTAGTGGTATTAGTAGTAGCAGCAGTAACACGCTTAAAAGGGTTCTTCGAGAGTTCTATATAGAACCATTTGCATTCTTAAGTGGTTCTTTATGCGGTGAAATGCCTCTCCAGACTGATAGAGAATGTGCTGTAAAGGGTTCTATATAGCACCAAAAAGGATTCTTGTTTTATTGATGTCGAAACAATAAAGCAACCTATTTTAGTGCTGTATAGAACAATTTTCAAAAAGGTTCGATACAGAACCACATCCAACACATTTCACCATCCATGCACAGAACCATTTAAGCATGCAAACAGATCTTTTAAGTGTCCTTAGTTCTGTATAGAACCATTATCTTTGCTATAGAAACCTTGAAGAACCACCTTTTACTAAGAGTAAAACTCCTAACCCAACCAATCCACCAAAAAAGGAAAACCCTTCATTCTTATACATTCTCAACTTTGTCTTTAACTTTTTACGTGCCCACAATATCAAAATGTTCATGTTTTCCATCGGCCTGTGGACATTCGGTCGCCACAAAGATCTAAATACACGACCACACACACACACACACACACACACACACACGAGCGCGCTCGCTCAGGCCCCGTCCAGTCTCCAGCGCGTGGCCATGCCGCGCGTAGCGCGTGATGTAACTCCGTGGGCGCGTATAAATAGCGCGCGCATGGCCGAGCGGAGCCGCGCTGAGCGACTTCGCCGAACTTGGACTCGACTTTGGACGCACGAGCGCACGGACACACGCTACGCAACGCGGCCGCGCAGCCTAGCGCGCGAGCTGAGCGCTCGACTTTGGGGCCGTTTTTCCGCGCGGTGGTTTTAATTTTGGAGCACGGTGGAGGAGGAGGAGGAGAGGGGGCGGCGGACGTTGATGCCAAAATAGACAAAGGAGGACCCGTGCGTGTAGCCCGATCCCGCTTTGTCGCGCGCGCCCCGTGCTCGGCAGCATGAGTGTGCGCGCGGCGCCGCTGCTCCCCGTGCTCTTGCTGCTGCTCCTAGGGCTGACGGCAGGCTGGGCGCGCGGCGCTCCGCTAGTGAGCGCGCAGCGGCGCTGGGAGACCCTCTACCAGCGCTCGGTGGCGCGAGTGCCCGGGGAGAAGCGCGAGGCGGCCCGGGACAGCGAGTACCTGACCGGAATCAAGCGCCTGCGCCGCCTTTACTGCAACGTGGGCATCGGCTTCCACCTGCAAGTGCTACCGGACGGCACCATCACCGGCGTGCACAACGAGAACAGATACAGTAAGTACGCGCAGTGTTCACACGGTGTTCAACTGACCCCAAATAGCCACTGATTTCTTGGGCATAGATTTAGCCTGTAGTGTTGGACTCTGACGCCAACAATTAAAAAGCCTATGTATTTCAGGCTTATGCATCTTAGTCTGGGAAACTACATAAACTACATAAGAGTGAGAACTTTGCTATGAGCCAGTAAAACATAATGCATTTTTAAGATGTATTGTACTTGCACTGTTTGTGTCATTGACATGTATGCCTGTGATCTGAAATAAAAGTGTCAAAACTCAAAAAGTGTATTCACACAGAGTGAGCACACTTAGGGGACTCTTAATGGTGCCTCAGAGTCTCAGGTATAGATACAAAGTTGATCAACAACAAAGCTCCTGCATAAACGCCACAACATCAACAGTACTGAGTTAATCCCTATCCATTTTACCAGAACTGCATTGAACCACTATAGCGTAATTATTACAGCAGAGGTGAACTAACACCCAAAGAGCTGTGCTCAGCTCATAGGGTTTGTTTACCAGACAGGGACTGTACCTAGTTCTGGACCACCCTGAATGGAAAGAAAAATTATAGTCCAGAAATAGGTTTAATCCTTGTCCGGAAAACCAACTCTTAACAGTATTTAATTAACAAGTACAGAATCTACGTGACCCCTGTAAGTGTTGACGAAGCACCTAAGCAACAGTTGATGTAACTCAACTAGTGATAAATCCAGAATTTCTGAGTATAACTGTGTCCAGCTCATCCAAACACTGAACGTGCATATTCAACACTAAGGATTGTTCTGAGAAGCAATACTGGATAAGAAAGACCACTGAACAGCATAGTCTTTGAAACATTTGAATGCTGTGTTGTAGCGTCTTTAGTGGTAGTTTTCCATGTACGTCCTGATAAATGCACTGGGAGATGTTTCTGTTTGTCACTTATGGACTGGTCAACATCTGGGCTTTTAAAAAAGCCACTGGTGCTCTCAGCACCCCTCTCTAAACAACTGCATGTGTAACATGAAATGGGCTAATATCTAAAACTGGTCCCAAAGTTAGTCTAGAGGTAAGTCCATCTGTTATGGTACATTAACCCTCTTGACCTTGTATGTCTAATTAATAGCCAGGCTTTATAAAGGTGTCTATATGACAGCATTTGGAGCATTCGTAGTTTTTTTTACTCTCATGCTGTTGCAGTCGGCCCAACATTCATGGAACAGCACGTCCAGAGGCTTGTGGATGCAGTATCAATACGCTCCCAAGAGTTGTTTTGTGTCCCCTTGGACTATTTTAAGACATGACATAAAACTGAAGGGAGATACATTACATACGTTTTCATTACGTACGCAGTAAGCGCACAGTGCCTCTATAAAGGGGACGAGGCATCATCCCGAGGACTCAGTACAGCTCTATTAAAGGGAAAGTAGACAAAAGTCTGCTTGGAAAAAACGTTCAATACGTCTTCTTGTGTCACCAAACCATGTCAAAGACGTGAGACAAAATGTAGATAAAAAGTCATGGTTCAATTTAAAATCCATAGTGTTGAATTAACCCCTCAAACTCCTACAAATTCCTACAGAAACCTCAAGACTTAATATTCAGTACTACTTATTATTCAGTAAATATTGTGTAACTACAATGCAAGCAATGTGGTTATGAGATTGAGAGAAGGAAATCTGGACCCTCCAGCAAATTGTACTCTGCTTGTTGAAGTCCTGCTGGACACAAGTGGCCATTAGAAGAGTGAATTAAACATGGTACATTCTTAAATATAAAAGGGTTCTGTGGAGTGATGCCATTATAGAGTCACTTTTATTTCCCTAAGAAACCTGTCAGTTGGTGGTTCTTTTGTGATGATTATTTTTAACATGTCAATGGCTAGAACCTTTTATAGCTCAGCCAGTTTGCACTGTGGTTCATGTAGTAACTGCATAATAAGGATATAATAAGCCGCAAATGCATTTTTAAGGGATTAAAGACCCTTCATGTCATGTTTAGGTTCTATACCAATTCAAGACTTTTCTTAGATGCCCAAGCCAAGAACCTTAATTTTTACAAGAGAGAAAGCAAGGTAGTTGTTAACTCAACAGTGGGGATTTTACTGTGTTGGGCGCGATAGAAGTGTTTGCGAAATGCTTCATGGTCGGAAGGTGTCGTTTCCTTCTAGGCTCCTCCAGAAATCTAAATGTAAACACTTGTGATGCTTTACAAATACACTCATCCTGAGCTGTGACCTGATAGATATGAGTCGAGCAAGGTCATCTGTATTCTTTGTTGTTGGTTACAGGTCTTCTGGAGATATCTCCGGTGGAGAGGGGAGTTGTGACACTGTTCGGTGTCCGGAGCGAGCTATTCGTGGCCATGAACAGCAAGGGGAAGCTCTATGGATCTGTGAGTGCATGAGCTGATTTATGGCAGGTTTCCGCCTGGAGATTTTCTTATCAGTGCCTGATGACATATCGCCCTGTGCTGGAGTTGTAAACCACCCCCCACCCCCCCATTCATCCCCCACCCCCACCCCTCCTCCCCCCAGGCTCCTCCTTGGTGCATTGTTGAGCTTGCTTGTGCCTCATCGTGTTTTCATTGTGGGCCGGGTGAAGCCAGGGACGATGGCACACTACATCACTCGCTCTACGCATTCCATTCTTAGCATTGCCAGCCAACACATGCACCTACTGTCCTTCCCCGGGTATAGATGAACTGGCCAAAAGGGACCACCCAGATTGTATGTGTGTTCACTCTTGGGACTAGTCCAGCCCTGCAGGCCAATGTCTTCCCTGTTACAACCTCTTGAACTTCAGGCTTATTATTCAGATATTAATTGCAGGGCTGATTTTTTTCCATAAGTAGACACTTCAAATTGAAGGTGCCAAAAAGGGTTCTTTGGCATGATGCAACTTTTGGTTCTCTAAAGAACCACCCAATGGATGCTCCCTTGAAACCAGAATTGAAACCACTTTTTGGTTCTTTATATAAGAGTCTAATATGTCTATATAGTCTAATATGAGACTATTTTTCGAGGCTAGAGTAAGGAATAAAATTCTAGACCCATCAATGGGGGTTAACAAGCCCAGTTCTGCTCAGGATGAGTTTGGCAAAGAACTAATGAATTGAATCAGGTAAACCCACCTGATTCAAGAGCTGTGTAGTTGCAGCAGGAATGGGATAAACTAAACATGGAAGAAAAGTCCTGACGTCTGATGCTTTACCCTTTAAATGTGGGCCCAAAATTTTATTACATGTATCTATAATTTAAGAATAGCTCAACCAGTTTGCACTGAAGTCCCTGTAGTAGAATAACAAGCCTTAGTATGTAATATACCTGGGATTTTAAGGGGTTTATCTCCAATGCACCTGATATTGGTATGTAAATACGACCAGGGAGCAGTCTGTTTCAAGTCACTGCTCTGAAATAACAACTTATAACAGAGACTTGACTACCAGTTCTTCCTATTTTTACTAGATTCCAGATGATTTTTGATCTGTCCAACTAAACTGCGAGAAGTAACTGATCAAATGCACTCCTTAGGCAGGAAGACTTTACTGAAGGGTGATGATCATACTGATAGACTTGACCTACATATGTCTTTCTTAACAACTGATAATCCTATATAAAGAATTATAAAGGCTTATTCCAACAAGCATCAACTGCATTATACTTTCTGAGGTGAATGGATATCACAGTTGATTGGCAGGTGTTATGTAGTTTTATGATTTCTGACCTTCAGTAAAGTGTCACTGGTTTCAATGTTCAGAATTTCAACAAAACTGTAACATCTTCAACTCTTCTCTCCTCCTCAGGTGCATTTCACCAATGAATGCAAGTTTAGAGAAAAACTCCTGGCAAACAACTACAATGCATACGAATCCGCAGCCTACCCAGGCATGTACATTGGCCTGAGCAAGACCGGACGGACAAAAAAAGGAAACCGGGTGTCTACGGCTATGACGGTGACGCATTTCTTGCCAAGGATCTGAAGGAGCATGGACAGGCCCAGCAGCGAAGCCTGGGACGATGCACTTTCTACAGAGCTTTCCCATGAGGTTAAGTGTGTCGTATTCTCATATGTGTATATCAGACTATTTATAATTCTTCTTTTTTTGTATTTCCTGTAAAACTGCCTCTTTCTAAGTGTGAAGAACACATTTAATTTATTTTATTTGTTTATTTAATCCTTCCTGCTGCTACCAAGTGTTTCATACGTGAAATTCCTACAATGTACAAGACGGTTTTTTTTGTTTGTTTGTTAGTTTGTTTTTGCACTGTTTTTTTTTTTCATCGTTCCTGGGAAAATGGAATTGTAAGTCTTAGTCGAAGTGTGTAGCTTGTGAAATCGTAGTGACCCCAATGGTATTGCGCACTGGAGTGATTGTGTAGCGTGCGGCCTCCTTTGTGTGCCGCTGGGCTCCGACTGAAGCAGTATCGCTTTACTCTCGTTGAAGTCCTACCCCTCAAATCTGTTTTTAGCTCTGTTGGGTGGGGGGCAGGGGGAGAGCTGAACTCTGAACTTATCTGTAGTCGATCTTTGTCAGACCTGTAAAGCTCTGGACAGCGGTAGGGCATCTTCTTGGCATTGGGCAAGCGAAGAGTTTGGAATCATAAAGGCATTAAGATGCGCTTACACCATATCCAGATTTACAGTAAGGAGCCTGGTGTTGAATTACCTCCTGAAGTGTTTATTTAAGTCAAACCTGAAACAAATGAAGACTGTGAGAGTGAATTCAAACATGGGCAACTTTACTGTGAATTTGAGCAAATATTTCAGCCCCTTTAAGAACACGTCCTATGATGCGAAGTTCGAGTCAATCTTCTCTATGGTACGTGGGTCCCTACAGGTGTTTGGGGAAACCTTACATGTCAGACATCAGTATTTGTATGTATTGGTAAGGGAGGAAAGGGCCAGAGTATAGAACAGTGGCCTGTGGAATTTATTTTAGGCTATTAACACTTTTTTTTTTTACAAGTTCAAAGGCGGTATGTGGTACTAATGAAAAGTCTTAGGCCATGGGAGAAAACTATATTTAAAGCTATTTATTCTGGCGGTAAGTGTTTATTTGCTGGTATAAAATAAGCCTAACATTAGAATACATAGTTAGCTTAACCATTTCCAAACCTCTCCTCGATGAAGTCCAGTATTTGGAGCTACTATCCTATGCCTGCTAATCAAGCTAATCAAGGCTTCATTAAATTGTGTCATTAAGTAAAATCAAGTATTCTGCTGGTGGAACTAAATAAATCTATTCCATGGTTAGAGCTACATTGAGGAAAAATTAGAATCGAATATGTATTCTAACTACTTACATTAACTTGTAACTAGAAATTTGTGGTACATTTTGTACTATAATTATTTTATTTACAAGCAAAACACACTTCCTGCCGAGATATCTAATTTTAACCAGTTTTCTTAGTTGGCCTAAGAATTTTACCCAGTACCATATCTCCCTTTTAGTCGTTCTCTACCTCATAATGTTGTCGACAGACAGTCTCCTATTCTCAGTCTTGCTGACGGCGAATGTCTTTCCGTTGCTTGCCCTCATGCAGCAGGCTTGCTGCGCGCCCTAGTTGCGCCTTGTCACGTTTGAGCTATCTTTACCCTGTGATTTACTTTTAGAAAGGATAATCATGGTGGAAATATTTGAAGACAGCTGTAAGACTGCACTATATGCTCAACCAGTAACCCTATATTTTTCCTTTATATATTTTGTAAATATAATACAGTGTGATAAGCGAAATGCCGAGAAGCTGCTTTTGAGCCTGGTGTTTCACTTTGCTAAACAGGAGGCAATGGTAGGCTTACTTCTACACGAGAAGTCCATTTAGAACTGTTCTCTAACTGACTGAGAGATATGATCTCGAACAAAGCATTCCTTGTTCTTATTGTTTGTTGCAGGTACACATTTGGAATTTAGCAATGAAATGATTTGAAAAATGTCCTTTTATTCGGTCAAGCCCTGTAATACGCAGTGACAGTGGACAGGTGGATGGATGAATGGTCAGAAGTGATGGATGACCCATAAGAAACCCTGTGATTAGGCTAGACCCAAGACCAAAGGTCAATCTTAGAAATCATTGAAGCAAAGCCATATCTCGGGAATTATGTACAATATTGCCCAAATCTACCATTTTGCATTGTCATTCTCCCATATTGCCAGTACTGAACTAGTAATGTTGTTGATCTTATTCGATTCACCTAAGATGATCTGATTACTTCTCCCTTTCGTGTACCAAACCTTGTTCCAAATGAAATGGAGACTGTTTTGCATCATTGGATGTCGTTTACAATTGGCTGGATGGTCACTGAAAGCAAATGGCTTCTCTGACCCTCATCACAATGTGGAACTGACATGGATCACTGGACAGGATTTGCCTAACCAAAATGTGCAGTATCAACAAGCATGACCTTGTGGTCTGATGGTAGAGAGATTAAAGCAAACACAAATCCATCATTGTCTATCCAATCTGCCACTTGTAAGTAGCAAAGTCTCTGTCCATTTTAGGAGTTGTACTTCAAACTATGAAGAGTTATGAAAATAAACTGTCAATGACGTTTCTGTCAATTCCTTTATGGTTGTTTGTTCATCTATCCCGCTGGTTGTTTCAGCAGCTTTGTTGGACTTGACTGCCTGAGTCCTGTGGTATTGCGTTCTGAATCTCGTTGACATTTACCAAATATTGTCTGTAGTTTTATACAGGTCCTGTTAAACATTGTGATGTATGTGCTGTGCACATGACGATTACCCTAACTTAAGTGGAAGTTAATAAAGCTACGAAAGAAAAAAAAATAAACTCGAGCCGTGTGCTTTTTCATGCCTCCCTTTCGCTTCAAGGCCGAGGAGAAGCAGTGCTTAGCTTGTTTTCCACAAACCACATCCACAACCAGTACGCCGCGGCCTACATCTCAAGCAGTCATCAATAGTCCTTGGCCGCAATAAAACCCAACAAGAATACCTTGGAGTGTAACTATAGAAAAAAGGGTTAGCCTTCTGTTGGTAAACCTAAAAATACGCTAGCAGACACTATGACTTGTGCAGCTAGACTATGCGTGGGCCTTGCTTGGAGTATTCACTGCTGACATTTCTGCCTAGAAAGCACTGCCAAGTCACTGTCCTGCCTTTGTTTACTTGAGCCAGTACCTAGTTTGCAGATTGGGTGGTTTTAGCAGCCTCGTGAGGCCAAGTGGTCACTCCTGGGAGTGGAATCCTCCACCCCCCCGCACCCTTTGGGCCGGCAAGCTTCATGCGGCCCGCCTAGGAGGGTGCAGGAGGGGAAGAACCACTGCCCTTCCAGGCATGCCATTCGCTTCCCTGAAAGGGGAGCCTGTTTAAAGCAGAGAGGGCCCTTCTTTTTTCTGAGGGTTGACTAATGAGGGGATATTGCCGTCTGGTTCAAGTGACACTCCAAGAAGCTGCTACAGCAGCTTCTGTTAATGTAGTTTTATGAAATATTTGTTGCTGTCATGTCAAAATCTCAATTTTTTGGAGTTATTTAATTTTTACACGATTTGAAAATTCCAGTAGCCTCTTACATTAGTTCTTAATGGAGAAATAGAAATGTTTAAAATAAAGTAATTATATTGAAAAATTATATTAGTTTTTCCTTTCCCTACCATTTTGGAAATAACGGTTTTATTCTGACAATGTCAGTTTAAGTTTTCAGCTTCCAAGCTCAAATGGTTTATGATAGCTCAGTACCAGCTAACTCCAAAAGCATTTGCTAAGACAACAGACAGCGAGGGAGATGCCACGTCTGCCGTGACATTTACGACTCAATTGTCCCTCTGATCAGAGGAATTTCAGTATTGGCCGCTATAAGCTGGCTGGCTTGTGTCTGTTTATGAAGATCAGCATGTAGAAATCCTTGCAAAGCTCTGAAGTCTTTCTGTCATGTTAATGTCAGAGCTGGCCACCAAATGGACAACAGAAATAGATCTAGGGTCAACAGCTCTGTGACAGTAGACTTTGACTACAGAGGCATAAAACATTTAGTTCCCCCTAAAACTGATCCAGGAGTGCTGGAACAGTATTTAAGCATTAGACGACACCATGACCTCAGTACTGCTTGTGACAAAAAAAGCACCTTTGTAAAGAAATGCCAGCCTTTTTTTTACAAACTCATTGACATTCCTTTGGTTCAGGTCTAGCAACACAATTCGACTCCAAAAGAGGTTCCCTTTGGTAACACCAGCAATACACACAACATACATGACATACATTCAATAAACATCTCTTCACAACAAAAGGGCAGGCGGAGTGAGACAGGTGTGGTCACTTAATACACAAGTATTCCTGGCCATGAGCTGGAGCTAAATGGAGCTCTGTCATCTGCCTAAAAGAATGACAGCTTTCTGCTCCAATAAACGGAAAGTATGAGGGTTGTAAAGGCCCCCCTTAAAATAGCTGGCCCGCTCCACCTAACTGCGTCAGCCTCATTGTCTGTCAACCAAATAAACATCCATCCGCCTCTCAAGTGCCTCTTCTTTGTTAAACAGTTTGGCCCCAAAACTATCTTTATTTCATAACAGGCCTTTCAAGTTCCCCAACACAAAGACTTCACAGGGCAGGCCGATGGCCTAACAGCTCACAACGATGCGTTCGCTAACAGGAAGTGCATTGGCTGGTAATTGACTAACTGGTGCTGTGGGCAAACAGTCCAGGCAGATGTGAGGTATGGAGGTACGTGGATGAGGGGGGAGGAGGAGGAGGAGGAGGTGGAGGTGCTGTGGGATGAAATTCAGCTACAATGCTTTGGAGGCGTTTTCCACACCTTTCCATTTTACACTGAGAACAGAGAAAAAAGCAGGCGTTATATTCTTCAGTGAAAAAGAGATCAATATACTTCCTTGGAATGGCCCATACTTGTTAAAGTAAAACATTAAACATAACATTAGTGATTATTATTAATAACCAGTTTACTACCAAGTAATTTAATAGCAATACTATTAGTAGGGTTTCAAGAATTGACCAAAAAAAGAGTAAAAAAGCCATGAAGTTTGTGTTAAACTCTTAAAAAAGATGGTTCTTCAGGGGTTCTTTAGTAAAAGAAATGGTTTTATATAGGACCATGAACACTCAAAGAACCCTGTATGATTAAAAGGTTCTTTGCATCATGAATGGGTTCTCCATTTAGAACCATCCATAGCACAATCTCCATCAGTGTGAAAAACCATTTCATGATGCAAACAACCTTTAATCATGGAAAGGGTTCCTTGAGTGTTAATGGTTCTATATAGGTAAATTTTCTTTACTAAAGAACCCTTAAAGAACATGTACACATCATGAAACTGTGATGTAAACCTTCCAATCCAGGCTGGACACTGACTCAGCAGAAGATGGCTTTTTCTGAGTCGAGTCATTACTTCACTGTCTCCATCCAATTCTAACAACATCCTACCATTGAAACGTTCATTGTAGGTTTTCATGTTCATTTGTTTATTTTTAAACAGACTTATCATTCTAGGTATTATTCTAGAAGTGTAATGTGCTTTGTGGTATGTGGTAAATATATAATGTCTATGAATCGGTCCTAAATGGCTCCTTCCTAAATTCACTTTATATAGTAAACTCTTATAAGTGCAGAGCATAATGATGGAGGTTGTTCATGTAGGTTCCGGTCTCCACCTGTGGGTGGACTCAATTACTGGACTGGTATTCTGATTCTGGATCATTTCCGATCCCTGGATAAAAATAGGGCATAACAGCAAAAACGACTTCATCACACAATGAAAAAAAGAAGGGGACTTGTCTGTCCATTTCTATCTATCTATCTATCTATCTATCTATCTATCTATCTATCTATCTATCTATCTATCTATCTATCTATCTCTCTCTCTCTCTGTCTGTCTGTCTGTCTGTCTGTCTGCCTGCCTGTCTGTCTGTCTGTCTGCCTGTATGTTTTTTTCTACCTTTTTCTAATACTGAAAATGAACTTACACTTGATAGTTATGTTGTCTGGAAATTAAATAAATAAGGTCAATCTTAACATTTTTGAACAGTTTTGTGTCCATCTACCTTTTTTTATTTGCTCCAGGACGTCAATCATTAAATCACTTCTTATATATTGGGCTTAATTCCTTACAGAACGACTGAACTGAAGCTGAAATATTAATGGGATGTAGACAGAATACTCAGTCTTCAGATGTACTAACATTCATACAGAGTATGAAATGTTTGTGTCAGAGTATGTCAGAGTATGAAATGTTTGAAATGTAATCTCTTGTAATCATTTGATCTCTCTTAACGATTTTCTTAAGTATTAGTTTTTAATGTTGTTTTTTATTTACTATTCTATTAAACCTATATTTCCACGAAAGGAATGAATGACTAAATTTTGCATTGCATTTCACTCCATTTTGAGTTTCAAATGCTTTCTCCACTAAAAATCCATTTTCTGACATGCATTTTCTCAAAAAGTATTCATTTTATTTCACTCAATTTCCTCAATAAAGACAGTGATGTCTCATTAACACAAAAAAATGACAGATGACAATTGGGTAGCGCTGATGCCTCACAGCAAGAAGGGCCTGGGTTTGATTCCCCGGCCGGGTGACCAGAGTCCTTTGTGTGGAGTTGACATGTGCCCATGTGGGTTTCCTCTGGGTTCCCCCCACAGTCCAAAGACATGTACTCAGGCCAAATGGATGTGGTAAATTGCTCCTAGGTATGAGTGAATCTGTCTGTCTGCCCTGTGATGGACTGCCAACCTTTTCAGGGTGTATCCTGCCTTTTGCCTGATGACTGCTGTGACAGGCTCCAGTGTGACCCTGTGGGAGAAGCAGCTTAGAAAATGTGTGTGTGTGTGTGTGTGTGTGTTTTGCTTTTTTGTGCTCATTCTTCAAATATACCATGTTTTAAACCACAAAGCAGTCAAAACTCAAGGGATAGTTTAATCATCAGGCCATTGGGTCCTCTGACGCCAGGTCTCAAGGACTTAGATGGCTTAAAGACAGCGCAGATGCGAAAACTGGATGAATGAATAGCTTTTGGATATGTAAGGACTAAATTGATGAAATAGAGACCCCTCAGTCCATACCCTGCCACCATATTATAAATAACTGAAACCCCCATAATAGCAAAAATGTGCAGAAACAAAACTATAATTTGCACTCCAATGGTGTTCAAAACAGACAGGAACAAATTCAAAATTTGTTTATTAAAGTTAATCTTCAGGTTCACGTTGTTCCTAAATGTCAAAGTGGACATGGCATGGTCTCCAAAGTCACATGTGCCCAGGGCCTTGTTAGACCAAGATCCGTTCCTGCATAGCTGAAAGTATTTATATGTTAACCCTCCAGGGACTAAGGGCATTTTCTTAAATTTGTTTCAACATAATTCGATATGATTCCCATATATTTCATAGAAACATGTTAAAAACCATCTTTAGTGGCTATACCTTTTTGCCTGCCTTTTACACGTCTCCAGTGTTGAGTGAATGAAGAACGAAGGGTTTCTGATGTGATGGTCAGTCCTTAGTGATTTCCTGAGTGTCCTTTGGTCATTAACACAAAATGCAGATGCACACATTGAATTCACCAGTTACACACGGTGAGAGGCAGATGACATGTTTCTCAACCCCTCTTCACAGCCTCATAACTCTGGATGGTGAGTCATATATGATTTTGCAGTACGATGGAATGGAATGGCGACTCTGCAGTTTAAGGATTATCTGCTGTATTATCACAAAGATAGAGAAACATACAGAGAAACATCAAATTTGATGCACAGGTGCAATTGTGGGGCCCAGAGAGGTGATGAGACTTAACTACCTTTATTCAGAAAGAAAGTTAAATAAAATAGAATTTGTCCTTTTTGAGAAGATATGGGGTGTTTTAGTCCATGGGCAGAGCCTTATTTTAGCCACACCCCTGCCTTTTAGGTAGGAGACTGCATCCCTGTCCCTCATGGCAAGCAGTTTAAACTTTTTGTTTTTCAATGAAAAATACAGGGAGATTCGCTCGAAAGAGGACCTGAATATTCTGTTGTAACTCCTGTTAGGATGAAGCAATCAGAACCAAAAAAAAATGCTACATACCTTGACGTATGTGTAATCAATTGCATTACATGTGATGCTGGAAGTGATCTCTGTTTTCTGCCAGACACATGAAGGGGTACAGATGTATGCACCTGGAAGTTGCAAATGGAGATTAAATATCATGCCGGCTGTCTGGCGCCTACCTCATCGCCCCAATGCAAGGGCATCCCAGCTTGTTCGGGAGTTTGAGTTATTACAGAATATTTGGGGCCTCTTTCAAGTGAATCTCCCTGTATGATTTTATGTAAGCACAACTGTCAAAGTACTACTACTAAAATTTACTTCTACATTAATAACATAACTTGTCAAGTTGCTTTACGAATTCATAATAACTGATGATTTTGGATTCATGATATGAAGATTATTTTTGAGAAGATTTAATTAAGTGAAATAATAATAGTTTTCGCGACCCTGACGGGGAAGCGGCTTAGAAGATGGATGGATGGAATAATAGTTTTTTTTTACATTGTAATAACTTATACTTTTCGAGTAACGTCAACTACGACCAACAGCCACTGAACAAAAGTGGGGGATGAGCTGAGTTCAACTGAAGCAAATCAGCCTCATGCATTAATTCAAATTGCCTGGGCCACAATCAACCACCACTGAGCACCTGCTCCACCCTTGAGTGGCATCATCTCAGCACTGAATCATATTCTTCAACATACTTTTACACAGACTGCCACTGTTAAAGAGACAAACATGAGAGGTATCAAAGTGGCGATATACAGTGCAGCGTGGAAACTAAGAGTCAGTTATTGCTTGGTCACTTTATGCATAAATAACCCTCAATAGTAGAGGTAGTGGGAAAATTGATTGCTCGAAGCATCATGATGTGGACGATTCTGAATCAATTCACACAATGCCAAAATCAATTTATAACATAATGTTGACGGAACACAAAGGGCGGAACTTGGAAGTGTGGAAGTGCAGAGCCTGGACAGTCTGTGGCGGCACATAACAAAAACACAAGTGCATGAGTGAGAAATCTGATCGGCTCTGCATTAAAAGCTAGTTTAGGTCAGGAGTCACAACCCAAATGTGAAGAAGAGCTATTTTGTCCTTTCAAAAAAAATCAAATCACCTTGGAAGCCACAACATTTTATGTCTCAGTATGTGCTGATGTCATAGTGTACGCTAAAAATATAAACCAAAATGCACTTACTTTGCTCTGCTTTAAGCTTTAGCTATAGCCACTTTCCTCTCGTCTCCGCCATAAAACTTTTCTTCAAAAGTAGAGCAGCTTATTGTAAAATGTCTCTCAATGTTTGACAGTTTTACAAGCCTCAAGTTGCTTCTTATTCATTAGCTTGTTGTTCAAATTTTTCTGTTCCACCTTAAATTCTGTCTGAGGTGCCAGAATGTAAATGCGGCACCATTTAAGGTGGAATGGGAAAATTCAAAACAGAAGCAACTTCAGCTTCTCTACTTTTAACTGTTTGACAGTTCCTCATTGCAGATTTAACATACCAGGAAACCAACTGCGCTGCTTATAAATGTGATTAAGTCTCCAAATGTTCATCTTAAATCTCTCTTTGCCTTTTCGTAGCTACTGGCCAGGCGAGAGGGCGTTGCTATGTGACCTGCAGTCAGCACACCAGTTCTTAATCATTTTGCTCTATGTTGCACATCGAAGATATTTTACTGACACAGCAACCCCCCCCAATCTGTACAACGACAGCAAAACCGAAGTTCTAAAATCACTAAAGAAAACAGGTAAAATATGTGTAATATGTACTGCGTGGACATCCATTGCCACTGGACCTTATTTCACCATAATAGTGCATATTTATCCCAGATGAGTGGCAGCCAGTGTCTCATGTACTCCAAACAAATACTTTGTTTTAAAACTACCAAGTCCTCACACAGTGAGAAAATAAAAATTCTGTATAGAAAAAAAGATGCATCAAGATACATTGATTGATAGATTGATTATCATTTTGTAATCGCATCGCAGACCTCTGAATCATAATCGAATCGAATCGTGAGGTGCCTAGAGATTCCCACCCCTACTCAATAAGCAACACTGACTTTTCTATTTATTTGTTGCATGCTGCATTATTTAATATGAAAACGGAATCACTCAGGCCTGTGCCAATGTAATGCAATATCGTTTTGGTTGTGTCCACTGTGTAGGTCTGTGGGCTGCCTACCGTTGGCAGTGAGGTCTGTTTTTGCATGTTGTTGCAGACGGAGAGTAGAAGGAGACTGATGCCTCCGGCGGTGCAGCCTGAGGGCTGTATTTAGAGTGTTTGTGCCCTGCGCTCCCTTTGTAGGGCCAGCTGTGAGGTGTCTGTTTGCGATACTCCAGATGTTTGCTCATAAAGACTAGGTACTTCAAACGGCTGTGAACATCCTAATCCCCCCCTTCACATCCACCATGTTTGGAGGTGTATGCTGGGGCATTAGAAGAGGGGAAATGACATGGACCCTTCACCCTGTAATCATGAAGCCAGGAGGCCTGGGGTTTGGGGGGGGCCTGCCAGTCACTTTCCATATGACATCTCCAGCACTGGATGCTTTGAATGGCTCAGCTTTCCCTTGGGAACTTGAACTTGACTCTGAGGCATGATGCTTAACAGAATACGTGCATCAGCCAATGATATGAAATTATACTTATAGACATAAAAGTCCCAAAAGGAGTTCATTGGAGAACCATTTTCAGGATCTCAAAGGTCCAGATGGTCCAGAAAGTGGTTCTTTTTTTTATAATGAGGCTTATTAGTGTGGGGGACCATTTTAAAGCTTATAGAACCGCCAGATTCTATAGTTTCAGGGAAAGGTTCTTCCTTAAGACCATATGTCCAAGCTGAGAGCCATCTAGGAACCTTTACAAACCTCTAGGACTGCAGCCAAGTCCAAGGCTTGTTACCAAAAGTGATTATGAAAACATATAACAACCTACATGTGATTTAAAGCCCATAATAGTAAGATAATAAATACGTCTTAAATTATTCCCTAAATAAATCTCATTAGCTCTTTATTTATTCAGTAAATGATCATAGCAGCATCAAACCACAGCATTTGTCAAAGACACTAAAGAAAGAGGTGGTGTAGCTTGAAATAAAAAAGCTAAGTGCAAAAACACAAGTAAATGTAAGACATTAAAAGAGCAGTAAAGCCCCCTGAACGTGGCAGTAATCCCCACAGCCATTAGTATGAGCTCTTTAAAGAGCAAGCAAGGGGATTTCACATGGTTTTAATCAAAGTAACACCAACAAAGTGGATCACAGCACAACAAGGAACAAGACATCATAGTCAAAACACAGTTCAGAGCTTCAAAGTAAATGGTGAGGGCCTGCATCCACAGCCCTGATGAGGCACGGGGTGGGGAACATGCAAGTAAATCAGAGGCTTAATCAGGCCCTATGCTCCATAGCACGCACAGACAGTCTGGTAAGTTTGCATGTGGGTATACTCACAATGAACGTAGAGGTACAGCAAGGCACAAAAAGCTTATAGCACTGAAGAGCAGATATATCCAGATATGCCTGGAACCTGTTTGTCCAAAGTTTCTTCTTAAATCAAGAGTAGTATTATATGGTTTGTCCACCCTTTGGTGCAGGAACATCTACTTATCAGGGACAGATCAGTGGTGTGCAAATCTGGTCCCAAAGATCTGCCACCCTAAAGTGTTAAGCTCCAGCCCCAATCTAACACACCTGATCCAGGTACTGAAAGCATGTTTGCACTAAATGCTAGAACATTGCTTTGAGGATTGCATTCAAAAGAGCATTAGTGAAAGTGAAGTCACTGATGATAATTCTGGATCACAAATGCCATTCCAACTTAACCACCCATCGCAAATGTATCGAATTGTGCTCCATTTCTCAAGAGAACATAGTTCTACTGCTCCACGGCCCAATGCTAGGGAGCTTTATAGCCCTTTAGATTATAGATACGCATAACTAGATACCTCATTGTCTGTTGTTCTTCATCTGAGGCGATACATCTGTGCGTCCGCTATGTTGGAGCGGTCAAGATTGACTTGTGAACAAATGCACTTGTATTGAGATACAATGAGTCTCAGAATTAAATCAGCCATAACTTCCTTATTACTCAACCGATGGACTGCATGGGCTGCATGGACTGCTCTTGGTAGATTTTATTTCTTTAATAAATGATCAGGCTAATTAGTTGTCTGGACCAGCAAGAAAGTATTCAGTCTGCACCTGAAGTTAAAACTAAGTTTAGTGCTCCAGTAGAAACATAATCTCACACACATCAGTAAATCCATCAACGTATGAATCACTTCTTAATACTCATAAAAATAAAAAATCCCCCAAACCTTAGTAAGAAGGGCGAAGCTAAAGTTGGTTTCCCATTCGCCAGCTTCTTGTTTGAGTTTTCCCGTTCCACCTTAAATGGTGCAGTAGTCACTTTCTGGTGCCTGAAGCTGAACCATTTAAGATTAAGTGATTAAGATTAAGTGACCCTTATTAGTTCAACAACAGGGAAATTTCACCTCCGCATTTAACCCATCCGTGAAGTGAAACACCACATACACACTAGTGAGCACACATACACACTAGGGGGCAGTGAGCACACTTGCCCAGAGCGGTGGGCAGCCCAATCCATAGCAGTTGCTGGGTTAGGGGTCTTGCTCAAGGACACCTCAGTCATGTGCTTTCGGCACTGGGGATTGAACCGGTGAACTTCCAGTCACAGGGCCAGTGCCCTAAAGTCCAGCCCATGACTGCCCCCAAAGGTGGGATTTTAAAATTTAAAAATTTAATTTTTTTTTTTTTATTTAAGCTGGCAAAGAAACTAATTTCTGCTTCATATAAGATGGTGTGAATGCTAATCTATTATGATTATCAACATGGATTAAGGAATGCTATCATTGCCTACCTACAAAGCATTAACCATCATTGTAAACAAATAACTGCTACATAAACTTAAGATGAATGGACTACAAAATGAAATCAGCTCAATATAAAATCAGAGGAAAAAAAAAATCACATCAACAGGTCTACACATAAACATCACAAAAAAACAATACGGATCACACAAACATGACCGTGGATATCCCACTTTCTGAGTACAATATTCTTGAAATAGTGTCACGCATCTGGATGACTCCTGGAATGAGACAAACAGTAGCGCCTATAACCTCATTAGAGTCAAGGAGGAAGATGAATGGAAGGCCTTTTTGACCACCAAGGGGCACTACGAATATCTTGTGATGCCCTTCTGACTCTCTATTGCCCCCTTGGTGTTCCAGGCCTTCATTAATGATGTTCTTAGAGACATGTTTGGGCAATATGTTGTAGCATATCTCGATGACATCCTTGTTTATTCACCTAACCTACACATTCAATCTTTACTACAAAGACTTCTAGAGAATAATTTATTTTTAAAAGGGGAAACATGCAAATTCCATCTGCAGTCCATTTCCTTTCTAGGGTACATCTTTAGCCAGCAAGGAGTAAAAATGGATGACCACAAGGTAGAAACCATGGTTCAGTGGCCTACAGTGGAACTACAGAGATTTTTGGGTTTTGCTAACTTTTGTCATAGATTTATTAGAAAAATAGCAGTATTGCACCCCTCTAACATCTATGCTGAAAGGAACCCCCAAAGAATCACATGGACCACACAGGCAGAAAAGACTTTTCAAAGTCTCAAAGAGGCATTCACAACAGCTCCCATTTTGAGACACCCTGATCCAGCACAGCCATTTGTAGTAGAGGCAGATGCTTCAGAAACCGGAGTTGGAGCTGTGCTGTCCCAATGAATTGGGTCTCGCCTTTTATTCACAGTTGTCACCGGACAAGAGAAATTATGGTATAGGTGACTGTGAATTACTGGCCATCAATTTAGCTTTGGAGGAATGACGATATTGGCTGGAAGGAGCCAATCACTTTCCAACAGATCATAAGAACCTGGAATATATCTGTCCTGCTAAATCATTCAGTGCTCACCAAGCCAGATGGTTCCTATTCTTTTCACGCTTTCATTTCAACATCACGTATAGGCCTGGCTGTCTTAAGATGAAGGCGGATGCGTTATCCTGAATCCATCAAGGGGAAAATGCCACACCAGAGCCCAAGACCCCCGAACACATCCTGCCCCCTGAGGTTGCCATCTCCTCTATTCAATGGGAGATCGAAGAAGACATAGAAAGGGCTCTCCTCAGCCTCAAAGTACCCAGCCAATGCCCCCCAGGGAAACTGTATGTATCTGAACCTTTCTGGACCCAGCCTATCACATGGGCCCATTCCTCTCTTACATCTGGACATACAAAGGAAACATGCACACCAGCTCTAACCCAGCATTACTGGTGGGAATCCATGACTAAGGATATCCATTCCTTTGTTTCCTCCTACCTGATTTGCTGTCAGTGTTAAGACACTGAAGATGCCACCTGCAGGAAAGTTAATGCCCTTACCCATACCCAACAGACCATGGTCCAACATTGGCATAGACTTTGTCTATTCTCTAAGGGAGTTCAATTTGTACCCTATCACAGCCATTCCCATCCCCAGTGTATTTCAGATGGCACAAACATTATTTCAGCAGGTATTTCATGTTTTTGGAATTCCAGAAGACATTGTGTCAGACCGGGGACCTCAATTTACATCTCAGGAATGGGATGCATTACTGGAACACCTTTGGGTTTTCATTAGTCTCTCATCAGGGTATTACCTGCAATTCAACAGACAATGTGAGCGGGTGAATCAAGAACTTGGAAAGTTTACTGATTGGGCTAACTATTTAGTATGGGCCGAAATAGCACAAAACTCTTTGACCAGTTCTATCATGGGTATTATCTCTTTTCAGTGTATCCTAGGTTACCAACCACCCTTAGCTCCCTGGACTGGCTCTCAGACCGACATTCCTGCAGTGGACAAGTGGATGACATGGAGTGAGCAAGTGTGGGAGGACACTTACCAGCACATTGAAAATGTTCCTCCATAAGGAAAAAGCAGACTGACACCTGGGTCAGACCCCAGGATATCAGCCCGGAGATCAAGTGTGGCTGGCCACAAGGGACTTTCGTAGCTCAGTGGTAAGTTGTAGAAAACTTATATATCAAATATATTGGACCTTTCAAGATTAATGATGTAACATAAAGATTGAAGTCTCACACTCCTTCCATTTATCTCTTCTTAAACTTGTTGTTGCAGTTCCCGCGTCAGATGTCACGCCACCAGCATTAGGGGAGATAGATGGGGCCCCAGTCTATACTGTCCATAGGTTGCTGGACTCCAGGAGACACGGCGGGCTCCTGGTGGATTGGGAGGGGTATGGCCCAGAGTAACAATTTTGGGTGTCGGCTAGAGACGTGCTGGTTCAACTGCTCTCTCCAGCTCTCGTTGCAGACTTCCACAGTTGACACCCATAGAAGCCAACTCCTCGCCCAAGGGGTCGCCCATGTAAGAGGCTATCTTGCTCTCTTCCTACACGTCTGCGTAACTCTCATGAGGAGGATCTGTTGATCCAGCATCTTGGCAGCTCTGGTTCCGCCCCTGTTCAGAGATGGTTGTCCTGGTGGTTGTCCTGGTCGTCCTCGTGCCGAGGCTCACCTGGACCCTTTTTTTCCCCTAAAAATATTTCCCTGTATTTAGACCCTTGCTTTGTTTCCCTGTTCTCTGTCTTTTGCTTGCCCCTTTTTGTACTTTTGCCCTTTGGATTTGTTCTGTTTTTTAACCATTTGGCCTATTTGTTTCGACTATGTCTTTTGCCTTGTCCCTTTGTATTAGTTTGTTTGGTGCTATGATCACCATTGTGATCTTTCTTTGTTTTTTGGATTTAACTCACAGCTATTATTTGACCACGTTTTTGCCTAGTGATAACAAAACCATTATTGTCCTTTTTATCTGTGAGCATCTGGTTTCTGTTGATTTGTCACAAATAGTATAATTGTGGACAGTATCTTTCTTAAAACAACGCTCTGTAATGGTACTGATCGCAGTCCAGCAGCGATGTTGACCGCCCCAAAATTTAACGTAGCTGAATATACTGGTTAGAAGGGGCATCTTGACAACTTTTGGACATATTATTACATGTCAACTATTCATTGCTATGTAATCTATATGTTGGTTTCATAAAAGTTACTGAATGTTAAGTCTCAAGATTAAAAATGGAATAAATACTCTGCTGTATAATTGGTTTAAAATTCTAATTTTTGGTAAGTATGAGATAATATACTACTGTGATTTTGTTTGGAAGGGGCTGCTGAGTCCTGACTGAGATTTCCACAAGAGGGCAACAGATTACATAAATTAGTATGCTTTCGAGGTGGGCTTAAATATATAGGTGAGGATTTTAAAACTCTTTGGAACCCTATGTTTTGTATTCTTTCACTGATTTAAACTCATTGATTTCTGTAGTAATATTAGAAAACATGCCATTTAGTAACTTGTGGAATAAGTAAATATTTTACAGGTATAAAATAAATGTTCACATTTATATGTATATGTACATAAAGTATATTTTGAAATATGCATAAAGCATATTTATATGTACATAGAGTACATTTTCACAGGCCATAACAGGTGTTTGTTTTTTTCAGTTGGAAGGAGAAAAATATGGCTTGCAGTTTCTTTGATGGAAGATGTTACTCATTTTTCACTGTTAAAAGTGGTCTTTTGGGAAAAAAAAACTTTGGCATAGCTAAACTGAAGGAACACCTGTTAAACTTATTTTCTTTCATGCCAATAGCTTTTTTTGTTCATGCTACATCACATTGTTAAGCCACTACAATCTGAACTGTGTAACAAAACATTAGGATGATATATTACTTTTTTTAGAGTCAGCACGTGAGCATTTAAGTAACAGCTAATCTACTGCAATCTTCTCGTGTTTTGTAAAAAAGCAACATACTTGCAAACACATCCCATTTACTCTTTAAAATGACTTCATTTACATGACATTAGGGACTCTACATCAATATAAACAAGTTAACACTTATAGACAGTAACAGTAACAACAGTGCAAGACCTAGTAGAGCACCAAAACCATCACCATCAGATTAACAGTACTTCAAACTTTCTTCTTTGAGAGATGGTAAAAATCAAGCTCCATTCTTCTTCAGATCTGAAAAAAAATCCACAGTGTTTCTTTCCATCTTTCCAGACCTATACACCAATTAATGTGTTTGGGATTACTTGGATTTTGAGAAGCACTTTGGGGGAGTGGAAATATTTCTTTGCAGATTTCTGAAAGCAAGTCTTAAAAAAATGGAAGCTATAATGAAGGCAAAAGGTGGTCACATAAACTACTAAATGAGTTAAAATTTCATGTACAGCCCTGTTCCAAAAACATTGGGGCACTCTGCAAAATGTATAATATAAAACAGAATGCAATGATGTGCAAATCACTTAAGCCCTATATTTAATAGAAAATAGTATAAAGACAGCATATCACCTCTTCTTTTATTAATATTCAGTAAGTGTTGGGAAACTGAGGAGACCAATTGCTATAGTTTTGAAATTTGTAACGCGGAGCGGTGAGGCGGACGCATACGCTGAGATAAGCAACTTTTATTCTGGGCAAATCCAGGGTCGAGGGTCAAATCCAGTCCAAGGTTATATAGCCAACACGAAGTGATCGGGGGACAGACATGACAAGATAAACACAAAACAGGATGTAAAGGGTACAAACAGTACAAACACGACGAGCAAACAACGACCAGCAAAAACAAAGGGCAAACACAAGGCTTAAATACACAGGGATTACGAGGGACAGGTGAAAACAATCAAGGGCGGAGTTACAAAACCAAAACAAAAACGGACATGGACAGGACTGGGAGGGGCCAATCTTGACAAAAGTGAAATGTTTTCACATTATTGCTCGATACAGGATTTCAGCAGCTCAGCAGTTCAGTGTCTCCTTTGTCACATTGTTTGTTTCATATTGCACCACATGTTTTCAGTGGGTAATAGACCTGGACTGCAGGCAAGCCAGTTTAGCACCTGGACTCTTTTACTGTCCAGCCATCTGCCAGGATGTATACAGAATGTGGTTTGGTTTGTCTTGCTGAAATAAACAAGGCACCGGGAAGACGAGGGATAGGTGAAAACAATCAGGGGCAGAGTCACAATACAAGGGAGCTGGACTAGGGATACCAAAACAAAGACGTGGAGGAGCCAAACATGACGTATCCCCCCACCTAGGCGCGCGGCTCCGAAGCACACCAAAAAAAAAGCAGAACAAAACCAAACAGACACCAAGGACAGGACTAAACAGGGACAGGAGGCAGGACACAAGGAGCGGAGGATGGAACAGACAGACACAGAAGCAGGAACAGGCATGGACACAGAAGCAGGAACAGGCACGGACACAGAAGCAGGAACAACAGCTACAGAAGCAGGAACAACGGGCACAGAAGCAGGAATGGGAGCAGAAGCCAACCGAGACAGGAGAGGGAACAACAGGAACCATGGGCATAGGCACAGAAGCAGGAACAAACGAAACACAAATAAATGGAGGACAAAACACGGAGGGAGGACGAGGAGGCACAACACAAAACGATGCCGAATGAGAGACGACTAGAGGCACAACAGGACAAAGGAAACAAGAACGTAAGACAGACCATGCAAATGGCAGAGGAACAGGAACCAAGACAGATACAGGCACAGAAACTGACACACAGACAGAAACCCAGACAGAAACAAAAAGGAGAGAACGGAGACCACAACAGGAACAGGCACAGACACAACAGAAGGGAACAAAACCACACCAGGAACAGAGGAGGGCAAAAACGAAGGAACAGAAACAGGAGACACAGAAGCAGAAACAGGAGAAACAGGAGGCCATGGGAAGCAACAGACACAGGAGGAACAGGAGACCCATGGGGAACAGCAGACACAGGAGAAACAGGAGGCCCACGGGTAACAGCAGACACAAGAGGATCAGAAGGCCCACAAGGAATAGCAGACACAGGAGGAACAGAAGGCCCACAGGGAGGAGACACAGGAAAAACAGGAGGCCCACAAGCAGCCATAGACACAGGCAAGGGTAGGACGGGCAGGAACAAAGGAACTGCAATGTCCACAGAGGCAGGCGAGCCTGCAACGATGTTCACGGAGGCAGGCATGCCTGCAACGACATCCACGGAGGCAGGCAGCGGGTCTGGAGGCGCGGGGTGAGGCCACAGGATCAGGCTTGCTGTGGGGTGCGGCCACGGGATCAGGCTTGCCTGTCACCTGCCACAGGACAGGTGAAAACAATCAGGGGCGGGGTCACAAAACAAGGGGACAGGGACTAGGGATTCCAAAACAAAGAAGCACATGGACTATCAAAAGGTAAACAAAAAGCACATGGCTTTTTGACTGGGAGGAGCCATGCATGACAACAGCATAGAAAACAGAAAGTAGAGATGAAGAGAGGAATTTATAGAGCATTAGATTGGAAGGAGGAGGGTTGTCATGTATGGTCCTCCCCCCAAATTTCAGCTTTTATCATGTAAAACTTATACTTGAATATGTATGTACACACACACACACACACATATATATATATATATATATATATACTGCTCAAAAAAATAAAGGGAACACTTAATCAACTTCTGTGAAATCAAACTGTCCACTTAGGAAGCAACACTGATTGACAATCAATTTCACATGCTGTTGTGCAAATGGAATAGACAACAGGTGGAAATTATTGGCAATTAGCAAGACGCACTCAATAAAGGAGTGGTTCTGCAGGTGGGGACCACAGACCACTTCTCAGTACCTATGCTTTTTGGTGTATTGGTCACTTTTGAATGTTGGTGGTGCTTTCACACTCGTGGTAGCATGAGACGGACTCTACAACCCACACAAGTGGCTCAGGTAGTGCAGCTCATCCAGGATGGCACATCAATGCGAGCTGTGGCAAGAAGGTTTGCTGTGTCTGTCAGCGTAGTGTCTAGAGCCTGAAGGCACTACCAGGAGACAGGCCAGTACACCAAGAGACATGGAGGAGGCCATAGGAGGGCAACCCAGCAGCAGGACCGCTACCTCTGCCAGAGCACTGCCAGAGCCCTGCAAAATGACCTCCAGCAGGCCACAAATGTGCATGTGTCTGCACAAACAGTTAGAAACCGACTCCATGAGGATGGTATGAGGGCCCGACGTCCACAGATGGGGGTTGTGCTCACAGCCCAACACTGTGCAGGATGCTTGGCATTTGCCAGAGAACACCGGGATTGGCAAATTCACCACTGGCGCCCTGTGCCCCTTGTGAGACCATATACTGGTGCGGTTGGCCATGGGTTCCTCCTAATGCAGGACAATGCTAGACCTCATGTGGCTGGAGTGTGTCAGCAGTTCCTGCAAGATAAGGGCATTGAGGCTATGGACTGGCCCGCCCGTTCCCCAGACCTGAATCCAATTGAGCACATCTGGGACATCATGTCTCGCTCCATCCACCAACACCACCTTGCACCACAGACTGTCCAAGAGTTGGTGGATGCTTTAGTCCAGGTCTGGGAGGAGATCCCTCAGGAAACCATCCGCCACCTCATCAGGAGCATGCAAAGGCGTTGTAGGGAGGTCATACAGGCACGTGGAGGCCACACACAATACTGAGCCTCATTTTGACTTGTTTTAAGGACATCACATCAAAGTTGGATCAGCCTGTAGTTTGTTTTTCCACTTTAATTTTGTGTGTGATCCAAATCCAGGCCTCCATTGGTTAATAAATTTGATTTCCATTGATGATGTTTGTGTGATTTTGTTGTCAGCACATTCAACTTTGTACAGAACAAAGTATTCAATGAGAATATTTCATTCATTCACATCTAGGATGTGTTATTTGAGTGTTCCCTTTATTTTTTTGAGCAGCATATATATATATATATATATATATATATATATATATATATATAAAACTAGCTAACCATTTTTAAAGCTGTATTGACTAATATTTTGGTAAAAATGAGAAAATTACATTGTTTTTTAACACCTCTGAAGATACTTTTTGTGTCTGACCCAAAGTCCTTTTATAGAATAAATGCTTTTTATTCAAGGTTTTATTCAAGGGGTGAAACAGCAGACAATATATATTTTTCTCTCATCTGCGTCATATTGCAGTGATAAAAAACTTCAAGAGGAAAATATTGATCTGAAGGTAAACACTCTGTGTGACTGTCACTGTTTGCTTTAGACATGATCTCTAAGCGGAACTATGTCACTATGGTCTACTCGGCACTGACATCACTGTGCAGTAAAGACACGGATGGCTATGTGCTTCCCTAAACATATCCAACAAAGACACTCTGAGCAACAAGAAGTAAAACAATAATGAAACAAAAGGTTATATGACATAGTGAGAGGCAATAGGTGAAGGACACACACCAGAAATAACCTT
Organism: Pygocentrus nattereri; assembly: GCF_015220715.1. Classification (NCBI taxonomy): domain Eukaryota; kingdom Metazoa; phylum Chordata; class Actinopteri; order Characiformes; family Serrasalmidae; genus Pygocentrus; species Pygocentrus nattereri. The sequence goes on from NC_051225.1 coordinate 11,073,981, forward strand.
TGGTCCACTGGGTTGTCCTTGCACAATCAATGACAAACAGCTGGATTGTGCTGCCTGAGCGACGTGGTTTTTCATGAATGAACTGAGATCATGAGAATGAAGAGGCTGACCAATGAATGCCTTGCTTCCAAGTGAGTGTATAAGTGAATGACTGCACTGTACGGCTTTTGTCTGCATGCTGTGGCGATGGTCAGTTTCTGGGGTAATGACCACATAGGTCAGTACTGTGACCAAGGCGAGGTCAAGACACTTTCAGCATTTTATGCAGCATAAAGTCAAACTCCAACTAAAGCATTTCAACGATGAAAAATTTTATTGACGCCAGGCATAAAAATGATTTGTTAAAGAATAAACTGGTATTGACAGCAAAGGAAATGACTCAAACTTGTCATTACACAATGCAGACATCATTATAACATGCTGAAAGGTGCTCAGTGATACCCTTTACTTTTATAGAGTCTGACACTGTCCATTTTTATATTTTTTGTTAAATGTTTGTTGTTAATTTAGTACACAAAAGGCGAGGACTTCCTGTCAGTATACAATACTGTTATGCGTCAGTGACCACATCGTGGAATGATATTAGCTTGTAATGCCACTTTATAAGGTTAGAGAAAAGGTCACAGTGTTTTTCAGACAGAGCATTAGGCCAAGCACATACAGTCTAGCTCTGAGAGTTTAAAAAATTGCCAGTTTCTTAAAATATATCACACTAAGTTTAGTGTGTATGCTATATTTTTGCATAACCCTGTAAAATTAGTAACAATTCAATACACTGCATTCAAACATTTTTAGGCCCCTTCTTATGGATGATTTTGGCTTCTTTAACTGCCCACATGCAGCTTGTATATCACTGCTGTTGGAAGAAAACCTCATATCTCTATTTTTGTTGCTTTTCTGTTTTTAACATAATTTGAAAGTGCCTGTTGCCCTTTATATTGTTTGTAAATTTCATGATGAATGAACCAAAAGAAATGACCCAGAATGACTTGAAAACATGTCTGGTCCCATAGATTTACATTAAAAGTAACATTTTTTTCCTTCTCCTGGAAAGTTACTATTTTAGACATATGAGGTTTGCTTCTGACAACAGTGATATACTCCCTACAGTTTAATTCTTTTACAGATGTAGAAAAATGTAACATTAGGAGTCTTGCCTAAGGACTCCTGTGGGAGCTATATAGTGTGCTTGCCTAGATGGAAAATTAAACCCCAGTCCGCTGCATGGAGGGCAGTTTTCTTTCCCCCTACACTACACTCCACTACACTACTAGAAAAGCACTGCTAGTAAAACAGGACACTCCAGGATTTGTGACCGGAGAGGGCCTGTAGGACAGACTTTCTAAAGCTGCAGCATTCTCTTGCAGCACCAGGCTGTTTGAACCCTGTCATGTACTTCATGGACCCAGGATGATCCACGTCAACATGTGCATCCCTTTTACAAAGATATTGTCTAGGATGCTGTTCTCAAGAGGACCCCTGAAGATTCCTCAATCTTGTGTATGGATATATTGCATAATATTTTGGGGGGGTTTTGGGGTATTTCTGTGACATAGACTGAAAAAGTATGAAATGCTTCAGAGAGGCTGAAGCCTGTAATTATAAATGTCATGGATATTTGCAGGGCCAATCACAAACTGTCCATTGGTGCTAATGTGACCAGTAGCTATAGTTCAATGTACTCAACTGCATGAAAAGACAAATATATAAACATACTGTTGAATTTTGGTTTTGTGTAGCCTGTTCTTTCATTGGACTGGTCAGGAGGTGGGCTAAAACTTCAAAAGTTACACATTCTCAGTTCTTATGCATGATTATGTGTTCTTTTGTCAATATTTGTAAATGAATATTCATTTCATAAATCCATCTTTAACACTTAGTTTCTTCTTCCTTTTGTTTCTTCCCTTCTTCTATTCTGTCAGTGACAGCACCAGGACTGCTATGCTAGCATTTTGTTTTAAAGGGATTGAAAAAGAGAATATTACTTATTAAACATCTGCTCCTAGGCTGAGAGATGCTGAATGTACCAAGAAGTTCCACTGCAGTTCTGTATGCAACTCAGGACGCTTTTTTCAGCAGTTTTCCCCCTTAATTTTGCTCTTTGGTAGTTACCCTCATTTCTACACAGTAAGAATACTTGTACTTTACTGTGGTTTTACATTACTGTGGTTTTATCAACTCCATGCAACTATTTTCATTTGCACAGTTATATCACTTTGTTTGAACTCAATGTAAATTGAACTCTCATTACACAAATAATACAAGCCACTGCATGAAGACATGCCCTGTTTTGCCCAACTTCAGCCCTGGAGGCCCCCCAACTCTTCAGCTTTGTGGTTTGCCAGCTGAATCAACTCAAGAAGAGGTTGATAATTATCTAAGTATATGACTCATATGTTAAAGCAGAGGACACAAAACTATGCATTGCAATAAGGTTCCAGGACTGGAGTTGGAAACCACAGTTGTGGCCAAAGTGCCTCAGTGAAAGCAGCAGACTTTCTATCGCTATCATGGAGCGCCCTCTTCTGACAACTGGAATATAAGAGGGGTTGTTTGCTTTGAGTTTTTGCACAGTGGCATGTGGTGTATGTAGGGTATGCACTTAATGAGTTTCTACGAAATACACTTTAAGACCAAAGCCATCCTTAATATAACAGTCAGATCACAATGGACAACCAAAAGGCAAACACTCAGCAAAAAATACCTTGGCTACAGCAAATGCTGAGAAAAATCACCCACTTAATGCCTAATCGCTCTGTAATCTAGGAGTGCATAAACTTTGCATCTCTAAAGAGAGTGGTTTTTCATGAATGGGATTTATTTATTTATAATCAGGCTACTATTTAACCTTGTGCAAACTGAACGTGGTGCGCTAGTATTCCTATTGGGGTTGAAAATGTAAAAAAGACACAATGTGCAAAGCAAACAGCAGTGTGGAAAGAAAGCTGCCTTATCTGTGCTGGTTGACCCAGTCGCACAAGGCCTGCTGGGTGGGATTGTGCCAGAACACCTTCGGATCCACACAGGTTTGTACTTTAGCCCTGTAGGGGGCCTGCTCCAGTCTTACCATTCATTGTCTCAAAACAACACACACAGAAATGTTTATATTTCTTTCTACATTTTTCTTTTTTAAAAAACATATTCCGTTCCTAATTTAAGCATATTCAGTGCTAATTTGAAAGATCATGGGCTAGATAGCTAACAAGATAGATAGATTTTGATAGATAGATAGTCTTGACTTCATACTAATGAATGGGAAAAAGAAAGTATGCATTCATAAGCATGAACAAACATACAATATGGATCAATAACATTAACACTTTCTGCAAAGCAATCATTGGCCACCCCATATTTGTTATTTCTCAGAGGTCAATAGCTTTTTGCAGCATTGTGGTTCACTTTTGGGAAAACAGTCTTCAATTCAGTTTGTTTACACTGGTCTTTCTGATGGACTCAATTGGCAATTTCCAAATTTCAAAGGGATTCGTGTAAGGAGACGGAACAGGCCATGAAAGCAGCTTCACCTTCCTTTCCAGAAACTTGCACGTTCTGATCATTATCTCATTCAAATCATAATCTTCTCCTCAGATTCAATTTCTTGGCCTGGTGAGATTGAATTCTCCTCTAACATGTCCTGGTACATCACACCATTATGTTTCCGTTCATGGTATATTATGCTGTGTGGGGAGTAGCAGCCCCATATCATGATGCTTCCATCTCTGTACTTCACTATCATTGTGAATCCTATGCACATCCCTTCTTTCTTCAAACATGACTGGCCCCTCAGAACTTTAGGAAGCTCCTCCATCTTTACCATGAACGGTGGTAATGCAGGAAATGTTTTTAATCATGGCATTGTCTTTTACAATGAAACCTGAAATGTGTTTATTAATTTATTTATTGCAACATTCACTTCTAGAATTATTTTGATTTATTCCCAGCAGACTTTACACGTTGCTGTTGTCAGAAGAAAACCTCATGTCTCCAAAATGGTAACTTTACAGGAGAAGGAAAAAACCTACCTTACTTTTAATGTATGTCAATGGAACCAGACGTCTTTCCAAGTCCTTTTGGACTGTTTCTTCTGGTCCATTCATCATGAAATTTACACAACATAAAGGGACTAAAAGTTACACAACATAAAGGGACTAAAGGGCAACAGGCACTTTCAAATTATGTCAAAAACTGGAAGATGTCAAAAATGAAGAAACGAGGTTTTCTTCCGACAGCAGCGATATATGTTTTAATAGTATTAAAAGCATAGATGTTCGTGCTTATGAATACAAACTCAAAAACTGAAAAGTGTCAATTCTTGATTCCCCTCAATGTAGATTATAGACTGTATTTTATAGCTAATCTACCCAGAAATCCAGAATTACCACCCCCCCAAAAAAAAATACAGGATAAATGAAAGATGACTTATTTCGTAGATAGATAGATAGATAGATAGATAGATAGATAGATAGATAGATAGATAGATAGATAGATAGATAGATAGATAGATAGATACCACACTATTTTGAGAAATAAAATAAAAAAAACTAAAAAAAAGCTCACTGCAGTTTGATCCTCTATGTCTGCATAAAATTCTAAATATTTCTAATCCAGACTCAGTTAAATGGGACCATGTTGGTCCACTGGCTGCCTTGTATTCCTGTACAGCACCACCACAGCGCCATCGCGTTTAAGAGCCATGCAGCAGTGACAGGGAGAGTGAAGGGCCAGTATAGGTGGAGTTTCACCGCTGGCCCTGTTTGGGAGGGCTTGTCTGGGGTCTGCTGCAACCCAACCCGCCATCTGTTGGACGACCAGAGGGTGTGTTATGATCCCGTTCGCAGAACTGCCAAAAGGGGGGAAAAGTCTATCGATCGAACTGATAAGAGGAGAATTTAAAAAGGCCAGATGCCCAGGTTTGCGTCAAAACAGCGCAACGTGCTTGGAAAAGCGCGACACAGAGGAGCCGACTGCACACTGACCACCTCAGACCGGGAGACCACGGGAACCCAACAGCATGCTGCTGCTATTGCTCATCGTCGCGTGCGGGAATAACGTGTTGTTTGGCTCTCAGGTGTCCGGCCGGCCTCTCTCTGATGCAGGGCCACTTCTGTCCGGAGACTGGGGGGAACCGGTCAGACTCCGCCATCTGTACGCAGCCAGACACGGACTGCATCTGCAGATCAGCACCGACGGAAAGATAGGAGGCTCCCACCTGCAGAGCTCCCACAGTGAGTAAACTCAGCTGGTAGCATTGCAGAGCAGGAGCTACAGGCTAAACTTCACACCAGAAGAGAGGAGTGTAGGGTAAAAACCATTCTCAGGTAGAAATGTTCTTACTTTAATGAAACAGTGATGCATGTTGAAGTAAAATAATCTGGTAAAGTAATAAAAGCTTAGTCCTTAGTCCTGCAAGGCATTTAGCATCTTCCAGCAGAGGAACTGAAGCTGGCTGGCACTTTTCTTCTTAATGTTCTTTTTGTTAAATCGTTTTTGCTCTAAAATCTCAAAAGTGAGAGGTGTATGGTTTAAAACCAGGTTCTAAACCAACAGACCAGGATTAAATTCAACCCCAAACTGCACCTGAAATACTAGAAGTGATCTGTGGTTATGAAGGTATGAAGGTTATGAATGCACTGGAGTACTGGCATTCTAAGTATTGGTATTTGAAAATACACCATAACTGGTCTTTCGTACCAGCTTAAAAAAGTTCTTTAATAAAGGCAACGGTCCAGCACAAAACCATAAAAGCACAAAGAACCATTTGCATGCCTAAATGGTTCTTCAGATGGATGGAGAATTAGTTGTAAATAGCCCCAAAAAGGGTTGTGCTATTATTGTGATGTATAAGCTTATTAGAACCTTTTAGAATTGCAATATGGAACCTTTTAGAATTGCAATATAGAACCATATGCAACACATTCCTCATCAATCTGAAGAACCATTTCACCACTCAAAGAACCATTAAAGTGTAACATGGTTCTTTACAGAACTCATGGTTCTAAATAGAACCATTGCCTTTAATAAAGAACCTTTGAAGGACCATCTTTTAAAAGTGTGTATAGCAAAGCAGCCTAGGTTTTAAACCAACAAAACAGAATGAAATACAGCCCCAAACTACATCTGAAATACTTTAACTGATCTGAGGAAAATGTGAATTCCTTACTGATATACTGGACTATCAGCATGTGAAGTATTAGTATTTGAAAATACACATTACAAATACACCATAACACAAATGAAACCAGTTATTACACATTTCTAATTTGCCTGCATGATTCTAACTCAGTCTGAACTCTTTTTCAAGGTTTGATGGAGATCCGCCCCATCGACACAGGCTGTGTCGTTATCAAAGGTGTTGCAAGCTCTCGATATCTGTGCATGGAAGCAAATGGAAAGCTGTATGGATCGGTAAGTGGCTTATTGCTAATAAACTAAAGTCACCCTTACCAGCTACGTGGATGAAGTTGAAAATCGGCAGCTCTTTTAATAGGCTAATCTATGATTACTGGTACACAAATACAGTCAATAATACTGCATGCACATTAGTGGATAGCAGAGGAGGAGTACAAAGGCACCTGTTTAAAAAATGCAGTGTGCAAAGGTGGATAGAGTAGCTCAAAGCTCAATAACCACTCAATAAAAGTAAAAGTACCTATACGAAAAAGAACTTTTGTAGAAGTACTAAAGCAGCAGGCCAAAAAACGACTTATGTACTGGGAAACTACCAGCGTTGGAACTGAATTTGGGTAGGGGATTGGGATTTTTTCGGTATGAAATAAAATGAGAACCTCAAAAGCCAGCAGGGTGACCAATCACAAATCAGTGCAGATTCTGTCACTGGCATAACGTGTGACCAATCGGGACCAAGCTTGTCATTAACCCCTAAAATAGCCAGGACCCACCAGCAGGCAAAAAAGTTTTATTAGAAATTTTATACAACCTGAGAAGAGCCCGACCAGTTTGCATTGAAGTCCCTGTAGTAAACGAAAAATAAGATTTAGCCTGGGATTTTAAGGGGTTAACATAAGTAATCATAAAGTAAATGTTAATGTTAATAAGTAATATGCACCTGAGTAGAAAGCAGCTTACGTTCCTCATAATATACTTGAGTAAAAGTATTACAGTCTGATGCAGATACTGGTAGAATTTCAGTAGCTTTTCAGTCATGCATGTTAAGGGTTAGCTATGCTTTATTTTGTGTTTGGGTATGAGTTGTTTGGACATTTACTGGCCCAAGGTTCATTCCACCCAGTAAACTCTTGCCCATCATTTTGAACACGGGTCTCTGAAGGGGTGAACACAGGCAACATGATAGAGAGCCAAGGTAACAATACTGGTTTTGTCCTGAGTGACCCAAAAAAATAGTCCTTGGTCCAATAAATGACCACCTAAATACTACTTAATAATACAAAACAATATTTAAGCAACACAATACTACTAAACAACAACAACAATAGTAGTGTAGTACTATTACTGTATTGTACTACTATACTATAATACTATACTATATTATAATACTATATAATACTGTACTACTATACTATAATACTATTTTTATATACATATATATATATATATATATATATATATATATATATATATATATATATATATGAAAACATTTTAAATTAATAATCCATAGTGATGATTTTGTGGTCTCCTAAAGAATAGTTTGCTGACCTGTCCCAATTTATAAAGGAATTAATCTTACAAAATTGAACAAATATACTTTGTGACATCACATTTGCAACCTTTGTCCTCTGCTGGGTACATTTACATAGCTAAAAGCTAAATGAAAAGAAACAGGAAACCTTGGCCCCTGTATGTGCAGGGCAAACAGCCATTGAAGAACCTAAAACAAGGGCTCAACTGATAAAATAGGCCTAGGAGAGATGTACATCTCACAGTATATAAAACCTCTGCACGCATTTCATCTTTTCTGTTTCATTTCCTCCCGTAGCACATCTATGTGAAAGAAGACTGCTCTTTTCTGGAGCATATTCTACCAAATGGCTACAACATCTACATCTCGGGAAAATACGGGACTCTTCTGAGCTTGGGCGGCAGTAAAAACCGACCCCAAAGTGCTCTCGCTCAGTTCCTGCCTATGGTCAATACATTGTCACAGGAGCTAAAGGGCTACAACTCAAGAGAAGGGCACTCTCCACCTGACCCAGAACAGGATCTTCACTTAGGCTTACGAGCAGACAGCATGGAGTCCTTTGGGAAGATCTCCCAAATTGTCATTCAAAGCCCTAGTTTCAACAAAAGATGAGTAGAGTATTCACTCAAAGAGTTTCAAAAGATCTGACCCGGGAGTTCAATCCAGTGGCAAGAAGCTGAATGGTACTGGCCTGGTCTGAAAGGAGAGAACAGAGGAACTCTCTTTCTCTCAGAACTCAAAGACTGTGGCAAGACGAGGATCAAGTTTCCAAAAGCCAGTTCTGACCATGGACACACAAGGGGATACACGGATTACCGGCATGCTGATGTTAAATCACTCCAAATGTTGAAGCTCAAAAGAAAAAAAAATAACAAGAAAATACAACATACTAGAGTATCAACTGCAGCTTAGATTTATTTATTTCTGTTGATGACGTTGACTGTAATGCTTAAGCTCTATGTCTTATAGTAACAAGCTTACTTAAGTGCACTCAGTCTACATTGTGTAGAACTTTCAACTACCACTGTTTGTAGCTTGGCTTTTGTACTTGCTGTATTTATCTCAAGCTGTATTTGGCAAACTATTTTCGTTGGAATATTTTGAATTAAATATACATTTATTTTCATTTTTGGAGACTTATTTCCATTTTTTTTCCAACAATATCTAAAGAGGACAGGACTTCATCTTTTGACCTTAATCATTCACAGAACAAAGACCAATTATGGCTACAGATATATAATAATAACTACAGACGGATGCACAAGTTTGTACACCTCCAGTCAAATTACATGTTTTGTTGATGTTCTAAGTGAACAAAAGTATGCAAATATGGCAATTTTTCTGCCAATTTCATTTCACAATTTCTGTTTATTCAGAAAGGTACTGGAAGTAGATATATGTAGAAACACACTGCAGACCAATCAAGTCACTAATGTTAATAACATGAATACAGAATGTGAGTCAGGCAGCCAATCAGCAAGCTAGATTCTGAAACATGCATTCTTATTGGCTTAAGGATGCTAAAGAGACAAACTTTTTCCATACTCAGTACTGATAATGAATTAATAGTATTGGGAAGAATGGTAAAGTTGTGTGAAACTGGGTACCAATAATGTAACGCATTATTTTTATTATTTTGGTCACTCTTTAATTTCACACTTATACCTGGTACAGTTACTATAAACACAATCCTGTTAAGTTGGCCATTATAATATATGAGTATAATGGTTAATTATGGGGAAACACCAAGGCTACTTTCACATTACAAGCCTCATGGCTCAAATCAGATTTTTTGCTCAAATCCGATCCCTCTGACACGATGGTTCACACTGGTTTAGGTAAGTGATTCAAATCTGTCATTAATGTGAACGAACCGGTGTCCTGAAATGACCCGCATGCGCACATCCTACTCAGTAACATCATGTGAATGAATCGTTTATCACGTGCATCATCAACAAACAGACTAACGAGCAGAATGAGCTTTGCTGAGAAGAGATTTAAGTCTGATCTGCTCTCAGCTTCATTATTAGAGCAAGACGATGGAGAAAAAGGTGAGATGTGTTTCCTTTCCATCGTTTAAAGCCTTTACCTTCTGTTTGGTGCTGCTGCCATGGTAACGCTGAACAATGATGCACGCACAGTGGAAAGAAGCACATGAATTCCAGTCGGTGGACATTAAGGTGATATGGCCACAAATCGGATACATATCCGATCTAGGACCGCAGTGGCTCAGGTTGGATTTGAAAAGATTAGATTTGTGTGTCCACACAGCTCTGAAAACATCAGATCTGAGTCACATCAGATTTCAGATTTTTGCCACCACAACCTGGTAATGTGAATGTAGTCCAAATGAACAGGACACAATTAAGTACTAATATTAAAGCCCACTACATTATTTATCTCATGTTTATATTTTACACCACTTCTATCAAACAATGCAAACACCACCCTTCTGAAAGAGCCAAAACAGCTATGAAGTATAAAGTTAGTCATTGTTCGGTGCCAGAACAGTGCCTTCTACGCTGTAGACTGGGGTTCAAGCACCCTACACTATATGAATAAGAGTCCTTGGGCAAGACTCCTAACATTACCTTTGCCTACCTGTGTAAAATTGTAAGTCACTCTAGAGCATCTGCCAAATGACATGAATGTAAATGCATTAGAATTATTTCAGTATTTACATTTTGCCTTTCTTACAGCTTCAAATCTACAAAGATCTTTCTCCACGCCTCAAAAAGTTCAGTCTTAGAAGTTGGTTACATTTTCTTCTTCTTGTGTTTTAAGTTATTCCAAACATTTTCGATGATGTTGGGGTATGGATGCTGAGGAGGTCAGTCCATTGTTCTGATTAGCACATTTTTTTCTTTTTTTGGCTTCACCTCAGTAACAACTTCCTGACAGCTACAAATCCTTTCAGACTCATAGCGATGATTTGTCTTTTCACAGTGGAAAGAAACACTTGTGGATGTTTTCAGATCTGAAGCAAGAGTGGAGCTTGCCTTTTAAAGATAAAAGAACCATTTGTCTGATGGTGGCAGGTTTGGTGGTCTACCAGGTCATGCAGATGATTTCTATTATTTTCCTTGTATTTTCCCCTCTCTTACTGTATTTTATAACTAATCTCCTCTGACTTCTGAACAATACTGTACGTTACAGATTGCAGCCCATCTGTTTCTCTTCTTGTCTGCTACTGTAATACATGCAGAATATGGTTTAAAATCGTCTTGATGAAATAATCAAGGCCTCCCTGAAAAAGACGTCATCTGGATGGCAGCATATGTTGTATACATATATATATTGTTCAGCATCCTTAATGTCCTCACCAAGAAAAAAGCAAAGGAGCAAAGGGGCAATAATAAAAATAGGTGTTATTTTTCTTAAAGACCCCACAGTTTTTAAAATACACACCTTTATCAAACGGTGCAATAACTTTGTTAACTTGTGTGACTTTTTAGACATATTTACTCATCTGTGTGGTGGTGCAACAGCACTAATGCTTTTTCAGCATTGGATCAAGTTTATTTCTTGTGGTTTGCTATGAAGTATTGCTGCTTTGCATTCAGACACAAGAAAACGATACATTTCTTATGCTTCCATCTTGACACACCCTTTGGACAGAAGTTGCACCGCCCCTGCTTGACACTATGAAGTGGCATGTGTCCACAGTTGTCATAACGCACTGCATTAACACTGGTGTGTTAGTGTGTGTTGTGCTGCTATGAGTGGATCAGACACAGCAATGCTGCTGGAGTTTTTAATCACTGTGTCCACTCACTGTCCACTCTATTAGACACTCCTACTACCTAGATGTAAAGTCAGAGACGATAGCTCATCCACTGCTACACAGATTTCGTTGATCATCTTCTAGTCCTTCATCAGTGGTCACAGGACACTGCCCACAGGACGCTGTTGGCTGGTTATTTTTGGTTGGTGGACTATTCTCTGTCCAGCAGTGACACTGAGGTGTTTAAAACTCCAGCAGCACTGCTGTGCCTGATCCACTCAGACCAGCACAAGACACACTAACACACCATTACCACATCAGTGTTTTTGCAGTGCTGAGAATGATCCACCACCCAAATAGTACCTGCTCTGTGAGGGTCCATGGGGGTCCTGACCACTGAAAAACAGAATAAAAGAGGGCTAACAATGTATCAGAGAAACAGATGGACTACAGTCTGTAATTGTAGAACTACAAAGTGCTCCTATATAGTAAGTGGAACTGATAAAATAGACACTGAGCATAGAAACAAGGAGGTTTAAGAACTAACTGACTAAATCTGAGCCTTAAAACATGATTTGTCTCCTCACAAATTTCAGTAAAAGTGTAGCATTTGGTTATTTATGGTACTGTGTAAATGAACATAATCACTAACCATCTCTTTCTACTTCTACAGCAGGTTTATTTCGGTTTCTATACCATCTTTGAAGTGGCACTTTACAATTTGTTCTATGATATTTTGGCGTCCTCTACTGATGATATGTTTAACTGCAGTTTTATTACTTCTTGAATTGGTTTCTACTGGGAGACCTTGGCCAGACACACCTCAATTAAAAATCAGCTGGCTTAAATATATTATTTACAATGTTTTTGCGATTTCAGTTCTGAAAGGAAATAAAGGTGGATGTTTAGAACAAATTCAAAGAAATCCTGTAGATAGGGCTCAATTTGAGTGTGGATGCAACACTGAGAAACCACAAAAGGCAGTTTGTCTACTGGGTATACATGAAGCTTGGCATGAAGACATGATCCATTATCACACCCATTAGAACAAAAATAAAATATTTTTAGGAATTGAGGACTAATTAAATATGGGTCTGGTAAACCACTCATTTGTTTTGATATGTTAATGGGCATAACTTCGTCCTCTCAGTACTTTTCTCAGAATGCAAACCTGAGTTATCTTGGCCAAACATTGCACTTTACAAGCAAATGCTCTTTATTTAAACAGGCAGCAGGGGACAACAACCCCCTAGTGCTAGCTGACACTGTTAGGAAGGCAGGTCACTTCTGAATATACATCTTCACTTTACAGTGGGCAGAACACCATAGCCCAACACAATATCACACAAATAACACATCAGCACATCATTCAGCTAACAACAACAACAACTTATTTGCAAGAAATATCTCTCCTACTGTGCATAAAGCACCTTCTGAGAGCCTCAGTGTGAAACTGCTTTGCATGGCCTTGCTTCCTGTACTCCCAAGGCAGTGTGAGCCAGTGGTGAAATGCCACTTAGCCCCCCCCTTTAAAGATCAGGTGTCTCGGTGACCTCAAAGAGTTTGAGTCCCTGGGGCATGAGGACACATGCTACCCCAAGTCCACTGGCAGGGCCACATTGTTGTGCCACAGCAGAGAGACTTAGCACTGCTCCCTCCTCTTGATTTGCAGTTGAACTCTTCGCCACATCTTTGACTCCTTGAAGGCAGACTTGTGTGGCAGCTTCTGTGCCACCTTCTCAAACCCTAGATATGCCAGACCATTAGTGTCCACGGAAAGCATCACTGAAGAGCTGTGTCTATGATGCTTCTTCCCCTGTCTTTGCTGCCAGTGCTTACCACTCTGCTTCTTCTTCCATGGACTTTAGCTGTCTTCTCCACCGGTCGCCGGTTCATAGTCTCTCCAGGCCACTGGGGGGAGAGCCTTCCTACTTCTGACACCAGCGTGGAAATATTGTGCTTTAAAGGCAAATGCTCTTTTATTAAACATGCAGCAAAAGAGATCCACACAAGCACAAGTTACTGGCAGGACACGACAACAATAAACAAAATTTTTAGCACAATAGCACAATTATGATGCATGATGAAAAAAGAAGCACTATCTACAGTTAATGTGACATAAATCCACAAACAATCATAGTACATTAATGTACTACATGTACACATGCTGAAAACAATTCTATTCCATTAAAAAAAAAAGGCAGGACACTTTGTGCTACTTTTCATTGTAACAGTGCTGGTAAAGGTAGGATGATGTAGTGGCTAGTATATTCACCTCTTAGTCCAGGGAGTTGCCAAGGGGTGGCCAGTTGCTAAATTGCCTCCGAATGTAACTTGGCAACACCAAATTGTTCTGGCCTGAGAGTATGTGATTCATACTAGAACAGGTAGCTTGTAAAAGAGAGCAGCATCTGAAGGAAAGCTCAACTAGGTGACTAGAATAAGACTGAAAATCCAGGTACCCAGTCAGATTTTAGAACATACTGTTGAACCAGCCAGTTAGATTGCAGGATTGATACTTCAGTGAACCAATCAGATGGCAGAACACAAATTTATATTAGGAGATAAAAATATGATTAGTAGTAGTTTGATGTAAAATCCTTAAAAGCGATTCATATTATTTAAGAAAGTTTAACATTTATCACAATTTAATAAAATCTACAGCCCTGAGTGACACTCACAGAATATGTAAACATGGGCTAGGCCCATCAAGAAATGCAGAAGATGAATACACCTTAGATCAGGTCACTAACTGCCAAAGCAATGCATGTCACATTATCATAAGTATAACATAAGTTTTCATAAAGCAAAGCTAACAGAAATGCTTCTCATTTTGTGCAATATTTGTATATATGTATTTTACATTGAAGCAATAATGAGAATATTCTCAATGTAGTCAAATATCAACACTGAAGAAACACTAACCTGAATCTGAAGTCTATTCCTGGTTTTACTAAATACTTCTTCTTCTTCTTCTTCTTTCAGCTGCTCCCTTTAGGGGTCGCCACAGTGGATCATCTGCCTCCATCTTGCCCTATCCATTGCCTCCTCTACTTTCACACCAACCATCTCCATGTCCACCTTTACTACATCCATAAACCTTCTCTGAGGTCTACCTCTTCTCCTTCTACCCGGCAGCTCCATCTCCAACATTCTTTGCCCAATATATCCACTATTCCTCCTCAACACATATCCAAACCATCTCAACCTGGCCTGTCTGGCTTTATCTCCAAACTGCTCCACCTTCACTGTCCCTCTGATCTGCTCCTTTCTAATCTTGTCCATCCTTGTCACTCCCAACGAAAATCTCAGTATCTTCATCTCCGCCACCTCCAGCTCAGCCTCCTGTCTTTTAGACAGAGCCACAGTCTCCAAACCATACATCATAGCAGGACGCACTACTGTCTTGTAAACCTTCCCTTTCACTCTTGCTGCTATCCTTCTGTCACACATTAGCCCTGACACCCGTCTCCACCCACTCCATCCTGCACCCTCTTCTTTACCTCTTTTTTACACTGTCCATTGCTCTGGATGGTTGACCCAAGATATTTGAAGTCATCCACCTTTACGATCTCTACTCCTTGCATCCCTGGTCTTTACTAAATACAATAACAACTATTTGTATTGTGTTGAATATACAGACTACTTTCAGTCAAAATAAGCTAATTTATGAAGAACGACAATAAAATACAGTGCACTTATTTTCTACACACAACATTAATATAGCAGATAAAGCACATCATGGCTCATTCTTTTTTGCAAGGATGCAAATCTGTTTAATAACCAAGTTGCATTTATTATCAGCCCCTATAAAAGCCTTGCAAGTTGATTTAGTGCCATTTACAAGTAATGCAAAAATAATATCAAGCCACATAACACTTTACTCAATATAGTCATAGTCTAAATTTAGGCCAGGGATGGTGGTAAATCAGGACTATTAGAGCTAGACCTTCAGTTCAGGCCCTGAATGTCAAAACCAAGAAAGGTAAAGAGCATCAATTTATCTTCTGTGAAAATGTCGCGTTGATATGTTATAAATTACAGATGGAATTTTTAGATCAGAAAGTTATTTAGCTTACTGTGAAGTACTAGGAGACCCAAAGGTTCCCCTCTGCCTGTGGATAATGTTAGGATAATTTAAGACCTAAATGCCCTTTTAGATTGTCAATGGAGCCACATTAGAGCACGCATTAGATTAATCACTATGTCGTGGTCCAGAACTAGAGGCTCACAGCCACTGAATAAAGAATTTCAAAGCTCATCACTGTGAATGATATTTAAGAGGATACCACTTTCATACTTATACCATCTGGACAGTGATGAAACAATGTTTCACTTAAAGCCTCATGGTACTGTTACATCAGCCTTTGCCTTGTAAGAAGTGGACAGTACCTATACTGGCGAAAGAGTTTCTGATTATGATTATGAATGCACAGACATGAAGACTCTTGAGTTGTCAAAGGTGACAAGTTCAGAAATTTCTATGACTTGTCTTCAAAGCTGTTGCTCACAAAAGGTCAATTAAAGGGGAACTCTACCGATTTTGCAAAATGACTTAATCATTCAATGGTTAAACTGTAAACAAAACCATTCAGAGTTGGTTGTGTGTGTGTGTGTGTGTGTGTGTGTGTGTGTGTGTGTGTGTGTGTGTGTGTGTGTGTGTGTGTGTGTGTGTGTGTGTGTGTGTGTGTGTGTGTGTGTGTGTGTGTGTGTGTGTGTGTGAGAGAGAGAGAGAGAGAGAGAGAGAGAGAAACAGGTGTAGGGGGGGCAATTGTGGGCTGGAGGTTAGGGATCCAGCCTCATGACCGGAAGGTCGCCGGTTCGATCCCCAGAGCTGACAGCACTGCTCCCCGGGCGCTGTGGATTGGGCTGCCCACCGCTCCGGGCAAGTGTGCTCACTGCCCCCTAGTGTGTGTGCTCACTAGTGTGTATGTGGTGTGAAATTTCCCCATTGTGGTCACTTAATCTTAACACCTCCTTAGGTATGTCTGTGTGGTGTGTGTGAGAGGGAGGGATGTATGTGTTTGAGTGGGGAGGAGGGAGAGGCATTCAAATGAACTGTCAATCTGTTATCTCTTAGTGGAGAAGCCTTGTTTGAGTCCAATTTGCATCCTCTGAACAAACAGTCAAAACTCAGGTGATGTTTACTCTATCGTTTAACTGGATAGATGCTGTGAAATAAGACCCTTTGAGGATTATTTTGGTGTGATGTTGTGTGTATTGAGAAGAAAATGTCTGAGATATGACAAGTTAAACACAGAGAAAATCTTGAAATAAGCAAATTCTGATTTTGAGAAATTTACATGGGAGTGAATGGGGCAGTTTTCTGTGCCTAGTGCCAAACAAATGCTCATAACTCTAAAGCTAATTGATAAAATAATGAGATATTTTGAGTTTTCAGAAAGGACAAGTTCCTCTATCATTTAAAACTGAAATGGAGCTTCTAAGTGAAAGTTTAAGGATTTTAAAGCAAATTCCCTGTGTGACAGCTGTGTCTGTGAGACTGAGTGGCCTGTTGTGACATCATCGATGTCAGCTAGAATTAGAAGTTCTAGAACATTCCGTCATTCATTCTTACGGGAGTTTTTAATTTTTAACCTTAATTTTATGAAAAACTACCAATCCGATTAACTCCAAAAATACATAGCACAATTCACAGCGCCGAGACCTTCGAAACACAGTTTGAACAGAGTCTATTTGTTAAGTGGTTCGGTCTGTATTAATCACGGAAAAGTGTGAAAGAAGAATAAGAAGTATGAAAGATAACAATAATAAGAGATTTTTTGTTACGCAGTGAGACCAGTGACATGACTCCTGGGGACAACAACTTTCATTATATATTGAATAATATTTATTTGGCATTTGTTTTCTTTATGTCATTTAATTTATATATTCCATAGGCATGTATAGATTATTCTGGTTAAAATTGCAGAAAAACATGGTTTTACCTCAAAATATGGCCTCAGTCTTTACACATGACAGTGAGGATGATGGTGCTTGGAATTCTAGATAATTGATTTAAAAAACAATATTGCTTAATTGAGGCTCAAGAAGGTGTAATTGTTAAAATAATTTATTGTTTTATCGTAAAATATAAATAATGGCAAACCTAACATGTTTTTTGAAGTGTAATATATCTGTAAACGCTAGGGACACAAAAATGTACGTTTCTGTAGAAAGAGCCTGGTATAATGCTACATCCCATTAAGTTATAACGCAAAGCCTTCATAAATGCATTGCTTGATACCTGAGACACTGTTTTGATAGTTTTGTTATATAGTTTTGCTATATTTTTTAGTATAAAGATTTGCTCCAGGATTACTTCTGTGTTTCCTCTCAAAACCACATTCTTAACTGAGATCAATGCACACAAGCTAACACAATTTTGTTGTTACTGGCCTGTAGCTACAGCTGTTCAACATGGCTAACGCCAGCAGTTATTTTTTACAGTTTTCTTAACTATTTTGGAGAATGGCAGAATATGAGGGCAACTTTGAGGAGGTCTGTTTCCAAAATGTCATAGAACCAAATCAATTCGAGCCAGAAAACACAAATGAGTTGCAGTGGCTTGATGAAGAGAGAGCCAAAAAAAGAGAGGGAGAGAGAATGAACCCGCTGGCTCCAAAGCAGAACAACCCAGGGTGAATGAAAATTGGTGGTGTTAACAATTGTTTGAGTGAGGGACAATTGAGTGATTATTGGTTGGTGAGGAAAGTAGGTCCTTGCCGGTTTGTGCTCACTGATGTCACGGATGCTCAAACTCAAACTCAAAGGAATTCAAATTCATTAAAAATTTAAGAGCGGTTTTAAAATGGTCTCTTTTGTGTTCAGGATGTGCATGTATTCTTTTACATAAAAAATATTTAAGCATCTATAAACTATGATTTTTCTCAAATGCTCCATATTAACCCATTCACTTTGGATTCACTCTGGAGCACCCGCTAAAGCCTGAGAAACCCAAAAGACATCACAGAGAGGTAAGTTCTCTGCCACCATTTCCTTCTTTGCTCTTCGCCCAATCACCATCGCCAAATAGCCAATGTATTAACAGCTGTTTACTTACCGGTCTAGAAGAAACGTTGCAATTTCGGCATCAAACTCGATCCCTATACTTGCCAAGAGCTGCCTGGAAAATGTTGCCAATGTTAACTCTTGTTTTGCTTCTATTTATGTCACTTCTGTTCTTTGCTGCTGAAAATGGATTCTCACTTGGAGCGGGCAGTGATGGTGATAATGATGGCTTGCCAAAAACTTCAACCATTGGTGCATTTCATAGATGCTACAATGAGTCACTATTGCCTCTTGAGGTACAAAGGGGTAATATGAAACAGAATGGGCCGGGGCAAGCTAGTTAGCAAGCTAACTTCACTAGACAATATGATACAGAGTCGTCATTGACATTTACATTTACATTTACAGCATTTAGCAGACGCTCTTATCCAGAGCGACTTACAAGAAGTGCTTTGTCAGTCTAGAGAAAGTATCTTTACATAATGTCAAACTGTTATTCCTTCACACTGTGTTGTAATTTTAGTTAAATTTGGAATGTTTTAAACTAAATTTCTTGAACCTGTTAAATAAGTAATTTGTTTGAGGCATGATTCCTTAAGTAAAGTTTACAATGTATGTGTATGTTTCAGATAAATAACTTTTCATAAAATATGAATAAAAAATATCTACTACACGTAGGGATATATACATAAATATATGAAAATATTTATGATGACTAATGAAAATATATAAATTTCATTAATGTATTTAACATGCTCTAAATATCCACTTTCATGAGTCATTCATTAGATGGTTTGGAAAAATGTTCATTTTAGTTCCTGCAACATTCAAAAATGGTACCTGAATACATTCAGTCCTACGAAATATCTGGGATATTCCAATTCCAGCGATATATATGCTTATCAGGCAGCAAGCAAACGCAGGACCAGAGGTGCCCAACAACCTTTTCTATAATAGAGGTTTGCTTTTAGCCTACTTAATGTTAAAAGCTGTTTTCCCAGTTCCGCCAGTCTGGGCTGAGTTTATTCAGCGATTGTTCTCTGCAGGTCTCTGTAAATGTAGGCTTTTCTGTTGGATGACACTTGATCTCAGTCTCAGTTTGAGACACTAACAGCAGAATCATGTTTGATTTTGAGAAGCGACACTATGTCTTTATATTTCAATCCACATCAAATTCAAAGAACTGCTTCATGTCTGAGCTTAAGCAAATCACGGCTTTTGCAAGTGAATGCAAACCGTTCATTTTCTACGGCGCCCTGTTGGTGAGATCCTGTAGAAATAGAAATAATGCGTGGCCACGACTTAGTAAGGCGTGGGAACAAGATAATTAAGTTGGGGCCACGACTTAGTAAGCCACGATCTCGTTCCCACGCTTTACTAAGTCATGGCCACGACTTAGTCATCTCATTCCCATGCCTTACTAAGTTGTGGGCACGCATTAGGATCTCATCCCCACGCGTTAATAAGGCGTGGGCAGGCATTATTTTTATTTATACAGGATGACATCAGGGGGGCTCCGTGGGGTTTTGCGAGGGAACGCAATAGCATTACCTTTTTTTTTAAACTTCCTTAGAATGGCTTATTTCCCAGATTGTATTTTTTTGGCATGTTCACCTCCGCTCCACACGGGGCGGTCATCACTGATCGGGAGGGCGGGGGCCGTGTTAAGGAAGAAGTCCTCCTGGTCCTCGGGAACTAGTTTAGCTTGGGTGGTAAAGGTTGAAGAGAAACGTCGGGTTTTTTTTTGTTATTAGAGTCTTTAAATAAGCATTAAACGCAGCATGGCGCTTCTGTCGCCCTCGGATGATCTGTTCGACTCCATCCTGATGGCAGATGACAGGTAAAGCAAGTCTAGCAGCGGAGTTTTAACGTTAGCTCCTCTTGTTGTAGCCCTGAGGATGAGAGCAGGAGAAACTGGTGGGTATGTTGGTATATAGTGTGGTAGCTGTGTTAGTTAGTTAGTGAGTTCATGAAGTTAAGCTGGATCTATTAAACAAGGCGACACAGTGAAACGCCACAGTCAGCGCTGTATCAGCGGCTGGCTTTCTTGTTTAGCTCGCTGTGGTGTGAAATTAGCTCGTGTAAAAAACTCTAAAACCCCGGTTCAAGCTGTTTAATTCTCTGTTTAAACAGCCGGTAGATGGGTTCATTCTGTGGAAGCCCAGTCACTTCACTTAAAATGAAAAAAAGTCCAGGACCTCATTCTTATTTTTTTGTCATTATTAGCTATCGCTAACTTTGCTAGCTACGTGAATTGCTATCATTACGCGACACTCAGTCGTTCATCGGACATGCTAAGTCATTATTTTGAGACCATATTATAATTTTGAGATACTAAATCATTGTTCTGAGATGCTTGGCTATTATTTTTTAGACACTAAGCAATTATTTCGAGACGCTACCTCGTTTAGTTTGAGCTACTGTCTAATTTATTTGATGGGGAGTATCTCAATGGGACACTCACTGTCTAAGCCGTTTAATCATTCCGGGTCGCGGGATTAATGAGACACTGAGACAGTATCTCAAAAATGGTTTTCTTTATTTTGAGAAACTTTCTCATTAGTTTGAGATGCTTTATGTCTTTGAGATAAAAAATATGAATGGATAAAAATTATACATATGAATATTTCTCGAAATAATGCAGAAATATCTCAAACTAATGAGTTAGTTTCTTAAAATGAATGCCACAGGAATTCACTTAATAATGAAAAAATTGTCAGAATTTTGTCAGAAACGGGCTTCCATATGATCCAGCTGAGGGAACACGAACCAAAAGTCTTTGTTACTCACCGAAATGTTGACACCAAGCTGTTCTGCATTTGTTGTGGTCGTAGGTTTCATGTTGAAGGCTATCGTGAAGGTTTTGAGGAGGGAACCCGGCAAGGAATGATTGAGGGCAGAAACCATGGGAGGCTACACGGGGCCAAACTCTCTGCTGAGGTACATAACGTTACAACGTTACAGCCTCACATGGGTGCGTTTATCATTACTGTCTAAGGGCTAACTATAGTATGATAAAGACAGGCGCCTCAGAGCTTGTTCTGGTTAGTCTAAAGGAGAAGTGGTGATATTAATTTTTTTCCTGTGACCCTAAAGAGTAAAAGTTTTTCCGAAGGTTTTATCCATTGTTTCAGGTTTCCTTTTACCACGGTTTTGCGCTTACATGGAAATATCTTCTCCAAAACAGCGAGGACGTGAAAGCAAGGTAGGCCGTATGGAGATTATCCAGGAAATGTCTTGTGTGGTGACTTTACAGCATTCCTTTCAAGTTCAACTTGAACGTTATTGTTCTCCCAGGAAAAGGTTGAAAGCTGTTGAGTCTTTGGATGGATTGATCCAGAAGTTTCCATATGAAGACCCACAGTATGAGAACCTCCAGGAAGACATGGAAAGAGTGAGGGCCAAGTTTAGACAGGTATAGCAAGACATCCTCTGTCCTCATTTTTAGTGTGTGTGGAATCAGTGGGTTACAAGATTGGTGTTTAATGATTTTCTGAAGGTATGTCCAGGTACAGCACTTTTTATATGACTCTTCTTCCCCGTGTTGATTGATGACTAGTGTTGCTGTACTCTACAACTTGAACCTGCTTGTTGTTGTTATGGCGCCTAAGAAAGAAACTTTCTCGATTCCATAGGTCTGTTCTTTACTGAACGTGGCTGTGGACTTCCGTGAGTACGTCAGTGGATCGGCAGGAATGGCTTTCTGAGAGACTGAAGAACACCTTAAACCTTGAGTGTCTCAGAGGTGTTTTCTAATGTGGAGAACACCGAAATAGGCATATGCCAGAAACCGTGCTGTCCTGCCCACATGAAGAGTTGAGGTTTCTTGAGGTGAACACAGCGTTCCTGTTATAAAGCCTCAGGCATTTGGGGTTGATGTGTAGAAGGAAAAAGTGACGAAAGTTGTCCTAAACTGAAATGTCAGGTTTTTGAAAGTGCTGTGAAAGAGGCCTGCTGCTTGATGGCAAGTGTGTAATTTGTTTTACTTGAAATAAGAGATTCGTTTGTCTCTGTGTTCCAGATCTCTTAATGAGCAGCATTAGTTCATTCTGATGCTGAAAGCTTAGTCTGTGTACACCAGCGCAACACACACTAACAGACCACCACCACATGAGTGTTCTTGCAGTGCTGAGAATAATCCACCACTAAAATAGTACCTGCTCTGTGAGGGTCCTGACCACAGAAGAACAGGGTAAAAGGGGGCTGACAAAGTGTCAGAGTAACAGAGTAACTACAGTCTGTAATTGTAGAACTACAAAGTGCACCTATAAAGTAAGTGGAGCTGATAAAATGGGTGGTGTGTGTGACAACATTGAATTCACTTTTGGAGTGCAAGTGGACATGGACACCATCTTGTGGTGAAATAATAGAGCAGTGCTCAATTCAGTGATGCACGTTGCCCTCTGCTGGAGAAAATGAAAATAACAAATATAAGTGAAGCAGGGCATTTAAATTTGCAGTCAGTGAGGAATATTTATTGACATTTTAATTTCATTGCTGGCTCATTGATGAACACACTGTTCTGCTATTTATTTATTTAGTTAGTTTAAATTGAAGTTTTTCTGTATGGGGACTCCATATTCATGGACTGTATGACATGTTCCTGAAAATCTGAACAGACCAAATTAGTAGCAGATGTCATGAAACCTAGAAGGCATTTTATATAAATATGCCATGTTTGAAATCTTATTCTAACCATTGGTAGGAATGAAGAAGTGATATTAAAATTCACATTAAATTCATTTTTGTAGTCTTTAGATTCATTCACATCACTTGGAGTAAATCCAAGAGCAAGCATTGTGAATAATAGGTGATAAATCCATTGTCTACCACCTTCATTATTTGTGAATTACAGCTTGTACCCTGACTAATAGGTGACAATGTGATTTAGCAATAAAGAACTGAATGCTTTGTTTTTGAGGACTGTTTTGGGGTAGTTTTGTTGTTTTTATTCTTCTTTGCAGATTTTGAATTCTCTCCTCATTCTTCGATGAACAGTGCTCTGGGGTAACTTTCAAAGATGTCTTGCGTTTCAGAAGAAGTGCCGCCGCACTAGATAACCTTATCTCTTTTTGTGCCACATGATATAATCAGAAGCCTTGCATTAGTTACCCAATCCCCCCACCACCCAACAAGAGAATGAGTGTGAATTTTATAATGCGAATGCTTACACCTGCTGTTGGCACAAACCCCAGTTACTTTTTGTTAGTTTTGGTTAACCAACCCTGGGCCCCATGAAATTCCTCCGCTGGGTCTCTCAATACCATTTCACGGGTGGTCAGCAAAGTCTCCTGACAGATAGCGTTCAGCCCCTCTCCTGGGCCCAGTGTGGGGACGGCCTCTGTGGCCGCAACAATGCGGCAGTGGGGCCCGCGCGAGAGGGCAGGGGCTGTGGGACGCGCTGCTGTTTTGTTCTGCTCCCCCCAACCCCACCCCCCCTGCGTTTTCAGCCGAAGGTGCAGCTCAGGATTCAGCCGGCCGGGAGTTGGCAGGGAATGAGAGGGGTGGTGCTGGAGGTGGCAGCTGGTCTCCGCTCTGGGCAGCAGCAGGTGAACACGGGGGCCCGATGGCGGCACCTTCAGAGCAGTGACAGATAAAACCCTGCTCTTCCCCAAAGGCCTCCAATCAGCCGCTGAGAGACCCTGCCATGACTCCACTCAGCAAGCTACTGTGTGACCTGCCTTTGCGAGTTCATGTATGTAGGATATAGTAACAGATGTATGATAACTGTCTGTTTGCAGATGTGCTGCCAGAAGTGGTAAAAAAAAAATCCAAAGCCAGAAATCAAATTGTTTTTTTTTCCCCATTTACCCCAATTGTTGTTCATTTACCAAGTGTCTGAAATGTAAGTGCTGGAAATTTATAGCTCATGAATTAGCACTTTGCAATCTGCATGTCTGTCATTATACACTTGTTTCAAACCAGACTGGTTTCTGACACTATGTGACACGCTGTTATCTATGGAAAATAACTAAATTATGGGCGAATTTCACGGTAGCTGCTACAGTGTTTACTCTGGACTAATTTTGGACACCAAACCTGTCTTAGCTTACCAATTTGGGGTAAATGATAATGATGGCTGATGGTCAATCAACAGTTTATCAATTACCATTGCTTTAATAGTGGCTGTGCCTTTTCACCAAGCATTTTCATACCTGGACTAAATTGGTTTTCATTTGATGTGACAGAAGCCTGTCATTTTAAATGGAATAAGATCACTCAGCATATCGGTGTTATATTGATATTACAGTTCTGCAACAGTCAGAGGCCATCCTTCATTTGTTTAATTTACTCAGACTGGTTTTTATTCATTTTTCAATATCAGAAAGAAATAAAGCAGAAATGCATGTTAAACCAGATTTTACACAGAAGCCTGACCTGCTAAATGTTTTAGCATATTTTTCTTTTTTGTGTCCAACCTTTGCCTTCACCACATCCATTTGGAGTAAATCCAAGAGCAACCATTGTGAATATGTGGCAAATCCATGGACTATCACTGATATTTTTTGTGAATTACAGCTTGTACCTTTTGATTTTGCAATGAGGAAGTGAAAGCTTTGGTTTTAAGGACCATTTTTCAGCTGCCATTGTTTTTAAGAGGCTTTCAGATTCTTTTCAGATTTAGAGTCTGAAGGCATATTTTTTCATACTCCCAAGGATCAGTCATGTTTCTCATGATCCAATTAATCCCAAATAACATTCAGTGATGATGTCTGGGCTCTGGTGTGGCCGCTCCATCATTCTGAGAACACTGCCCGCTTCATTTAACTTGCAGTTTGTTTATTTTTCTCACTAACGGATTCTTGACAGCCACATGCTCTCCAAAGTTCAGACATTAGTTGCATTTTCTGCTGATTCATTGATCCAAATAATACTTGTCAGTCCCTCACCTCACGAGACACCTCAGATGTCCAGTTTCTAGCGCAAGTAATGGCTACTTGAGTTACACATCCTTTCAAACTCCTAGGGCTGAGTTGTCTTCTCACAGTGGATGGAGAGAAACTCACTCTCTCAATGATATCATTTATCATTATCATTTCAGGTTTGGAAATTCTTTGGCTTTCCCCTTTCCTCATATGTATCTCCTGCTAAATGAAAAACTTGAGCTTAATGGCCTTAAATAACTGTTATATAAATGATGGGTGGTCTCTGACTTTTGAAGTACTGTTTGTAGGCTTAAAAGTTGTCTGCCGTCAAATTAGCACAAGCCAGCATCTGTTTCATTTACCATAGTACATGTATTGATTATGTATGGGACTCTCCCAGAAGTGAAGTTTTGTTTGAGTGTGCCTGTGTGACTAATTCAAAATGCAGAACAGTAGAACATGAACATGAGAGGGAGGGGGGATGGAGAAAGAGAGCTGAAAGAAAGCTGGAGGAGCAATGTTTCTTTGGTTTCCTTTCAGCTGGCGGAGCAGAGTGGCTGGGGCCAGCGAGAGGGAGGGAGGCAGAGCAAATGAAGGAGGACGCTGGAAGGTTTCAGAAAATGTTCAGGAATTTCAGGAGCAGGTGGCGAGTGGTGACATGAAAGGAGGACGTGACAAATGCAACCGACGGGCACTCCAGAAAAAAAAAAAAAAGCCCCCTGGCTGAATGGTGGCATAGTATCTCCCTTTTTGCCTTGGTGCCTCATACCCCCCACCATCGCACACACACATACGCACACGCACAAGCTCCAATCTCAGCATTGAGCCACTCGTTTGCCTGCATAGTTCATGATGTGGATGATAAATGCGCAATTCCTATTCACAGCACAGACAAGAAAGGTCCTGCCACTTCATTGGGTTGAAGGGGGGCCTGAGTGTCTCTGAGGCTGCTCTACTGTTCACTATTGCTGATTATGCTCATTAGGATATAGATAAAGGCTGCTACTTTTGTGATAACGTTATAATATCTGTTAAAAGCCCAGATGTCTGAGAAAGACATCCAGTTCTTTTGACTTATATTGTCTGTCTATGGAATTTGGGATTAGAGAGCAAATCGGAAATGTACATAAAAATGATTATACACCTTGCTAGTAAAATGTTGGACCTCCTTTTGCCTTCAGAACTGCCTTAATTCTTCATGGCATACTTTCAACAAAGTGTTGGAAACATTCCTCAGAGATTTTGGTTATTTGAGTTACTGTTGCCTTTATATCATCTCGAACCAGTCTGCCCATTCTCCTCTGACCTCTCAGATCAACAAGGCATTTTCATCCACACAACTGCCGCTCACTGGATATTTTCTCTTTAGGCATCTAAAGTGCCTAAATTAAAATGAAAAGATCTAAAGAAAATGGGACTCCTACCAACTGTGCAAGGGCTGGTAGACCACCAAATCTGTCACCATCAGATAAACAGTACTTTTCACGAGTTTTCATCTTTGAAAGAGAGGAGAAAATCAAGCTCCGCTCCTACTGCAAATCTGATAATATCCACAGGTGTTTCTGTCCATCCTTCCACTGTGAGAATGCTGACAGGACGCGTGGCTGTTAAGAAGCTGTTGCTGAGAGAACAAAACAGACAAAAAGGAAGAATATTTGGATGTGGAATAGATTTTATGGAGTTTTGGGTCCAAATTTGTAATTAGAATGGTTTGAATTGTGAAAAGCAGAAAGAGCAACCAACCTCTTAGACTGAACTTTTGAGGTATAGGAAAATATTCCTCCAGATTTCTTTGAACTTGAAGCAAGTCTCTTCTAAAAGAATAGAAGCTGTCATAAAGTCAACTGATGTAAATGGTTGCATGTTGGTTGTGTGTTAGTATGAGTGGATCAGACACAGCAACACTGATGGAGTTTTTAGACACTAGACTAAACACTAGTCCACTAGACTAGCTCATCTGTTGCTGCAGCACACTTTGTATTGGTCCTCCTCTAGTCATTCATCACAGGATGCTATTGGCTGAATATTTCTGGATGGTGGACTATTCTCAGTCCAGCAGAGACACTGAGGTGTTTAAAACTCCAGCAGCACTGCTGTGTCTGATCCACTCGGACCAGTACAACACACACTAACACACACTAACACACCACCACCACGTCAGTGTTACTGCAGTGTTAAGAATGATCCACCACCCAAATAACACCTGCTCTGTGGTGGTGCTGTGGGGGTCCTGACCACTGAAGAACAGGGTAAAAGGGGGCTAACAAAGTATGCAGAGAAACAGATGGACTACAGTCTGTAACTGTAGAAATACAAAGTGCACCTATATGGTAAGTGGAGCTCATGTGTGTGTGTTCAGCTTTTTTCCTGATGCTGAAAATGGATGACCTTAATAGCTACTTTGACCAGAAGTTAAATAAAAGAGAGGGTGAGATTTTGCATAGTGCTTCATAGGAGTGTTCTGTTTAAAAGCAGTTATATCTCACCTGTAAAGCTAATCATGTTTGTTTCACCAGATCATCCAACTCTAATAGATAAATGAGTGTGTGCAATGTTATTGGGCAATAATTGCTTTGCTTTAAAAGAAGTTATATCTCAGCCATAAACAAAATGTCATGTTTAATATGCCAAAATCTTTTAAAATACAGTGCAATATCATTCAAAGTGTCATACTGATTAGACTGTGAGCATTGTGTGAGTGGGAAGTGCCCACTGTGAGATTATACTATTAATTTATTGTGTTTTGACAGCTCACTGTGCTGTGGAATGCAGCAGATTTGGCTTCCCCACAGTAACAGCCTTAAAAAGGCTTCAGGGAAACCCTGCTCTATAAATTTCTCTGGACCAGTAGATGTTTCACTCCACTTTGTGTAAGCCAATGTTTGTCCTCTACCTACTGGTTGCTCTGTAGTGTAACCCTAAAACCTCTAAGTTTTATAGGTGCATGCCCAGGGGCCTGAGCCGGTATCGGACACCCAAGCATCAAAATCTAAACAGCTGTTTTGACTCATGCTGGAAAATTTTCTCGCAGCACAATAGAAAAAAGCGCTAATTTTAAATGTGTCCTTGTGTCATAATTCAGAAGGAAGCTCTCCACATCTGTCCTGAATGTCTGCTTCATTTTCATCTCCAATTACTGCTAAGCAATCGTTGAGCTATTGGCCAGTACCTTGGTCAAGCTTTCATTTTTTTTTTTTTTTTAGCATTGATCGAGTGTTCCTGTGAATGCACTTCGAGCTTGAAACTACAGATATACAAAACATTAACCTGAGGATCAGTAAAAGCAAGACCTGATACTTTGACAGAGTAGAGGATAGATTCCAAAAACAAATATAGAATGTCATTCCAAGTTATAGAAATATGTTCCATTGTCCTTGTGGACAGTAATCTGTGAACGATATAAATGGTAAAAAGAACATTTTCAGTGCTAGCTGTGGCAGTATGCTTTTGCCTAGAATGCTTGACAGTTCGGGTTTTTATACTCAAATCAAATCAAATGTATTTGTATAGCGCTTTTTACAACTGATGTCGCAAAGCAGCTTCACAGAATTCCAGAAAAGACAAAGTTTTAACAAGAATGTAAAAAACCCCAGGACAGCAATCCAGGGGCGACGGTGACAAAGAAAAACTCCCTCAGAGCTGAGAAAGAAACCTTGGGAGGAGCCAAGGCTCACAAAGGGTGACCCATCCTCCTCTGGTCAAACTACCTACAAATGAATTATACTACTAATATTAATAGCAGTAATATTATTAGTAGTAATACCTACGAGTCTATGAAAACATCAATGTAGTTTTCCGGGCAGCTAGTCCAAGGTAGGTGGCGGTAGCTGGGGTGTGGTAGCAGGAGGGCTCGGCAGTCAGTCGTCCTTCAGGGAGATGGAGATGGAATTAGTTTTATTCTGTCTGTTTGTATGTAAAACAGGGAATGTGAACATTTCCAGAGCATGGCTAATGACTCTGGCAGATCTGACTATAACAGCTTAACTAAAAGGAGACACAGACACGAGAGCACTCTGAAACAGTTTGGCATCCCTCCACTCCACCGTCCACAAACCTGAGTGACCGCATGCGAGCAGTGGGATGACAGCACCAGTGTCTCAGTTTACTATAATTTCCTGTGTCCATGGACCCCTGGATCTGCTGCCTTTATCTAAGGGGGAACATTACCTGCCAAAAGCTAAACTGAACAAGTGAGTTTTCAGCCTAGTCTTGAAGATTGAGACTGTGTCTGAGTCCCAAACAGTTTCTGGAAGATCATTCCAGAGTTTGGGGGCTTTATAAGAAAAAGCTCTTCCCTCAGCTGCAGCCTTATGAATTCTAGGAACTTTTAATAAGCCAGCACTCTGCGATCTGAGTAGTTGTGATAGCTCGTAATAGGAAATAAGGTCTTTCAGGTACTCAGGAGCGAGCCCTTGTAAGGCTTTATATGTCAATAAAAGAATTTTATAATCAATATGGAATTTAACAGGCAGTCAATGAAGTGATGAACTGATGTAGTTGCTGCTTTATTCTGTCTTTCTTATATACATCTCAGCTGTCTGGGTTTAATTTGTCATCTTGGTTGGGGTATATGTATTACTTGTCAAGAGTGGACATTTGCATTATAGGGAAATGTTGAATTGGTTGTTGGTGATTGGAAAATAATATGCATATTGAATGCTGGTTTCGGGCTGAATGACCCTTTTGGTATCTTTCCATGTTGTGTGTTCATTGTCAGTCCTTCATTCATTTTTGCTCTTGTTGTGTTATTGTTTTGCTATCTGGTGTTGACTAGAGGATGATAGGTTGCCTTGGGAGTCTTGGTTCCTCTCAAGGTTTCCTCCTATCACTTTTAGGGAGGTTCTGGGGCTTGGACTCAGATTTCTGTACAGCTCCTTTGTGACAATGCTTGTTGTTAAACTATGCAAATAAATGTAAATAGCCTTGTCATTCAACTAGTACACAGACACTCATGTTCTTGTCTTAATGTTTATGCACCGGAAAAGTAGCCTCAACATGTTTCGTTATACTGTACCACGTTATACGTATATTTATGATGATACTAAATCGGATTGAATTAAACATACAAAATCAGCAGATTTCTGCAACTCGGCTCTTCTTGGCCCCACTAAACCACATCACTGAAGGTGTATGCCTTGTTGAGAAGTGTCAGAGTTGAAGCTAAAGCTCCAGGCGCCAGCCCTGCTCTGGAAGTCACACGTTCTGACCAGCCTTTCGCTTCTCTTTTGCTGGAATGTGGTAAGCAATGTTGCTCTCTCCTCCGAAACCGCAAACACTTGGATGCCAAAAGCCTAAAGACACAGTATTATCGCAAACCTCAGACAGTGGCGCAACTGTGTGAAATAGTCCGAGTTCCTTTTCCTTTTGCATTTTCTTTGCTGGACCTTGCCAGCCTGTCAACGGCCTGTACTAAGAAGAACATAAAAGAGCGTCTGCTTGGCCGCACCGATTGTAGTTCGGCAAGAAGGATAACACTACCTTGAGATGTTGGATGGATTGGATGTCTTCGCTTAGCTTACTGATATTCACAGACAGCAGTTTTACTATGGAGAAGTGAAGCAATGCGGGTGCATTAGCAGTTTAACAGCTCGACTAGCAGGCGCTGTATGACCAAGCAAAACAAAGACAGAACTGAAAAATGGAAGAAGAAAAAAAATCCATGGTTAAATTGTCATTGCAAAAACATTACTGTTTGAGGTATTGTGGGTAAGACTGGAATACTTCTCTATTGTTACATTTTCTTCCCTTTAATTTCTTTATATTTTTGGAATGTTTTTGGTGATTTAAAAATCACATTAATAAAAACTGTTCAAAACAAGTAAAAATGATGGGTTTATTCACTTAGCTCAGTAGACAGTGAATTCAATATGGAGAAGGTTCATTAAGAAATAACAGCCTAGACTATGGAAGTATAATTTTACATCTTCATTATAATATGGCATATTTAATTGGATTTAGTGTATGACACACTGAGTAAAACTCCTTGCATTTATAGTTTTTGATATTATTGCGATAGAAAAACCAAAAATCGTCGTACTGTGTGTCGAGAAAGTGCCTAAGTATTGTGATACTGTATTCTTCCCTTACCACCCATTCCTTTATAGAAGTATGGAAAGTATATGGACATTTCAAGTACAGCTGTCTCAGCATAGGAAGCATATTCATGTCTGCCAGGCACACTGTTGTGGCTACTAGAGACTGATTATTTTTATGTACTGTAATGAGTGGCCACACTCATGTCCTGAAGATACTTCCTAGATATATATTGTCATTTGAGCTTTACGTAAATACTCTTAACTTTACACTGTAAAGAGATTTACCACATTTTGCACATTGATTGAATACTAAATCTAACAATTTTTACCTTTTTTTTTTTACTTTACACTCTTCAAAACAATGGTGCCGCAAAAGGTTCTTTGAAGGATGCCATAGAATAAGCACTTCTGACTCTCTAAAGAACCATGTTTGGAAAATATCTGTGAAGTGTTGTGTGACCTCTTCCTTGAACTGTGATATTATGTGGCGGCTCTTCACACTGCGTTTACAAAAATAGCTCTCTGAAGAACCATTCACTGATAGGAAATGGTTCGGTAACACTTTCTATGAATGTCATGTCTATAAGAATCAATTAACACATTCATCGCATGTTTCAATGCATTTGTAAGGCATCATAAACATGGCTATAAATATTAAAAATGGATTACATGGTATAGCCATGTTTATTATGCATTATGAATTGTTAACACAATGCATTATAAGTAATGTTCATAACAAATGATATAAGCTCATAAGTTGCATTTCTCTGCTGGTTAAGAAAAGCACATTTAGCAGTAACTCTAGGCTGGACAGCCTTTTTGGAGCATCTGAATATCCAAAGATGCAGCTCTAACAGCACCAGCACAGAGAACTAAAATATTGGAAATCTCAAGGTGGGACTGGTTTCTTCTTTCTTCTTCTTCTTTTACTGACAGTATAATGTGTTATTAACACAACGTATAACGCATTATATTAATAATTCATAATGTATAACAAACATGACTACAAAGTATAATTCAGTGTAATTCACTTCTAGAAATATAACCATGTTTATAATGCCTTATGAATGCATTATAACATGTTATAAATGTGTTTATAGATCCTTACAAATGTGACATTCATAAAGTGTTGCCAACGGTTTGTCTGTGTAATCATGCAAAGAACCCACGTGGCAGAATAGAAGTTTGCAAACTCTACAAAAATGGGACTTATGAATGAATTACAGTTGTATGCAAAAGTGTAGGAGTCCCCAGTCAAATTTTGTGCTTTGTAATTGATTTTCTAAGTGAAAATTACGTGCACTATAACTTAAATGTGGCATTTTTTACTGGAGTTATTAAATGTGTTATTTTCTGTCTTATGTTAAATTCAGCAAATAAACAGTAACTATGCATTATAATTTGTGCTGTATTTACCAAAGAAGCAGTGGTTCATCTTTGACAACTTTTAGAAAGACAGAAAACAGACAAGACGATTGGTTTTTGAAGCTCAAGTTTAATTCTAGCTAACATCATGTCTAGAGTGGGTCTGCAGGTAAAGATTGTGCATTTCAGACCAGCAACTGGTAAAAAAAAAAAAAAAAAACAGAAAGAAAACAGACATGAAGCAACTTTTTTTAAAATTTCCGAGTCATCATCTACTAGAGTGTCCTCGGTTGGCATTTGACCTGCTGGAATGAAACACCATTCAGGACTAAAAAGACTAAGAGCACTGCCCTCATTTACAACAGAATCGAGACACAAAGCCAAGCTTTTTAGGGTGTGGGGATGGGAGGATGTGATGACTTCTCAGTCCACTGAGCCATTATCTCCTTTTGCACATTTGAGAGGGAAGCACAGGTGAAGACCTTCATACCCCCTCATGCTTTATTTTTTTTCCTTTTTTTATTTCTATTAGATGCATGACAAGTGTGTCTTGGCATGTTTATCGCACAAGTTTGTGCCGGCACGTAAGACACTTGACGTTTTTTGTCTTGAGGTAACAAACATTCCTGATACTATACAGAGGATACTATTTTGTCCCCCTGGGTCCTGGGTTAGCCAGTAGCTCATCCTATAGCTCAAAGCTGCAGCTCTATATAAATTACTATCTCCAGTCACAACACAGGACGTCATATAGCAGCACCATGTCTATGGCTAAAGGAAAAGGGGGTGGAGGGGTGGGGATAGGACTTAGCTTTGATTGTATGCATGGTTGGCAAAATAAAAGAGCCAATATAATAGAAGTGAGTTTTGCACTTTGTGGAACTGTTACATGAATATGGCATGAATAAGGAAAGAACTGCCAGTGATTATATCTACTTTCCATTTATTGTGATAAGGATGCATGTGATGGAAACATGCTTAGCCTCCTGTGTTCAAAACAAGAATGCCAGCCTGATACATTATTATTACCATGGGAGCTGCGTTAAATTACTACAAATCAACACTATGGCTTTGTAAATAGACATGGCATTCACAAACTCATATCCGCTTTCAATTTCAACAAAAGCTTCATAAATACATTAAGGTCGGGCCACAAGCGGCCTAAAGGGGGGCATATAGTCTCTTTCAATGAAACAGTTAAAAACTCCAATGAGTTATATAATCAAGCTGTTTATGGCACCAATTTCATTAAATGCTCTCTCTACTTGCTCATATCAGGACCCAGAAGGATGATGAGTAATGCATGTCCGCTTGCAGTTTTACAACAGGACTAGCAGGCACTGTATGACCAAGTAAAATAAAGACCTGGAGAAAAAAAATGAAAGAGAAAAAAAAGATTCCCAAGCTAAATCATCATTGCTAAATCATGACTGTTTGAGGTATTGTGGGTAAGACAGGAACATTTGTCTATTTTTTCCTCTTTTTTTGTTTTTTGGAATAGCGCAGAAATCACATTAATAAAAACTGATCACATAACAAAAAAAAAACTACCAAAAAGAAACAAAGATGTCAATAATATCATAATTTTCTATGAGAAAATTAAAACCTATTACATGGCAGTATATTGACATTTTACATAGACAAAACCAAAAATAGCAGCAAAACAAGACAAGAGAACGAAGCATGTCTTTTTTCTTTTTTGTTGGTTATTTCTTTTTTTTTTCTCCATTTGAAAGTTTCATACTTGCTGGAAATCCCTCCATAGCAGCTAAATACGAGGAGTGTGTGCTCCTATGTTCTCTTCTTTTCTCATTGTACAAACACCTTAGTTCTGCAGTTTACTTTCTGATGTCCAGGCATCGCCCCTTTTCCCACGTCTCCCTCCCTCAGCCACCTCGAACATCCCTCTTCCATCCTCTTGAGCTGAGAGAAAGCATATCTTGGGGGTTTGTGCAAAATCTTCTAGAAGCCACTGAGAATCGATTTCTCCTCGACTCTGGACGATGACCACAGCATTTCTCTGGAACTCCTCTACTGAGCTTCCGAAATCAAACAGGTGCGCGCTGAGCACACATTCAAAACCAGGTATACGTTAGACATCCGTTTTACTGCTCCATACTGGCCTTATGAGGGGAATAGAATAAAATAAATAGTTCTCAATCTTTGATATAGCTATTTTAGATACTTTAGTGTTTTAAAACGCTTTGATGCGTCTGAAGCTATTGGGTGTGCATTGCTAAGCGATGGCAGACTTGCGTGGGCCCCTCTTGTCAGGATTGCACCTTAACATTCTCCAGCACCTGTCCATTTCGGGCAGTAGGGTAGCGGTGGACGCTGTACTGCTCCGCGGGCTTCGACTCCAGTATTCGGAGAGTACTGTGTCTTTTCAATCTCTCTCTCTCACACTCTCTTCCTCTCTCTCACTCTCTCTCTTTCTAACCTAAAACACCATAAAGAGACCTGCTCCATGCTGCAGACAGTATAAATACCTGTCATCAACTCCTACTCCATTCCATGTTTTTTTTTTTCAGTTTTGTTTTACAAATGTGGATTTTTTTCAGAAGTCAGCCTTACAAGACGGACTGAAAGTGCTTTTTTTTAAATGGAATGGTTTTAGATTACAATACATAAATCTAAACAGAAAGTAGACTGTGGATTGCACTGTGAGCGTAACAAAGGGAGCGGGTAAGAGAGAAGCTTATTGTGTCATAACCAGTGATGGCATTGGCAGTGAGGACAAACAAACAAGCAAAAAAAAAAAACTTTGAAAAAAATGTCAATGGTTCTGTCTGATGTTAAATTAAAACCTTAGCTTTGGCAATCCACAGGCCTCTAAATCATAACATAGAATAACACATGCTTAACAAAATATACTAGGGTTACACAAACCATTTTGAAAGAGAAGAGAAACATGTTAGAGATTTTTTAGAAGTCTAGACAACAGAATAAAGTGACTAAACGCATAAGCAAGCAGAAATACACATGCCTAGACTGCAAAAAATGGCAGGGGAAACGGTCAGCATGTGTAACAATATACTAGCTAAAAGAAAAAGATCAAACATACAAATAATGCCTCTTCTCTTTCAAAAAATGGTTTTTGACACACTTGAAATAATATTACCAACCTATTTTCTTGTCTGTAAATCTGACAAGTAACAGCTACATATGCGAAATATGTAGTTGCAATTTTTTTTTTCAAATCCTAAATTACCTATACATTTTACTGAAAACTCAAGTTATGTGGAGAGGGCCTGAAAGAGAGAGTAATGAGTAACGTGGAAGGGATTTCATTGGGGTTTTTCAACAAGGTTTTCATCAATCCCTTGTCCTCTGCTGGTTGTCCTGGCCAGCAACAGCCCAATCATGAATACCACACGGGGCGCCACTGAGGGGTAAACAGTGAGGGCACTCTGAGGGGCTGATTATGATTGATTGAGGTGTTTGGGGGTGGGGGGTGGGGGGGTTTCCAGTGGGGCCCTAGGTGCCCTCTTGTCCCACGAAGCCTCTGGTCATAGCCCATACCCCGTTGGAAAATAAGACTCTAGAGATGAAAAGTGGTCCCCTCAGATGTTAATGTCCCTGACATCTGTGGGAGTGCATGAGAGGTCCACATCCTCCTCCACTCGTTTGGTCTCTGTGGAGATGCTGTGTTGCTGGGCCTGCCTCAAACTCGACTCCAGCAGTGACTCGATCTGCTCCTGGCATGATCGCAGACAATCCTGGGGAGGGAACCAGAAACATTTACTACCAATACAAAAATACTAACTCACAAAAACTGCGACTTTGCTTGTGCTGGAAAAGCAGAAATGCAGCAAGGGACTTACCGGGTCACTTCTGATGACCTGGGAGAGGAAGTTGGTGAGGTTCTGGGAGGAGAGAGAGCTGTCGGTGTTCTTCAAGTACAGCCCTTGCACTGCTGCAGCCACGCTACCAGCCGCAATCATGGAGGGAGGGCTTGCAATGAAGTTGACATCTGCACAGGGTGGGAAATGATGGGGTTCTGGTTAGATCTCACAAACTCATAGCAGAGCGTACACTGCCTCAAGGCCAATGACAGAATAAATTGACAACACTGCAAAAAAGACACATTCTTGGCCACTGAAAAGAGGAAACACACAAGTTGTTGGGAGGGGCTGGTTATAATGAAGCATAGCGTGACTAAATGACTAAATCATAATGAGGGCGGTGGTGATAGGGGACAGTCCGTGACATTTTGGGGTGACACCACGCTGGGGCAGGGCTTTTAAAGTTTTGGAGGGAGGGGGGTTGGGGACGCTGTGCTGTAGGTCCTGCTCCCCTGCCCCCTACTGCAACGTTCACCCCCACACTGGAACACTAATAAATCAAGGCTCTTCACACAGACAAACACATCTTTGCAACATGTACAATGAATCCAGGAACAAGTGCATATAAGAGTTCTAGAACATACATGCTACTCAAATATACAACTTTATTTTAAAGTCCACAAAATGACTTCCTTCCTACACAAAGTGGCTGAAATGTGAGTGCTTGTTCAGTGGTAGCTTGTCTTCCCACACTGCTTGCATGAGAGGAGAGACATTATAAATCAAAGCAGGGACTTTCCCCCCCTCTCCCTCGCTCACTATGGGCTTTGCCCACACATGGAGAGTGCAGCAACATAACACAACAGCCCTTCTCATAGGTAGCAGTCTACCATTTCTAGCCCAGCGACGAGAGGGCAATTGTTAAGACAAATTGAACATAAAGGCACGGGAGCCATCACCCCAAGCCATTCATGTCAGAGGCTAGCCCCCTTCTGCACTACCCACCCAACCACAATCTTCCTGGCTGCCATCCCAGGCCACTTCCCAAAGAAACGGAGGTCATAAACATAAAAGGGGAGCGAGTTGCAGTGATATCCACCATGTGAAAAGAGGGACAAAGGAAGAATGAAAGGGGTATACCAGAGAGATTCCTTCCTGAGACACTAAGGGCCATTTCAGACAGACGATAAACTGACCAAAAGCTGAGTGCAATGGGTTACATAACAATAGAGACTGATGGAGTTCCACTTCTCACAAACCAAGAAAAGGATCTTTTTATGGCAGCGTCCAAACAACCACAGTCGCATGGTGCACTCACTCAACCAAAGATAACACAAGTGTCAGCAAAGTATCGGCACTGGCTTACACAGAACTTAGTACGTCCATTTGTGTCAAATCAGAGTCTGCATTAACAGACTGCTGCCGTGAGGCACTTGGGCCTCTGCGGAGGCACAGTGCAGACACAGCAATCGCCACAAAAGGAAATAGACTTCCTCTCGCTTGCAGACGCTCACGTCAGTTTATAATACCTCCGCACAAGGAATTAGGGCAGTTCTTTCCATCCCAATAAAAAAGTCAAATTCAAAGCATGAAGTCCCTGAATGCACAAGTCGGATTCAGTGCTCACAGACGATCCTATTTAGTTTTAGCAAACAAAGAACAACCTGCCGTGTCAGCTTCAAACAGATAGAGATCAAATGCTGTTGCCCTTTAGAACATAACCTTGACACCAAACAAAGTGAAGAAATAAAAGGTGTATCACGCATACCTGTCGCACAGAGGGCCACGAACGTCTGGGCATGCTTGCGCAGGATCTGCTTGGTGCTCTGATGTATTTGCAGCTTGGTTAGGAAATGTTCAATGAAGTCATGTGGCGTCACTGAGGCTAGATCCCACTTCAGCTTGTTCAGTGCCAGCAGCTCCATTTGCTGTGAGGAAAGACAAAGTGGTTCACATAAAGGACTTCAAAAGTTGTTCACACCTTCATGTGTGCTCACTGAGCAGTCTATAACTTGGCCACTAGATGGGGTCATCTCTCAGGAGGTAGAACTGGTTTCCGATTTAAGCTATTCAATTAGTAGCACGTTTCAACCCACAACTGGCTGATATGTGGGGAGTTTCCATCACTAGGCATTCAAATGCAGAAGTCTGCCTGCATTTCATAACTACATCCTTTCTTGCAAAAAAAAAAAAAATAATAAGGCAAGCAGAAATCGCTCTTTAAAAGACATTCAATGCATTATTAAGTAATTACCAAGAGCTCGCAGGGGCGAACAGAGTTGTCGGTGTATATGCAGAGCTTCTCGGCTGTGAGGGGAACAGTTTCCTTCATCTTGGAGGCCAGAAACATGCAGGCGGCTCCCAGCAGCTGCAGCCTGCTCTTTTTAGTGGGCTCCACAGACAAGAATCTGTCCAGGTAGTTCATGGCCAAGGGAAAAACCTCCTCTTCACACTTCTGCTCCTCACATACCTTTAAAGAGAGATTTACAGATGAGAGCCAGCACATGAGGGACAACCCAGAAAAGCCTCATGACAGAAGAGAAAAAAGATTTGTGTGACAGACATGAGAACTGAAAGTTTAACAAAAACAAGCAGATGTGTTTTTTGCACGAAGTGTGAAACGAAGTGTGCGGAAAATGTATGAAAAGTACGCGTCAAGCCTGATTTAAAAACATATTCAGAACCTATGGCGGTGTCCCACGTGGTTTGCGTGCATTTTCTCCGCACGGAGCTCCGTTTTTGGAAAGGACTTCTTTAAATGAAATAAAACTGTGTAAATCCAGCGACTGCAGCGCAGATGATTTGATTAATGATTTTATTAAAGGCGTGCATGGCTTTACAGAGGCTCGCAGCAGTGCTGTCCACATGCTAGCGGCCGCTGCTTCCCCCAAAATGCTACAAAGGTGGCGTCAATTTCTAGTTCGTCATCTTTTCAAAAAATATTTAAAAATATTATAAAATTGCTGCGGCGCACCGAAACGGCCTCTAAATGTCCTTCGACGCATAGTCTATCAGCTCCGATCGAAAAACGTCGAGTTTGTGAACGAAAAGGGAGGAAATTGAATTAAACTTCGCAGGACATGCGAGCACGACGTGCACGGCGTCGAACGCGCGCTTTCAAAAATTAATATAAATTATTAGCGCGGACTGAAGGCCACTTTGAACACCTGTAAATCCGCTACGGACGCTGAGGATCCGGACCCGAACCGTCGTGGGTTCGTGTTCGGCTTCGGAAACGTTTAAAAAAAGAAAACATTTGGTTCGCGCTGCGGGCTTCAGAGCCGCCGAGCTGGAGCTCATGGCTGAACTGAAAGTAAAGTTTACGGCGTAAACCCCCTGTCTGCTCCTCACGAATCCACCCAAAACCTCCAGCACGACCTCAAACGAGCGATATTAAGCGGTTCTGAGCGACTGTCGTCGGACGTTCCGGTCGTTTCGGATGCTTTTTAAACACGTTAACTGAAGTCGTCGGCGCGACAGCAAAGATGGCGCATAATAGGCTACTGGCGCGAGCGGGACTGCATACGTGTACATCGATATTAAATCGAAATAAATTCGACGAAACCCATTCGAGGGCCTTTCTTTGGTTCGGAAAGAAAACGAAGCAAAAATCGCCACATCTCTGAGGAGGCTTTTTAAAGCGGAAACGACACGAAAACCTCGAGACTCGGTTACTTTCGCGAGTTGGATTTTTTTGCTCGTTTCTGAGGTAAAAAGTCGTTAACGCGGCATTTTGGGCCACAATTTGCGCACCAAAGTCCACTTTCGAGGCTCTTAAGTCGTGACAATGCAAGAAAGGGCGATTTTTAAAGCGTATCCTCCGTTTCTAACAGGCCTAGCTAGCTTAGCAGACCGAGGTCCAAAGAGCATGAGGAGAACCGTCTTGAGAGAGGGAGAGAGAAAAAGTTGTATAATGTTAAAGACAAGAGGGAAAAAGCACTTTGTCGGCTCATACAGACCTCCAGCATCCACGTCGCGACGATTTTCCTCATTTTGGGCACGATTTCTTTCTGAACGCACTTGAAGTAGTTCGGTGAGGGGAGATAGTTTTCCTCCGCCTTCAGCATGGTGTGCAAAACTCGGTCGTTGAGCAGGTTAGCATCGTGGTAAGCTCTCCGCACGGCGTCCACCTCGCAGCACAGCAGCTGGTGCTCCATGGCTTCGACGGAGTCCTCGGACTTTCTTCTTTTCGCCAGAAGGCAGAGAAGTGAAACGGAGGAGATGGAAAAACTCAAGAGGCGCTTTAAAGCGAGCACGGAGTTTCCTGCTGCGGCGGAGGATGATGGTGATGCTGCTGCTGCTGCTGCTGCTCTGTGTGAGTGAGTGTTAGTGAGAGCCTCTGAAACTCCTGCGCTGCTCTTCCCCCGCTTGAAGGAAAAAAAAGCTCCCCTTCAGAGAAATGCAGTGATGACGTGAACTGTTGTTAAGGGAAGATCAAAGCGCCGCGCGGCCTGAGCGAGAGAGGGCGAGAGAGAGAGTGAGAGAGAGACACAGAGAGAGAGAGAGAGAGCGAGAGAGAGAGGCTGGCTGTCTGCTCAGCTTGGTAGATTCTTAAAGAACTTTGTGGTCGTTTCTTTTGCTTCCAGTGTGGAAATGGGAGGTCCTTTTTTTTTTTTTACTTTTTTACCCCGGGTGGCGAATGGCTGAGGGGAGACAGCGGGGGGTAGGCAACAGAGGAGGAGCGAGCGAAGGGTCTTTTCTGAGGAGTTGTATATGTGAGGGGGCACTATCGAATGAGTGTTGGTGTGAAGATGTGTATTGGTAGAAGTTTTTGGTAGGGGGCGGTATAACAGAGCCAAATCGCCGTAATTGTCCTTTGGCTCATTAAGAGACAACTACTGGAACTTCTTTACGTCAGTTTCAGTACATTTGAACTTTTATCTCACTTACATTTTAACCTCGCAGTGAAAGTTTAAGCCTTATTATTAAGTTGATCAAATCTGAAACCAAGACGGATTAAACCTAATCAAAGTTGTACATAATCGGACGCAGGGTTTAAAAAAGTACTTCTGCAGTCATTTTGACTTAGATTGGTTTAAGTAGGTTTAAAAGCCTGCGATCCTTTGTTCCAACGCCGAGGAAGAGGAGGAAACAGAAATTAGCCCGAACCAATGAGGGCC
Organism: Pygocentrus nattereri; assembly: GCF_015220715.1. Lineage (NCBI taxonomy): Eukaryota > Metazoa > Chordata > Actinopteri > Characiformes > Serrasalmidae > Pygocentrus > Pygocentrus nattereri. Next base: position 11,115,547 of record NC_051225.1, read on the forward strand.
AACTTCAGTTGCCAGGCAGAACTGCTGCAGGAGCTTTTCATCTCAGCCTCTCATTGGGTGACCGTGTGTGGGAATGTGGAAAGAAAACTTGACCAAAAAGAGGACCCGAGCACAAAGAGAGCGCTTTTATCACGCACAGGACGCAGTGAAAGAAGAGTCCAGCTCGAGATCTCAAGATTAGAAAAGGGAGACACCGTGTAGCAAAATGATAAGGAACACGTGGAGACTAAATCAAGTCATTCGTTATTAAATCAACGTCTCTGCATTATCGCACAAGCTTAGTTAAACGTTGGTCTTTCAGATGAATCCGGGTGACACGTGACACATCTTTCTTTCTTTGTAGGCTAAGTCATAAACTCGTGCATGATGTTAACAGTTTTGCTCAAATAGGGGCGCTCTCTCTTTAAAGACCTCACTGCTGTCGCTGGAGGATGAATTGGAGCCTTTCAAATTCCTGACATTCCTGCCTCGACGCTTTCAGATACCGTATAACAGTTAATACGGACGCGCTTACAAGCAGAAACCTGTTGCTTTTATATTAACATATCTACTTTGTCAGTGCTAGATTTGACACTATAATGGCTCAAGGAAGGCTGGCTTTGAAAGTACATGTGTAAAAGTGCAAATTGCAACTGTTGTATATTTGGAAAACGGTAAACAACAACAACAACAAAAATACACAGCAACAAACTATCAGTGATAAATCAGTGACGAAGGATATGCAAAGGGAAAATGGCAGTGCTTATAGGGGAAGTCCACCATTGTGTTTGAACCTTGTCCATAATTAAAGGCTTAAGATATAAACAAAGCCCTTCAGAGTGGTTTGATGCACAATGCACAACTCTTACTGAGTCAGAACCGTTCAGAGTGATGGTGATAGGAACCAGACATCTGAAGCATTTGATACCTCTAAAAGCTACATAACAGATGAAATGGTTATGCACACGCTGCCTCGTTCCTGAGACATTGTTTTATGATAGTTTTAAGATAAGCTCTTAGCCTCAAGCTTATTTTTTCATTCATTGATGGTGGAGGGGCACGTTGGGTGTTGCAATGCAAAACAGTCCCCAGAGGAAACTTAGTTTTCCACTTTTACTAGTGTTTAAAAACTCAGAAGACAGGGTCGGTAGGTTTCTTTACAATGGACCATTTTGTGTCAAACTGCTCTGAATGACTGTGTTTACACCTCCTCAAGTTATTATTTAAAATAAAATGGTGAAATTCCCCTTTAATCACAATTCTAAACTTAATAACAGGCCAGTATTTCCTCATTCTTTTCATTCTGTTAAAAAACCTCTTTTTTGTCCTTGTTTAGACATTATTTTAAAGTAGCCTCATTTATTTGTTTGTTTTCCAGTGCTGACTAAATAAAGTTCAAGAATATTCCACTGCCCTAATAAAGATTTCTGCATACGAGGTCAAATTAGGTGTTAATATAGATAAAGCATATACTTCACTGTATATTCATTTAAAACTAAAGGTCTCTGGGTGAAAAGGCAAGTGATACGTATATGGGGAGGGGGTAAGAGAACAAGAGAGAACCTTAAAACCCCCCCCCCTCACAATTATACATTACTTTTTAGCCCTACAAATATCAAACAGTACCATGATGACTGTTTAAATATCCCCATAAAACATTCCTTAGTTTATATACTTTTCTTCGCATTTTCACTCCACGTGCAGAAAGAAGGCTTACAGCATTGAGCCTTTGTTGACGGAACATTGAAAGAAAGACCATGTGAGTTTCTGTCTTCACTGCTCTTACTGCCATTACGGTAAAAGAAATAGGAAGTTTTAAGGCCTTGCAAATGCTCCTTTCAGCGGAGACCACTCTTGCTGAGTGATAATTCATGTTTTATCAGGATATGTTCAAAAGACCTGCACCATAAATATGTAGAACGGTATTTTAGCTGGACATGTCCAGCTTGTGGAAAAAGAAGCTAACAGCTGACTACAGTTTTACCATTTCTGTGAAGATTGGTGGTTCATGGTTATAACTTAATAATGACAATATTTATAACAGCATCCACAGTCCAGATGATACAGTCAGCCAACTCTTTCATTCATTACAATGATTGCCATTTGCCAACTGACCGGTGAGGCTGTCATAAACTCTTTTCCAACTCGGTGCTGTTTCAAATCAGATCAATCAGATTTGCTAGAAAAACTCATACACCACCAAAATACTCTCACCAGAAGATCAGTGGACTGAAATACAATTACGCAATTAAAAGCAATCATTGATTAAAAGCGTCCATGAACTGGCAGTGATTCTTTGGCATGATAACAATGCACATCCTCGCTGTCCAAAGCAAAACAAGTGTCTCCAAAATGGCGACTTTACAGAAGAGGACACAAATCGTCTTACTGCTAATGTAAGTTAATGTATAAAGAATTTAATTCATGCAACTTTGGAGCCTTTCTGTTGGTCCATTCCACATGAATTTTTTTTTTGCAGCACATTTTCTCAATGAAAAATAAATGAAAACTGACAAAAATGGAGATACTTGTCTTTTTTTGGACAGTGGTTGTATTTTAAATTCTACATTTTTAGAAAAAAAATGCAGTTAATCTGTACCTTTTAGGGGACAAACGCTGTCATGTTGTGGTATGTTGTCATGTATGTTTAGTTAGAAAACAATATAAAAGTTTCATTTCAAGTTGCAGTATATGAATTTGTAACAATGTCGGATATAGCAAGTTTTTGAAATGATTATCAGTGCTGACGTATGTTGGAAGACATATTTTTACTTCTCTAATAAAGATGATATTATACATATCATAGCATTGATATGTATAGCACTGAAAAAGAATGAATAAATGAATGTAGTGTATCTTAAAACTGATTTAAGGCTCACCGTTGGTCCTTACCTACTATTTTGTACCTTTACCTTTTGTAAAGGTACAATTGTTTGTATCTGGAAGTTTAGAAGATAATAATGTACCTGTATGATACCAAATCTTTGGTTCCAGTGGGTGCTGTTACTTAATTTCCATAGATTTAACCTCTTAAAATCCAAGGCATGTTACATCCTAGTACTTCCTATTCAGCAATTAAATGAAACGCAATACAAACTAATGAGCTATTCTTAAATCCTAGGAGTATGGTATGGAATCTACTGGTTAAAACTCATAACTTGATTTAATGTCAGAATATCTGATTGATTATTGATTAGTAATATAATAAATTGTCCTATAAGAGTGATACAGAGATGCATACAACCTGGTACATATGAGGCAGAGGTTCATACACATGCTCCAATAGCTCTACATTTAAACATCACATGCATGCCTATGTAGGCAAGTGAAGGTGAGGGCATAATAAATAACTCTCTTGGGACACCCAGGGGGTTAGCAGCAACACTCAGACCTGGAGAGAGCAGAGATTAGGAAACAAAAGCTTGCAACAAAGCACAGTCTACGTTTTCAGGTTTCAGACAGGGTGTCGGTCTAATAGCTGCTGAGCACACCACTCCTCCCCCAGCACCATCTTTCTCCTCTTAGCCCTAATTCTGACCCATTATCCACACGGCAGTTCCCATGCAAATGGTATTATTCACTTGTAGGAGCTCAACTTGTAGGTTACCATATATAACACAACAAGCTTGTACTGTTTGCTGTATCAACTTTTGCAAAAACTCCAAATGGGATGTGATAAATTTCTCTGCAATCCAACAGGATTCTGACTTTTAATATCTATCTATCTATCCTTTCATCCTTCAATCCTTACAGTTTTAGTCCACTGACTAGTTTTCAACCATACTTAAACCATTTCAACCATCACATATTAGCTGCATTAGCCTTGTAGCTCTATTAAACTTAACTAAAGCAGCGAACTTTGGACTTCAAGCATGTCTTGACTGATTGCATTTAAGGTCAGAGGAAATTTGTGTACATTTGATTTTTCTCTGATCTAATGCTTTAAAGCCACCACTAGTGGACAAATGTGCATAACTGGAACTGAAAATCTACAAAAAAAAAACAGTAAAACAAGTCTTCCTCTTTAAATGATGACAATAAGCATGCAGGAAATTCACAGAAATGATTTGCTAACATTTCGATATTATTAATAATTGTTAACAATTCTATCCTAATATGGGTTCACAGTGAGCCGTTGAAAAGGCTGCTAGGAGGCAATAATGAGAATGTATTGATTGTCACTTCAATATAAGCAAAAACGGTTTTATAAATCCACCTTTAGGTCTTAAGTAAGATGCCATTATATTAACAAAACACAGTCAGGTTTACTTTGATATGCCCCTTTAGGGCTTAAGTGTAAAAATGACTACAATGTATTATATGTATCCCAGGATAATATATTAATAACTCTGTAAGCTATAGATGCCCTCTACTTTACATCTATAGACTTGATCGACCTGGTTTACTGCATGTCTCTAAGTGTATGTTCAGTCTACAAGTACGCAGTAAATCGTCTATAATAGTCGCACAGACAGGCATACAATTGTAACGGCTGTTAAAGGGGCATCACTGTACACCCCAGGGCCATCAGCGACCTAAAGATAAGAGCATTACTTAAGTCTTAAGTCATCTGAACTAATCCTTCCACTCAGCACTATACCTGCAGGCCCCTCTGACCCTGCCTGTCACCTCTGTCCAGCTCTGCTCCATACTGCTTCTCGTTAAGCTCCTGCTGGTTGCAATAACCCCCTTAGGTGTGCTGACCATGAGCTCTGCCATTCTGAGGCATTAATCTCAGAATGGACTGTCGCAGGAAATAAGCTCATCACTTTCATGTCAAATCCTTTATTTACTTTTATTTACACTTATTTGTTCATGAGATATGATCATTTGTTCCTCTGAAATTGGTAACTTTATTCATTGGTGAAGTCATTTTTGACCATTTTTATACGTCTGTTCATTCTAAAATGTCTCAACAACGAAGATATAGCAATGTATCAACAGAGAAATGGCCAAAGGTTCATTTAAAGCATGTTAATAAAAGTTTTTCATTCTCCAATCGTTTCTTCTCATAACACTATAGGAGGGGGGCTTCAAACTCAAGCCAAGTGGTCTTCTCCAAGAGGGAGCTGATTGAAAAAAATACAGGGATCTCATTATTTCCGGTGCACAACCTGGAGGGCAGCTGTCCAGCACAGTTTAGTGATTTACCTGCTCAAACACACCTGATCACCCTTGTCTTTTAATTGCCAGGTTAAGTAGTTGTGTTTGAGCAGGGAAACCTCCAAACTGTGCTGGACATTGGTCCTCCAGGGCCGGAGTTGTGCATCCCTGTGTAACGGGGAGCGAGGAGGCGGACGCACGTGCTGAGATAAACGAGATTTATTAAGGGCAAATCCAGGGTCATCGTCGTAACAGTCCAGGTTCAAGTAGCCAATACAGAGAGATCGGGGGGCAGACAGGACAGATACCAGAATTCAACAGAACAAGCAGAACAGAACAAACAGAACATCCTACACAGCAGATAACAAACAACAACACAGACAGAGACCAGTCAAGACAAGTGGCAAACACAGGGCTTATAAAACAGGGATAGTAGGGACAGGTGAAAACAATCAGGGGCGGAGTCAACAAACAAGGGGCCGGACTAGGAAACCAAAACAAATGCACATGGAAGATCAAAACACAACAGGAAAATATAGGCAGGACTGCGAGGGGCCAATCGTGACACCCTGATCTGAGGCAACGTTTCTAATTCTGTCACCACAACCACAACCTCTACTACTACTGATAATAATTAACAGTATTAATGATCAATATTATTATTAGTAATATATGTAGCAGTAGTCGTAACAGAATGAGTAGTAGAAATATCTCATGTTTAACAGACATTTTAGTATTCAATTAAATCAAGTAAACCATTTAACAATAAAATTATTTGGGACATTGTGATAGCACTGCTATTCCTACTGAATGTGCTTTCAACATACCATTCCTAACATTCTGATGGGCAACCAGTTACAGCTGTTGGACAGGTAAAGCAAATCTACTATTCAGATGTAAACATTTAGCTGCGAAAAACAATGAAAGTGTTTTGCGGGACAGATTTAACAATAAATTGTAAATATATGATGGTCAATATGACGATCAGGAGTGACCCCTGCTACATAGGAAGCTAATATCAAAAGCTTATTAAGAAGAGGACCATCAGTTATATATACTAGGATTTGTGTGGTGGTCTTCTCATAGCTCTTGGGTTGAGGACCATGAGGGACTCCAGTAAGGGCCACCAACGAGGCTCCTCTACCCATAGCCCTTCTTTGAATGTGGCCTGTGCTGCGATGTCTCTGAAATCATAAATCCTGGCCCCTGGAAATTGCCCCCCAAGTGCACCCCTCTAACTCATCCTACAATAAATCACAGCTCAATAATGGAAAAGCAACTAGGCAGGGAGTGGTAAAGCACCATGTAACAGGTATTGAAGATTAATGGCTGGCTTCGCAGGACTTCGCCGGCAGCTCTCTGCCCAGCCCCTCATAAGGTACATGTTTGGACATTTGAGTAATGACCAACGCTTCAAAGAGAATCTTTTTCCCATGTTATCATATTCACTGTCAGTGGTTTCAAAGGAATGGCTCACACTGACAGGCCCAAGACAGGGATTTTAAGTTCTAATAGAATTTGCCAAGAAGACATCCGTCTTATAACATCCTTTCACACCTGCCATCTGCATTCTCAAACATTTCTGAAGCTTTTTTCTGGAACTAAGACACAGTGAACTTTCATCTTCCACTCCTTTTATAAATAAGCCATAGTGGACTCTTTGAGACTCTTTGCCCCCAAAACTCAAATTGTATGGGCATCCATTTCTTCCAAAGCCAGTGCATTCTCTCCCAATAGTCATCTTTTATCCCACTAATGGCGATGAAGATAAATGTGGTGCCAAATGAAGGCAAATGGTCCACCCCCCACCAGCCCACCACACCCCAGCACTCGTACACAGACACACATGCAAACACATTCAAACGCAGAACAGCAGCACTTTCAAAAGAGACAAATGGATATGAAGAAGCTTTCAGGTTTTTGACTTCTCCCTGCTCTCTGGTTTAATTTGTTCTCTTTTGATTGTGTGACAGAATAAAGCGGCTTACAGTGATTTGATGTCAGTTCAGAGAGTGCATTTATAAAATGGTGACCAAATACAGTATGATAACATACATGTTCATTAAATAAATACTTTCAATAGTATTGTAGGGAAGACCACTAGAGGAGGGTCCTAGTCATAGCTGAGACCTGGACACACTGAGTCTCAATCCTAGACTTTGTAGTATTTAAAATATATGAATATGTATGTCTATTTTTGTCCAAAAACCTCATATCTCCGAAATGGTAACTTTACAGGAGAAGGAAAAAACTTTTTAAAACTTTGCTTTTAATGTAAGTCAGTGGAACCAGACTTTTTTCCAAGGAACTTTGGGCCATTTCTTTTGGTTCATTTATCATGACATTTTCATGCAGTGTAAAGAACAACAGATATTTTCAAATTCTGTCAAAAATGAAAATTGACAAAAAATGGAGATATGAGCTTGTGTTCCCAACAATAGCGATGTATGAATATGTGCGTATGCTTATTTTTGGTTATATTTTATGTTCATGCCCAATGCTAAATGCAGCAAATAAATGTATATTCTGTTTTAAAAAGAGCATATTTAACGTTAGGGCTTGTAACTTCTTTTCATTTAGAAAGCCAACAAAAACATTTATGAGTGTGTATCGAATGTTTTACAGTGGCTTCCAGCCTACAAGATTCTGGATCTGAAAGTATCCGTATTTTAATTGTGTTTTTGTCTTCTGATTCTGACATTTGGTGACATTTTTTAAAGCCATAACTGGCTCCAGAGCACAAGCTCAGAAATGGCACACAGAGTGAAAGAGTGAGCACTTGCGAAGAAGCTGTTTGACGTTATGCAGTTCTACAGGAGTCTTCAAGGAAGCCTCTATTCAGAGCTTCGGACATCAGCGCTGCTCAACAAAGACATACTGTACGGGATGCGGAAAGAGAAAAGGTTAGAAGGTCAGCTGCTTTCTCTCCAGCACTGTGTCAATTAGCACACATAGAGGCTGCATTATCCTACCGCCATTCTTTGACACTAGAACCATCCAGTGGTTCAAGGGCCAAAAATTGCACTCATGCAGTTCGTACATAGTTAGTCGATATTACACTTGTTTCGGCCTCTGGTACACTGAGGAATGTGGCTTGGTATGCATGCATAATTGCGTGTCTTGAGCCCGTTGTTGGTGGATGTGCTCTGGAAGGGCTGCTCAGAGTCATCCTGCTAAACATAGCATCCTTCGTTCCTTTAAGATCAGATCACGCACAACGCTACCAACAATGCTCCATCCTCCTGGCCTGAATGCTTGACTATGAGATTAGGATTTGAGGGCCTCTTCAAAGGGATCTTTTGTTTTGCCCAAACAGCCTTTCGCTCCAGGCTGTTTACCCCCAAAACTTCACATTTGGCAATGCTAATACATGTGTATTTACAAATCAAATACACAAGTAAATACGTCCAAGTTTCACATGAGAGGACCCTGGTGTGGAAAAGCCTGCCTGCAAACACCCCAGGCATACTATTAACATTGTTTAAAAATGTAGAAGCAGTACATCCGAATATGTGAAAATAGCCCCCAATTGCCATAAAACATGTTGTTTCCATGTAATCCTTAGTGGGGTTTAAGTAGAAGTGTATGCTTGTCCATCATGTCAACAGTGAACAGAGTCATATTCATCATTTAACCATCAAAGTCCATTTTCTTGCAAAGTAAAGCTAAAGAAATGGTTTATTTTGCATTGATATAACGCTGATCTTTAAATTCAATTCAGTTTTAGGTCCCGTAACACTGAAAACTGAACTGTACTCCTGACCTTTCTGAAATAGAAGAGTTTGATGTAGTATTTAAACACTGTTTCAAAACTTAGTATTCATTCCCCGTTCCTTACAGTCCTTGTATAGAAACTAAGCTGTAAAACCAGCCTGTTTTGAATTCCTTATTTTTGTGATGTCACAAAAACCAACACATTTGCATATATATCCTTATTCAGCCAACAGCATTGTAGTCCCGCCCATTCATGCTGAGGTCCTAAAGAGTGTTCTAGCCTGGCAGCCAATCAGAATGGAGGTAATTTACATCTTTCAGTCGTTTCAGTCAAGTTGTAATAACAGAATTCAGAAATTCAGCTAGAGAGAGTTTTAAACGTGGTCATGTTTTTGGTACATGAACCCTTACAAATGTTAGAACTCAGGATAAAAAAATGAAATACAAATAAACAGAAGGATATCGGCCCTTTTAGACACAAGGGGAAAGGGAAGGTACATATATGTAAGTATGTATATGTGCAGGTTACACATAAGTTACAGAATATAAATGTATATTAAATGTTTGACCCCACTGGGGGTCCTGGCCATATAAACAAATTGATTAAAATGCACCTTCCTTAAGAATCAGCAGCGATTTGCAAATTGAATTATGTTACTGGATACTTTAAATTCTCCTGCTGGTCTTTTACTAATGGGACTAATGGGTTTAATGTGTAGAAACTGTTTGTTAATATAAAGACTTTGAGTGTAATAATGTTATGTCGCTTTCAGAGGTTTGATGTTGCACTGAAATCACAGCTGGACTCATAGTTAATAGAGGCAGCCAGTTTATTGTGTAATTGAAATCTGACTTGCCCTGCATCATCCAGCCCTGTTCCTCATTTGGGGGGGATGCCATTCTCACCCTAAGTCCTTCTGCAGCTTTGAAGTCCTGACTCCTCTTCATATCCTTGATACGTGACAGAATAGGGAAGGGGGGAGCTTGCAATAACCGACACAAAGTTTGAGGGGGTGCTCTTTCATGGCATCAAAATTCTCCCCTCCCGCCCCCCAAGAAAATGCATCAAAAAAAAAAAAAAAAAAAAGAGAGAAGAGAGAGAGAGAGGAAAGACTGAGTGGAGAGAGAAAAAAGTCCCCCCACTGAAAGAGTCCCTTTCTCAAGCCAGGGTGGCACCACAATGGCCCCTGAAAAGATGGATAGAGCGATTGTCCTGTTTAGTGATCCGCAAACGGGGGAGAGCCTGGGGTTCCTCAGGCAGTGCAGGGGTGGCCTGAGCCGGCCCTTCACTCACTCTGCTTAAGGACTTGGGGGGGTGGGGGGGTGGTTATGCGAAGCGAGGGTCCAAGGGCATTGAGCAGAGGAAAAGACCCCATGGGACAATAGAGGTCCTTGGAAGAGACGGCAGATCACCAGGGGCCCTAAATGTAGCAAGACTCCGGCTGTTGAGGGCCAACCACAAGGGGGCCAAACCAAGTGGAAAAAACCTGACACTTCCTGTGAGGATTTACTAAGTGTGCTCTTACTCTAATAATGGCGGGAGATCAGATAAGATCTGCGTATGTGAAAATAGATGTATAGAGCACGTTGATATCAATTATTGCTAACTTGTAACATTGAAGCAGGTACAGAAATTCTGTACCTGCCAATTTGTAGTTTTCAGCATCATTATATATATATATATATATATATATATATATACACACTCACCAGCCACTTCATTAGGTATGTTCAATTGCTTGTTAACACAAATAGCTAATCAGCCAGTCACATGGACGCAACTCAACAAACACCGAGCATCAGAATGGGGAAGAAAGGTGATTTAAGTGACAGGCTGGTCTGAGTATTAAGCCAGACGGGCTGGTCTGAGTATTTCAGAAACTGCTGATCCACTGGGATTTTCACACACAACCATCTCTAGAGTTTACAGAGAACGGTCCAAAAAAGAGAAAATATCCAGTGAGCAGCAGTTGTGCGGACGAAAAATGCCTTGTTGATGTGAGAGGTCAGAGGAGAATGGGCAGACTGGTTTGAGATGATAGAAAGGCAACAGTAACTCAAAGAACCAGCCAAAATCTCTGAGGAATGTTTCCAACACCTCGTTGAACATATGCCATGAAGAATTAAGGCAGTTCTGAAGGCAAAAGGGAGTCCAACCTTTTACTAGCAAGGTGTACCTAATAAAGTGGCCGCTGAGTGTGTGTGGGTGCATATACACACACACACACATACACACACACACACACACATATATATATATATATATATATATATATATATATATATATACATAATATGTGTGGGTGTGTGTGAACAGTATTATAAAACAGCTGCTATAATAGATTGTATATTCACAAAAGTTTATTACCACCTTTATTTAAGTGTGTTTATTTTAACAGTTGTTATTATTAGTTATTAGTTATTATGGTCAAATACTGTCTGTCAGAGGAACTAGTTCAAGCTGTTGAATTACAGTAAAAGGCAGTAATTCTTTGAAATGAAATGATTGGAATTTAAAAACTTACTTTAATTGAAAAAAATTACTTTTACTGTTAATTAACTGAGTTTTACCTTTTTTTGCAGATTTGTAGACAATGTGGTTGGGACTAATTTTGTGATCAGTTACTGTAGGCCTTCTGGAAGTTTTAATGTCATGCCAGTGACTACAAGTGTGAGTGGTGCTGAAGTCTTTGCTGAAGGTGAAATATGTGTTGCTGTCTAAATAAAAACTTATATCTCCAAAAATAGTCAGTTTACTGGAGAATGAAAAAACATTCCTTGGTTTTAATGTAAGTGCATGTAACATGACTTGATTCTAAGTCATTTCAGCCTGTTTTCATTGGTTTGTTTCATCAGGAAATGTTGCAAAAGGCAGCTGGCACTGTCAAATTATGTAAAGAAATGGAGATACAAGGTTTTGTTTCAACATTGTTAAAATATGTTACAAGCCTTTTTTCTGTTTTCTGTAAGTGCTGACAGGTGCTGCTCCGAAAAGCATATTGTGGTAAACTGTGAATGAATTTGTCATGATATGATCAAATACTGTCATATTACCCACCCCATTCCTATGCATATCACAAACATGTCAGAACAAAACCTTGTATCTCCATTTCTGTTGTTTTTCAGTTTTTGACGTAATACCTGTTGCCCTTTACATTGTGTGTAAATTTCATGTTGAATGGGTCAAAAGAAATGGTCAAAAATTGCTTGGAAAAAAGTCTGGATCTATTGACTTACATTATAATTAAAGTAGGTTTTTGTCTTCTCCTGTAAAGTTACAATTTGGAGATATGAAGTTTTGTTCCAAGAACATCAATATGTTTGCACAAAGTGGAATTCTGTGGCACAAATTTGGAATCTAAACTGTTCTTATCTTAGAAATCATATTAATAAAGAAGAAGTGTAGACTAAATCACATGTATTGCCTCTTTTGTGCCTTGGCATTACACTGAAGAAATAGTGCTTTGAATTTATGATTCAAATCAGTCGATCACATGAATCAAACTTTTTACATATTTGGAAATCTTTCCCAAAGAAGTAAAGCGAAAGATATAAACTGTGTCACATATTTTATTCACATACACATTAGAAACATGTCAAATCGAAGTATCGTTGGGGGCAAGGGGGTTAGCAGGGGTTAACCAAACCTGTGGAGCTACCACAAACAAATGGAAAAACACCGGCCGCTTTGATCCAGTTTGGCGGAAAGTCTGGAGCTCTTGACTTTGGGGAACATCTGCCTTTTTATTAATTACTTCGGCAGATCCACCGTCATTTCGCAACATACATCAGCTGTCAGCGAGAGACAATTGTCCCAACAATCAACTCTCTTTCTCTTCACTAATCAAAACCAAACTGTCAAATCCAGCACAAAGCATCATGCCTGATGCTAAACGAACAATAGCGTGTTATACATATTTATCTCCAGCGATGGCACAGTTGACCCGCGGCTCTGCTCTGGCTGGAGCGTCCCGCACCCCTCTGAGGTCTTTTCTCACGGACTATCTCCAAGCTGCCAGTCCTCGGCTCATTTGCCTCTGAATGCCCTTTCTAACCCTGCTTTCCCCTACACGGAGGTACACAGTTACAAAGAGGACTCACTTTCTGACATGCTGACACACACCCACACCCACACACTCACTGTATGAGCACGCTGGGGAGGTGTGTGTTGGGGGGAGGGGTGCAGGGGTTGGGAACTGTTGCCCTGCTATCACCTGCTCCTTTTCCCTACAGTTATTTGTATGTGTTGCTCAAAGGCTGTCAGCCTGGCCCCAGGTGATCTGATAAATCTTTACAACTCCCCACCCTTCCCCATATCTCAAGTGCCCCTCAGTCTCCACACTGTATTTGCATATATAATTCTACCGTCAGCTTCAAGGAATGCAATTGGAGCACAACAAAGTATATTGCTGCCATCGGAAAAAAACCTCGTATCTCCATTTTTGTTGTTTTCCAGTTTTTTGTACACAATTTAAAAATACAGTTTGTCCTTTATATTGTGTCAAACGTTTATGATAAATGGGCCAAAAGAAACAGCCCAAAATTGCTTAGAAAAACATCTGGTTCCATTGACTTACATTAAAAGTAAAGTAGGTTTTACCATTCTTCTGTACCATTTTGGAGATACAAGGTTTTGTTCCGACAACAGTGATATACTGAACAATGTATAATGTGCAAAACATGCACATGAATGGAAGATTTCACTCTAAGGAGTTCCAGTTATTGTCAGCAATAAAATAAGTATAACATAGTAACAAGCATTAACATAGTGTAATGTAATATAAATGATTTCTCACTCAAAGCTCATTGAAGCTGGGCTTGATTGCATACCTTTGCAGATTCTAATGTTTCAATCAATTCCATGATTGTGTTTGGAAGTACATGAGGATATTTGATGTAACATTTCTTGTAGTTCGAGAAAGGAGATAAGAAATACCTGAAAAGGGAGGCTCAGGTCTAAATGCAATTTGTTGCTTAACAACTCATGTTATTGTAAGTGTAACTACATTGCAATTACTATGTCATTAATATGTACTTACAGAAATACATTGACAAAGTATATCAAAACAAAGTAATAACCCCATATTTAGCATGTAGCATATGTAGCAGTTCTGGGGCAATTGACACAAAACCTTTATATTATGAAAAGGCTATTTAAAACAAAGCTTTAGTAAAGGTCTTAAAATATTCGCGAGGGAACCTAGAGTGGTTCTCTATGGCATTGCTTCGTAATGTTCATACACTACCATACTCTATACATCACTGTGGCCCCACTTTTGGACATTTTGGAACCACAAATATTGAATAAAATTGGCAAAATTCAGATAAAAGTTCACTTGTTAAAATAATTACTTTGTGATAAAAATGAAAGACATTTGCAGAAAAAACTATGTGAATAGGAATGCAGTCATATCACTTTAATTTAATCAGCTGTTTCCATTTCTGTTGCCATAGCTACAAAACATGACCAAAGGGATTCCAGCAGATTGAAGAAATTAAAATGTCTCTGTCTTATCAAAGTATAAATTCTTAAATAGTAAACAGACAGAAAGATCTGCAGTTAATAAATGGACATTTTCTAAGCCATTATCTTGGCCAGTGTCTTCCACATTCTTGTGATCTAGCCATAGAATGAAACACATCAACATTGAGAAGTTGCTCAATATTCAAGACTCGCTCCATGTTTCTCAGAAGTTTAGACATAAAGTTTTATTCTCCGGCTCAGAGTTGATGGCAACAATAGAAACCGGGCTAGATCTGAAATAGAAACTGGGTAGATCTGAAACTACAACCAGCATCCAGTGTCTTAGAGAGGGAAAGTTATAGAGGCAGCTCTAAATGTACAGCAGGCCTCTTTCATTAGGATTCAGTGCAAGCGTGGGTTTCGCCATGCGGCTCAGGAAATCCAATCCAGCACGGCCTGCCCCGGGCGCAGCCAGAGCTGAGGAGCAAACGAGGCTGCAGGCTTTCTCCTGACCCTACGCAAAAATGTTGATGTGGTTGCGGCACGTTCCAGCCCCATCATTTGCATAACTTTGCATGAGTTTTGCCTTGGCTGCCTGAAAAGAGTGCAGCCTGTTCCTTATGCAGATAACAAGTGTATGTATGACTAACCATGTGAAAAATGCTGGAAAAGTACCGGGAATCCCACAGCAGGAGATACAGTGATAGATCAGGTTGTGTTGTGCCATAAATTAAATCCAGTATTTGATTCCAGTTACGTTAATCATTATTATGGAATGAAGGATTCTTGTTATGACAAGCAAAGGGCATTTTAAAAGAATGTCATGTGTAAAGCAAAAGGCTTAGGCTGTGTCCGAATCTGATGGCAGCTGTCGCGATACTTTGCTGCCCACGCAATACTAATAACAACGACTACCACCAACTATCTAAATTATGTATATTTATTACTGGTTAACTTTGTGCTGTGGCTAATAGTGGCTAAATATTGCTAATGACAGGATGCTCATTTGTACTTTTGAGACTTAATAATAATCTTTAAGGGTTATGTTTTAACTAACTGATAACCTCCAGGTGTCTGTTTCATGATGCAATACTTTTTAGCATTGTTTTACTTTCTACAGACTACGGTAATATGATTTCATTTTCTTCTTTGCTGACTCTTCTTCATGTTTTGCATGATTGGCTGTTTGTCCTGACAAGGATTAATACAAGGCTGAGTATCTAAATCTTGATTAACAGAGAGAGATATTAACCGCTGTCATGAAGCGAGTTAACCACATCTGGGTTTGGTAGATTTTGTGAAGCTGAAACTAACCTGCTTTGGTAGACAGACCCTAGATCAACTACTTCTTGGAGTCAATTTACAAGCTAATATAAATGGTATACTGTTACCAGTACAACAAAACCACATGCATTTAAGCTTTATCTCCTCATCTTTTCTTTTTCTTTTCTGTTTTTGAACCAGTTGCTTTTTTCACCTCACTCAAGGATCTTTGACAGCTCACAGACAAAGACAATCAGTTGTCATAGGTGCATGCAGTGATTTGTCGCAGTTCTCAAAAATCTGTCTGAGACTAGAAAAATGGGACTAAATTATCGCTGATGATGAACCAAAACCTTGTATCTCCATTTATTTCGTTTTTCAGTTTTTGACATAATTTGAAATGCCTGTTGTCCTACATATTGTTCCAAAATTTCATGATGAATGGACCAAAAGAAATGGCCCAGAATTACATGGAAAAACATCTGGTTCCATAGACTTGCATTAAAAGTAAAGCATGATATTTCCTTCACCGGTAAAGTTACCATTTTGGAGATAAGAGTTTTTATTCCGACAACAGTGATAATTTAGTGTGCATTGTGCTTTAGACAAAATAGTGGTAGAGCAGTAACCCAGAAGTGGTTACGGGGCCCTCTGGCAGCAGAGAGCCCCCTAAACAGCTGCTTATGTCGCTTATTACGAAGAGATGGCACGGTATAGTAAGCAGTAATAAGTCCAGACCAAGATAGCTGCTAGCATTTAGATGTGTTTGCACTAGCCATTACCATCTTCTACCCAGAAAAGAACTCTTTTAATGTAGCACATAGCACACTTTACTTTTTATAACCAAAATGTGCTATTTTACATAAATGAAACAGAATTAGGCTCTCTTGCTCAAAAAGAGAAAAAAAAAGCATGGCTAGCTAGTCTTACCTTACCTTAAATGTTATCTTACAGCCACTTGCAGCCGAACATAAAAACAGACATAAAGAGCTGCCATACTTGTTGTTCTAAAATGGCAAAATAAAATAAAATAAACTACTAAATATATATAAAAAATAAACACAGTATAGCTGTTAGTCTGATTAGTTTAGACAACTGACTAAAGCTGGATTTAGGAGGTATAACAGTAATAAGGAGTACTGTTATGCCAGCATTTTAAAATGATGGTGATATTTTTAAATTATGCCATCACATTTCCATTCCATGTCTGAACGGCTAAACAAACACATTTAACCCATTAATAACTCAGGTGGTTAGCAGCGTAGGATCTCACTGATAGGTTTTGTTGACCGGGACAGCAGGTACAGGTACAGCAAAAGGTACAGCATCATCACTGGGGCACCCTTCTTCTCACTGTGGTGGTACCGTCAGGGGTACATCTCAGTACCTTTACTCATGGTGCATAACTGAACCATAATCCAGTGAAATTATATTTTCTAAGTTGTACTGACTCCACACACCCCGGCTCATCGCCAGGCTTTTTTATTAAATGGTTCTGTTTTAAAACATTGGTTTATAAAAATATACAAATGCCTACTTTTTCACTGGAAACAACTTATTTAACGTACACAACTGGACCTTAAAACCACTGTTGTACCTTTGAGGGAACGTTTACACTGTTTGTACCTTGATTAATGAATCATGTACCTGCATGACACCTTTATTTCTGACAGTGTATGAGGGGTGGCACATCTGGCCTGATAACTAAACTATTGTTAGCTTAGCCAAAATGCTATAGTTCCAAACAATTTTTGTGACTTTCTGTCGATTCAACACCAGTCACACAACTTTAGCTCTCTTGTGCATAACATTCCATTATCTAACTTTGCGTCAGCAGAGCAGCAGTAGGTTAGAACCAAACCTGCACTGTAGTGCGCGACACTGTTGGGGTATGTAGCCTGCTCGCTAAGCTAACCAAACACCACAGAACAGGTTTAGCTTCGCATTTCTGTCTCTTTAACACCAGTTGCAGAACTGTTATGCTAGCTAAGCTAATGCTCACTTAGCAAAACATTTTAAAATGTTATAATTGTATATATGAGATATATGGTTTGACGTGTATTTGGTGCAGTATTTTGTATGGTATGCTTTTTATTTTCTTACATTAAACATTTAGATTTTCAACTTCAACTTGATACAACGCAGGACAGGACAGCAAAAGCATGGTAAAATTTGGATCCACCATACAAGTGCACACATACGCTCACTTTGTCAAACAAACAAAAAGACAAACAAAAACTTGTATTTGTACACACACTGGTTGTTGTCCTCCATTGTGGCAGGACTCCACTTTGAAGGCTACGTCTACACTGCTTCCAGAAAGCAGCCAAATTGAGGAACATCAGCAGGCGGTGTTTAATATAAACATTTGACTGGGACAAACTGAGTGGCTTCCTACCTCACAGTACTGTATGGCAGTGTTTGCTACATTTCAGACATAGTCTTAGTCTGCAACAATATGTGAATTAAGAAAGTTAGCAGTAGAGAGAGTCAGGTAACAGCAGATGAGCTGCTGCAAAACAGTGTAAGAAAAGTAATGAATGCACTTGTTATTCTATTTTCATGAACACAAAAATACAAACACTAACACCATATCACTGAGTTAAAAAAAGGAAGTTTGCTTTTCTGATGGCATATTAACGATAGCGCCACGCACACGTTACCAGCTTTGAAAACACTTTGTTTGGTTTTGTGTTTACAGCGACATCAGTCATATGTCAAGTACAGGTGCAGTTGATAAGGCACAGGAATAGCTAATATGCATTATGAGTCATGTTCCACTTTACTGACTGTGCCAGTGTGTGAGATTGAGAACAACGCTGTTTACCAGGATGCTCAGGCTAGGTGTGGTTGCTACTCTGGCCACGGCCTGCATCTGCTTGCATCGTTAGCAGGTTCCTTGTTTTGACAAAGGAGACACCTGACGCATGCTTTCAGTCTGTTCATGGAATATTCCGCATTACGGTGAGACAACTGGCACATGTCTAAGGTGCAAAAACAAAGGTGGCAAAAGTGCAGGAAAGAATATGTTCCTGAAGAGGCTATTTTAGTGTAAATCTCCAAGCTTCAATATGAATATTGGGTGATGAAAACTTGGGTTTTGGGAGAGGAAAACCTGCTCTCACTTTATTCATGCTTTCTCCCTACATTTATGTGACTTTACCTTGCATGATGAGCATGATGTCATGTGATCACATGTTATTTACATGATGCTACATATGTTCTGATGTGGTTTTTAGACACTTCATATGTGAAATACAGGTGATTTTTCTGTGAAGGACAAATGCAATTAGTCACGATAAACTAAACTAATGAATGCAATCATTTTTGACCAGCCTAATTTGTGGCCTGTATCTTCTCTGTTTATCATCTGAGCTTCTATGTATAGTATCTAATAAAGCATAAAGATACTTGATTGACAATCAAGGATGCGATAATTAATCACCAATAACAAAAACATTGGCAAAAAATCTTGTTATGAGTGAGCTATTATGATGGCATTGTGCTTCACATGAATGAAAGAGGGAACACACAGATGGGGAAGACTATAATACAGGGTGCACAACTTAAAAAGTTCGCTTTAACATAAACTAGAAAAACAATGTGTAAAACTGAGCTCACCTTTGACAGCAGCACAACTGGCATGTGAAATAATCCTTGTATTTCTTTGTATGCTGAAAAAAACTTTTTGTTCCACACTTTTCCCTTTCCCAATTCATCAGTGAATCAAAGCCACAATAAACCGATTAACTGAATATGAAAATCGACTTTAGTTGCAGCCCATGCATATATTACAGTGTTTTCCAAGGGTTAAAGTGTGTCATTAGGCACTGTGATAGTGGGTAATATGACAAAGCCTACCATTGTCCAATGAGTAATGTATGATAAATAATATCACTATAAACAATTCTTTCAGTAAGCAAGATAGTTTCTTGACAGTAATCCATGGTTGCCCAGCAGTCATAACAATCACAGAGTATTTCATGAACTGCCTAATAGTTTGCCAAATTAATAAAGAATTCAGGTGACGTGCAGTCATATGTTTATCTTGAGTATTTCAGAAAGGCTATGAATTCATCTCAGCTTAGTTCCAATGTACCACTACAAATGACCATCTTAAATCTTAAGTGTTGAAGCTTTAGTGTTATCACGTGCGTTATGTAATGAAATGGTCTGACAGCAGTAAGATGGGAGCCTGTCTTCTGGTGTATGTGAGGGGGTGATATGGGTATTGTTTGGCATGGGAATGTGCATATTTATATTGGCTCATGGAGAGGACACAGCACATGGGCCTCATCTCCTCCACATCTCAAATAATCTCGAAAGGCGCACTCCTGTGATGTGCCCTTTATGAGCTGTAACGGGCCATGAAAGTTTGATCTCTCTCTTTCTTCGCCCAGGACTCTCTTGCTGAAGCTGATGTGTGAATTTGGTGTGCCTCTCTCTCTCTCTTGTCTTTCTCCGGCATCCTTGGAATGGTCCGAAGCACATCGGACAGGGCTCATTATCCCAAGCATCTTTGCGCTTCCATTCCTTCTTCTTCTTCTCTCCCCTCTCTCCGTCCCATTCGAGCCATCCAGCCTTTGGCCCGTCCAATTGAGGACAGCATTCTCGGTCCCCTCTGTTCACGGGGAGGTAATCCCATTTGAACCCCCAGCCTGGGTCAGGGGACCAAAAGAAGAAAAAAGCGCTAAAAAAACACTTACAAAGCCAGGGAGCCCAGGCGTGCCGCTAATCAGGTTAGCGGCGTTCACGGACAGCGCGGCCTGCGGGATGCTGGGACTGGGGGCAGATGAGCCAGGCCGCTCCACAGGGTCTCCATCATCTACGGACTCATCCCTCTTTATGCACTATAATAATGCCCACAATGTGTTCATTAAAGAGCCGGCGCAGGAAGGCCTCATCGGCAGTAAACTCAATTATGTTAATAATCTCAGAATGCTGACAAATAGGTTTTTGTTCGTACGCTTCAGTGTAAGTCTTTGAGAACAAGAATGGACTGGATAGAGAAACAATTTCTGCATCGGACAAATGAACACAGCTATGATAAAATTGGATAACACTTTACAGAATGGCAGCATTCCATAAACATAAGCCTTTAAAGACAACTGATGTAAACCTATCTAGACATTTATAAAGGTTTATTTCAACAAGCATCAATTGTCATAACACTTGAAATTGCATCATTGACCAAAGCAGCCTTTATGACAACTGACATTTGATAAAATAAGCCTTTATAAATGTTATTGCAAGTTTGTATCAGTGTTGCCCTTGAGTTAAGCGTTAGGCCGGCTTTATATGGTGAATCTTTCATGCAACTAGTTGCATGTTATGAGTTGCTGCAACATAATTTTCATGTAACACAAAGCAATTCAAAAACAAACAATGCTGCATGCAACATATTTAGTTACCAGCTCTTATTTTGGACACAGTGAGAAGTTCTCACTATGAAGTCATCCGCAAAGTGTAATTTACATATTTGCAACATTTTTGTCATCATAATGTTTTTTTTTTCTAGCTGCCACTGCAGTTCTTCTTCCAAATCTACATTACTTATTTATATTTATGGCATTTGGCAGACGCTGTTATCCAAAGCAACTGACAATTTGATTATTTTACACAGGTAGGCCAAGGTGGAGTTAGGAGTCTTGCCCACGGACTCTTATTGGTATAGTGTCAGGTGCTTGACCTGGTGGGGGATTGAACCGCAGTCTACAGTGTAGAGGGCAGAGGTGTTACCCACTACACTATACCAACCGTTTATCTAGCTATCTATGGATTACTATATATTTGAGATTTTTATCTGTTGTGTATTTTAAGCCTTTGATAATTAGTGTTTAAGTAGCTGTTACGGATAAAACCTATGTGATCTCTCATTAATGCTGTCCTAGAAGCATCACATGCAGACCACATCTCTGGCTCCTCTTATGTTATAATTTTGATTTAGCTGTTAATCCAGCTGGTTAGACAACCTGAAAAACCTTGAGTCAGTCAGGTGGTCCCCAATAACCCATCTTCTGTTTTGTCTTCCTGTGCACGAAACAACACTATCAATAGTTTGAAAATATGTAGTTCAACATGATCATATGATGTGTAATTGATGTTTTGATTGGCTGTTTCACCTGTTATGGCTGAGTTAGATTCATGTAGGTTGCATGCAACTAAGGTTGCATGAAAGTTTCACTGTGTTAAGCCAACATGGCTAAAGTTTTACATTTTCCAAAACTGGACATATTCAGCACATTTCTCTAGTAATTCAATCCATTCTTACATCATGAGTACTTTATGATAATGTTTTGAGTGAGCATGCTACTATTCACCCATTTCACCAAACATGGGAACCAATTGCCACGTTTCTTTGGTAATTTATGCCACTTATATATGCAGGCGATTTATAGCTGGAGGGAGTATGTGTGTGTGTTTGTGTGGGAGTGTTAGTGAGGGTGTGTTTCTGGCATTAAACCCTTATAAATATTAATTATGCCAGCCCAAAGCCAGGGAATGTGACCTTTGGCTGTGACTCTCACAAACCTACTAAGGGCCTGCTTTCAAGCCCACCCCAGTTCAAAGTGATCTAAAGACGCATTCCAGGCCCTGACCCTCTTCCCCTCTCTACTGCACACTTTTCAACTCAAATGCGCCTTCACCACTGAAAAAATCAACAATTGTATGTTCTTACATACAGTGTTCAAAAGTAGTACTGGGAATACAATTTTTGCCTAGTTTATTACTTTTCAAGCTGAAATGATCATGTATTCATTCATATCTATCAAAGCAATAACGACCAGGGTTACGAAGCGAAACTCAAAATGATCCCTGTAGTACATTTAAAAATGTAACTAAAAATAAGACAAGCAAATGTACTAATGTTCGCATTGTTGCAACCCTCCTTACATTTTTGGATGACGCTTGAAGTCTTGGAGCTTGAAGTCTTCTAGGAGCTTGAAGTCTTCTAGGGATGGAGAGCATGAGTTTGCTCTGATGGTTGTGCTTGTTTTTTCTGATGGCCAGAGCACGGCAGGTTTTGAACACTTGTAATCTCTATGACTTCAGAACATTTTTCACTTTTCATTTTATTTTGGAATTTTCAGTTTCTCACCGACAGTTTGTTACGTATTGGCAGATCTGTTGAACTCAACATTCAAGTCTTTTAGACTGTTAACACACACATTTTCTAAGCCACTTATCCTTCTGAGTCTCAGGGGGGCTGGAGCACATCCCAGCGGTCACTGGGCAGAAGGCAGGAAACACCCTGGACAGGTCACCAGTCCATCACAGGGCATACAGAAAAACACATTCGCACACACACTCACACCTAGGGGCAATTTAGCATAACCAATTCAAATAAAAAAAATCTTCATAATTCAGTTGTTGAGATGTGAACAAAGTCATTCAGAGTGGTTTGATGTGAAATTGTTATTTGTAGAGATACATAAAGACCATGATTTCTTTACAGTGGTGGTGATGGGAACCAGGCGTTGCCATGTCTACAATATAGACACTTTATTTACTTTTGTTTTTTACTTACTTATCTGAGTTTTTACGTGTAATACTAAAATAGTGGTAAATCTGGAAAAACTATTTCTCCACAATGAAGGGATGTTTCTTTTTAATATAGTAACTTTCTGTTTACTTAAGCTTTTAAAGCCATTAAATGCTTAAATGTCAGGTTTTAATCACCACCACTGAACTTCAGACCACTTTGAATTAATTTCTTTACATCTTACATCATAATTATGCCAAAAGTGTAACTGTAATTTCCCTCAGTGAATGTAATTATGAAATAGGGGTGTTGGATGTTGGCTTTCCAGCAATAGTGTTAGTAAAGATGAGACTGGAGAACATGAAAGCATGAGAACACTGGTGATCTCAGATTTAAAAATAAAATAAAATTTTGTTTTAAATCACCACTTTATAAACTGGTGAGTTTGGTTTTAACCAATATGTTATAGATGAAATTATGTGTTTTTGAATAAAACACAATGTCTGTAATACATTACCAAATTAAAGTATTCAAAAAGTAGTGAAAGAATTTAACCAAGATTACTTTTATGAACCATAGTACATTCGATGCACAGTTTAAAGTACCATTTTTGTAATAGCGATGTGAGTCATCCACTCACATCGATATGATGTAAAGGTTCTGTACCAGTTAAAAGTTTTTTTTTTGAGAAATATACATCCAAGCTGGGACCAATTTCGCTTATTTTTAAGACAGTCACATAGTGTTCTTCCTTTGCACAGGAGCAAAGCAATGAGGCAAAGCAATTGGTATTCAAGCATGTTGGAAGGCTAGTATTTGACAGAGCATTACAGCTCCCCTTTGAGAGTCAAAAGCTTGTTTGTTTGCTTAACTTTTTCCTTTTTAATGGACCCGTTGTCACCCTGTGTGAGGCTGCGTTGTCTTTTACAGATGCCAGAGAGGGGGGAGTGTGAACAGGCTGCAGGAAAGCGCATTAAAACCAGCAGAGCCAAATTCCAAAGCCTTTTACATTTGACATTATCATACAATTGGAGAGATTCAGTGAGAACTGCTGGACGCTATTTGATTCCTCCCACGTTATTTACATGCATAATGTGCCTGTAGCTTCACTGAGACATCAGCAGTTTGGGTAAAGGGCAGTTCTAAAAGTGTGATGGGCCAATGTGCAGGCCGAAGGACTCATTAGTCATATCCTTTCATTTGCTAAGCAAAGGAAAGTAAGCAGTAGCGCTGCACAATATGTACAAAATACATTATATTTTCAAAAGTATTTTCAAAGGCTTGTCTGCCTTCACATGCATATGAAATTGAGTGGGATGTTGGGCTCACCCTTTGCAGCTATAACAACTTCAACTCTTCTGGGAAGGCTTTCCACAAGGCTTCGGAGTGTGTTTATGGGAATTTTTAACCATTCTTCCAGAAGCACATTGGTGAGGTCAGACAATGATGTTGGATGTGAAGGCCTGGCTCGCAGTCTCTGCTCTAATTCATCCCAAAGGTGTTCTATCGGGTTGAGGTCAGGACTCTGTGCAGGCCATTCAAGTTCTTCCACACCAAACCTGCTCATCCACTTCTTTATGGACCTTGCTTTGTGCACTGTTGGCAGTCATGTTGGAGCAGAAGGGGCTGTTACTGCGAGCATGAAATGTGCAAAATCTCTTGGTCTGCTGAAGCATTAATAGTCGCTTTCATTGGAACTAAAGGGCCGAGACCAACTCCTGAAAACCAACTCCACACCATAATGCCCCCTCCACCAAACTTTACACTTGGCACAATACAGTCAGACAAGTACTGTTCTCCTGGCAACTGCCAAATCCAGAGTCATACATCTGATTGCCAGATGGAGAAGCATGATTTGTCACTCCAGAGAAAACATCTCCACTGCTCTATAGTCCAGTGGCAGCACTTTACACCACTGCATTTGACACTTTGCATTGTGCTTGGTGATGTAAGGCTTGGATGCAGCTTCTCGGCCTTGGAAACCCATTCCATAAAGCTCTCTGCACACTGTTCTTGAGCCAACTATCTGCTGACCCCGCTGTGTCATTTTACTTGACCTGCCACTTCATGGCTGAATTGTTGTCATTTCCAATCACTTCCACTTTGTTATAATACCACTGACAGTTGACTGTGGAATATTTAGTAGTGAGGAAATTTCACCACTGGACTTGTTGCACAGGTGGCGTCCAATCATGGTACCACGCTGGAATTCACTAAGCTCCTGAGAGCGACCCATTCTTCCACAAATGTTTATAGAAGCAGTCTACATGCCTAGGTGCTTGGTTTTATACATCTGTGGCCACGGAAGTCACTGGAACACCCAAACTCAATGATTTGGATGGGTTACTGAATAATTTTGGAAATACAGCGTAATAGTACTACAATGCTGTTGCTATACATTGCAATTGTGATCTGCCTTACAATATATTAAAAACATACTGACGAATCAATAATATGACCTGTTTAAAGACTATCCTGCACCATATGACCAAAATAATTGACTTTTGATTACATGAATGCCTTCACCCATAGAGACCCTTGCAGAAATGTGAATGCTGATGATGCTCACAATATACGCTGAACACTGTGACTGACTACGGGGCTTATTTACGTATTGAAGAAACTTACACTGAAACTTCAACAACTAATTCTAATTTCTGGTATTTTCAATCCTTTTGAGCAGGCTTGCTTTCAGCCTTTTTAAAGAAATCTGAAGGGTTTTTTGTTTTGCACACGTCGAAAGCTCAGTCTTTACATTTTCTGCTTCTCACAATCTGAGTAATCTTAATTATAATTTGAACTTTACATTTCAGATGTCCAGTTTTGGCATTGTAGAGCAATTTCTCTTTTTTGGTAGATTTCTTTTTCTCAGTAGCATGCTGTTTTCAAACAAAATCTCCTAGCTCCATTTTTAATGTTTTTCGTTTTTTACACATAATTTAAAAAATACCTCTTACCCTTTGTATTGTCTGCAAATTATGTGATGACTGGACCAAAAGAAATGACCCAAAATGACTTGGAAAAAGGTTCCACTGACTTACATTTAAAGTCAAGTAAGTTTTCCTCCGAAAACGGTGAACAGCTTATTCACAGCTACACATCCTTTCAGACCCAAAGCTTTGAGTTGTCTTCTCACAGTGGATAGATGGACAGAAACAGCTGTGGATTTTTTCAGATCTGAAGTAACAGCCGTATTAAAAAGTCAGAGAGCGAGAGAAATAAAACATTGTTTTATTTCGTTTTAATGAACATTTTGCTTTAACCTGAACTGACCATTGTTTATTCAAAATATGCAAAAACCTCAACAGTAAAATACAGGCAATTGTAATAGACCTTGAGATATTACCTGAATACTTATAAATGTCACCAGGAGCTCAATCTTTTAAATCTATTTAATATCTATTTGCTTAAAGCAGACACCGGGCATCGTTTTTTGCTGCATGTTCATTTAGAACTGGGCTCAGTTTCTGTTAAGTGTTTGTAGTGGCTGAACTGCAGCTGTTAGGTAATATGACTGGTGTGGAATTGCATTGAATTGTGTAAAAATGAGGTGTAACTGCTCTCCCATAGATTGTTCTTGAGGTAGGAGAGTGCACATTATGTTGCAGTGCATGCTGGGGACTGTTGTGCAGGGCATTGTGAAATGAACATGAGAATGAGAAATGAGAATATTAATAGAACATTAAAATACTTTTGTATTCGGATTGTGTCGCAGACCTGGTACTATAGGTGATTTCTTAACATGGAAAAGTTAGTCACGCTATAGATGTGAACAGATTAGAAGGAAGCAGTGAAGTTGGTTTTCCTTTCCACCTGAAATGAAACAAACCCATAATAGTGAAGTGATGTAAACCATGTTACATGATCATGTCACATGCATAGTGTATATGAAAAGCAACAACAAGCCAGGCTTGCACCCACCGCAGTCATGTGGTTTGATGGCAGTGGCAAATGTCCGGAGAAGCCACAGGATGCAGCTCTGCTTGACGTTCTCCGGTTCGAGCTGAGTCGAGGGGGTCCAGGTACAAAGAACAGTGACTTGTACTTTTACAGCCTGCCCTGACAGACATTTACAATGCCTAGTGCTCTAGTGGAGCAGCAGCTAAAGCCATCAGGACCCAGGCCAGACTACCCCCCACCCCCCCAAACTCACCACCTCCCACAACCCCACCCTCCACCCCACGGCCTTCAACCTCAAACACAAACGACATCTCTGACAGGAGCAATGAAAAACAGCTGGGAGAAAGGCCAGAGAGAAAGCAAACGCCGTTCAGCGGCATCTGACCATTCATCTTGCCCCCTCCTCCATATGGTCTACCACAGTCTGAGATCCGCCACTCCACACCATCTGAAAAAAAGCCAGTGAGGAAATGCAGAAATGATGAGAGTGTCCGTTCTTACCTAACCCCTGCATGGAGTCCCTGATTCATCTTCCATTAAATTAATGGTGGGCAATACAACAATATTACCCCTGACAAATTACATTATAGTACATAACAATACGCTTTTCCAAGCAAAGCACAAAAGAGCATATTTAGTCCTGTTTGATTGGATTTAGTGCCGCACATTATGTGAAACATTAAATACATATGTATATATACAGAATTTGTTATTGCATTTCTGAAATGTGGCGCTGCTGTTTCTTCTTCGCATGCTCCAACTTATCGAACCAAAGAAGAATTCACTATTTTGATGAGGGTTGAAGTGGGCCTTGTTTTTAGACTGGGACCTAAATTATGCAGACCAGCTCACACCAAACTCTTTTGCAAAACACACACAACACTACCTTCATGCAACTTTCTCTAAAATCTGCACATTTTCATCTTCTTCATTTTTTTACACTTATATTTATCATTTTTATGCTACACTGAAATGACCAAAGTGGCAAAAGCTAGTTTTAGTCTGCTGGCCTAGGTGATTGGTTTTATACACCTGTGCCCATGGAAATGACTAGAACACCTGAATTCAGTGATTCAGATGGGTGACTGAATACTTTTGGAAATCTAGTGTATTTTGTGTTGATTCAGCTCCTTGACTGCTTTCCAGCTGCTCACACCTCTCAGTTTGGAGCTTTAGTGTTTTATCTTAGTCCAGAAGCATCCCAAAACAGAAGAACAGAGCCTGACAAACTTCAATTCCATGTTTACTTGCACATGGGTTTTGGCGACATTACCCACCTCTGGTAGCACACAGAGAGATTTACTAACACAGCGAAGGCAGGTGAGATAAAAGCTACACATTTAACCATATCCAATTTCTGAATAGATCTTTCTATGGTGAGTTCTGATAACTAGCTTTGTGAGGTTCATACTCCGCAGACAATCACAAACACATGCTTACAGTTAGCCACCATAAAAGCCATAAGCTTGCACTTAACCTATGATAGCTTCTCTAAAAACTTCCAGAGAACTGAATGTATATTGGCCATCATAAAACTGACTAGAATGACTAATGCTAAAAACATGAATAGTCTTTTAAAAGTTGTCGCAGATGGTTTTTGCTTTCCCTTGATGCACTTATCTTGATTAACATCTTGAACTATATGTTCTCTGCAGATACTACAGTGTGTGTGTCAACCAATTCAGACCACAGAAGGGTGTGTGAGTGTGTTATCTGAGTGCAGTACTGCGTTTACACCCTGGCAAAGAAAAAAAACCCCACAAAAATGAGTGGAAAACCCCAAGCAAAGAACTGTTTGTAATTAATCCACATTAACAAGTTCTAAACTTCTGATAAGCTCCAAAAAAGGCCCAAAAGATTTAATATGTCTACAAGAACTGTCACAGTCTTAGAGTTTATAAATATGGTTATAAAAACAGTTAAAGATGAATAGAATGAGAGATTGAAAACACCCAAACTCTCCTGTGCCAGTAAAGGCTGATGCATTCAAACAGTGCAAGCGGTAGCAGATCAACAGTGAAATTTCAGCTGTGTGGACCACCTTCACTGGGGGACATTAGACAAGCAGTTGTTCACACACAAGAACCTCTCCATTACATGTTTGTTACCAACACAGTAAACAATGTGTCATTCAATACAAATAATACAATAAAACAACAGAAACACATTAAAAATTATGAAAAAAAAATCACAAGAACAACAAAACAACAGAATTCAGTGCCTGAGATGACCAACCATATTCCTCGGTTAAAGATGCTGAATTTTATATACTGTCAGCTCGTGTCAGGTTCACTTTTTGTCTCAGTGTGTCCTGAATTTTGATTTCAGCCCAAATTTTCATCCCATTGCTTGATTAGTTCTAATGTAGCTGTCATACAAAATCTTGTAACTCTGCAAATCAGCCAGTTTATTATTAGTATTTAATAAACTAAAATGTGTATGCAGCTTCTACCGCTATGCCAAAATGTCATGACATTATCATGCGTGAATTATTATGGTAATTAGCCAGTTGTCTTATTTACAAAGTAGCACTTATTATGTCATTTAAATAGGCAAGCGATTTATAATTTTACAAACTAAAATGCTAGGTTGGCCCTTTGAAGTGCTAATAAAGTTAATTATTTACATTAACTATTGTGCCATTCACTAACAGAAAGTAAGGGGAATGTGCTAATATGCTTCTATGTTTTATGCTTTTAAACAACCCACACTTTACAAACTGATTGTTACATCCCCAGCACCTTTGTAGGAGAAGAAAAATGTTCTTAACTTTAACAAACAATGTCATGACTTTTTTTGAGTGGAAAAATATTGAGTGGTTTTGGACCATTTCTATTGGCCCATTCGCTGTGAAATGTTAAGGGTGTTCATGTTTAATGGTGTAAAAAAAACAACATAGGACAACGATGAGTAATATTGTGACATATCACTGTTATATCACTGTCTTAGCTCCTAATATAAGTTAATGTAAAGAGACTTCATTCCAGTTTTTTGGACTATTTCTTAAATGCATCCCTCTTGAAATGTCCACTCAACATACAAAGCAGCTTGTATATTCAAACCAAGTCAAAAAGTGAAAAATGACAACCACAAAGATACTTTATTCCAACAGTGATGCTATTTATCCTTCCAACACAGATACACTGACTTACTCCAGCATTCAGAAATGCTACAATGAGCCACTGTTTTGCTGTTCAGTGTCCACCGCCACCTTCAAAAGAAGTATGGTGGTTGCTACCCTCCACCTAGCACATCATACATCCAAGAACAAGGAGTTTCCCTCATTCACCTCTGCTTTCAATTATGGTATATAGGAACACCTAATTCCAGCATTCACACACACACACACACACACACACACACACACACACACACACACACACACACACACACACCACACCACACCAGTCCAGTGACTGGTCTGGGCTGTATTGTCATTGTAATGCCCTTGCCTCTCTGAGGCCCTTCAAACAAGTGCTCGCTCGTCCACTCCCCCACTCTCCATAAAGCCTGAAACGTAAAAAAAAAAAAAAGAGCTTCTGTTAGCGGCCCTGTACATGTGCTTTAGCCCTCTGTTCACAGCACCCCCCACCTCTCCTAAAAAAGGGGCCCTAAAGATTGAGGGTTGTTGCCAAAAACATCTGAGTTTGGACCGATGACCTCCGGATGCCACCAGGGTGGGAGCTGAGCCATGGATTGGGGGGGAGGGCCAGCAAGGGCCCCCCTGCTCTGATTATTCCAGGGCCTCCAGGGACCCCACTGAGCCGGGCTACTGTGAACTACGGCCCCCCACTAAAGTACAGCCAGGCTCAGCCACCCTCTCCACAGCCAGTGGGCCGACGGTGAGCAACCCTAACCGCAGCCGTTTACCTTTACACTTTCACACACGGTGTTCTCAAGCCTTCCAGTGCACAGACTTCTGCAGCTCATGAAGACATAACAGAAACATAGCAGTGCCTGAACTGAAAAAAACCTGTTATTTTTCTTCTCTGTGTTTAGAATGAGATCAGTGACATCAACATGAGTAATTCTCGAAACAGCGAGTCTGTATGGGTCCCACTCTCCGGAGAAACTACAATGTTGTTATTTTTGGCTGGCGTGATCAATCTTACAATATCCTGGCAGACTTCAAAATGGGGGGCCAATATAACGAGACGCGGCCAACTCCCCCACCAAAGAGCGAGCCACTCCCGCCGAGTCTGATGGCTTTCTAATGGCAGCTTGGAGCTTTTCATTCTTTTCAGGAAACCCTCTCTCTGTCTCGCTCTCTCTCTCACTCGCTCCTGGAGCCCCTCTAAGTGGTTTCAGATTCGAAGTCTTGTGTGGGGTGCAATCTTAATCAGGTTTTGCTATGAAGTCTGGTTCACACCCAACAGGCTTGCGGGTGCAGACAGAAAAACTTGTTGTATTTGCTTGTGTTGCTATTGCATGTTGATCTGGTACACTAACACTGGAAGCCCTACCTGAAATGCAGGTTTGGGTTTAATTGGTAAATCCTGTTGTCATTGCATTTCAGTGGAAAGACACAGGCCAGAACAGAGATGCCTGCCCATATGTACACAAATGTGTGGGTGCAAACATGCCTTCAACATCAATGGGGGAGACATTTATTTACACTATCTCTTGGCTTTGCAATGACAATCACATCCAATTTTGTAGAACTGGCAGCAACGGACACCAGTTCTACAACCCCAATTCCAATGAAGTTGGGACGTTGTGTAAAACATAAATAAAAACAGAATATGATGATATGAAAATCCTTTTCAATGTATATTCAAATGAATACACTACAAAGACAAGATATTTAATGATTAAACGGATAAACCTTGTTGTTTTTTGCAAATATTCACTCATTTTGAATTTGATGCCTGCAACACGTTCCAAAGAAGTTGGGACAAGGACAAAGACTGGGAAAGTTGAGGAATGCTCAAAAAAACACCTGTTTGGAACATTCCGCAGCTGAAATGGAAACAGGTGAGTGTCATGATTGGGTATAAAGGGAGCATTCCTGAAAGGCTCTGTCGTTCACAAGCAAGGATGGGGCGAGATTCACCACTTTGTGAACAACTTCGTGAGCAAATAGTCCAACAGTTTAAGAACAACGTTTCTCAACATGCAATTGCGAGGAATTTAGGGATTTCATCATCTACAGTTCATAATATCATCAAAACATTCAGAGAATCTGGAGAAATCTCTGCAAGTCAGCGGCAAGGCAGAAAACCAACACTGAATGCCCGTGACCTTCGATCCCTCAGGCAGCACTGCATTAAAAACCAACATCATTCTGTAACGGATATTACCACATGGGCTCAGGAACACTTCACAAAACCATTGTCAGTGAACACAGTTTGTCGCTCCATCTACAAGTGCAAGTTAAAACTCTGCCATGTAAAGCAAAAGCCACATATCAACACCACCCAGAAACGCCGCCAGCTTCTCTGGGCCCGAGCTCATCTGAGATGGCAAAGTGGAAAAGTGTCCTGTGGTCTGACGAGTCCACATTTCAAATTGTTTTTGGAAATCATGGACGTCATGTCCTCCGGGCCAAAGAGGAAAAGGACTGTCTGGATTGTTATCAGCGCAAATTTCAAAAGCCAGCATCTCTGATGGTATGGGGGTGTGTTAGTGCTTGCACATCTGTGAAGGCACCATTAATGCTGAAAGATGCTGAAAGGTACATACAGGTTTTGGAGCAACATATGCTGCCATCCAAGCAACGTCTTTTTGAGGGATGTCCCTGCTTATTTCAGCAAGACAATGCCAAGCCACATTCTGCACATGTTACAACAGTGTGGCTTTGTGGTAAAACAGTGCAGGTACTAGACTGACCTGGCTGCAGTCCAGACCTGTCTCCTATTGAAAATGTGTGGCGCATTATGAAGCGCAAAATACGATAATGGAGACTGTTGAGCAACTGAAGTTGTACATCAAGCAAGAACGGGAAAGAATTCCACCTACAAAGCTTCAACAATTAGTGTCCTCAGTTCCCAAACGCTTATTGAGTGTTGTTAAAAGGAAAGGTGATGTAACACAGTGGTAAACATGCCCCTGTCCCAACTTCTTTGGAACGTGTTGCAAGCATCAAATTCAAAATGAGTGAATATTTGCAAAAAACCTTAAAGTTTATCCGTTTGAACATTAAATATGTTGTCTTTGTAATGTATTCAATTGAATATAGATTGAAAAGGATTTGCAAATCATCGTATTCTGTTTGTATTTCTGTTTTACACAACGTCCCAACTTCATTGGAATTGGGGTTGTACAAGTAGTGCAGCCAGTGCTGATTCTTTCCTTACCGGAGACCTGTGCAAAATCTGACCAAAGTACCAACCAAATATCTTCATCCTCTACTGAAGTAACACAACCCTTGGTTTCCCTTACAATCTTCTGGTGTTAATCATCATGTTTACCTAGTGGTTCTTCCATCATATAGTTGAATTAATTGGCAACTTTTGAATCTAGCCTTTATCCATTTTCCTGTAGATGTCATTACTGATATCATTGTGAGAAAGCTTGTGGCTAACCTCTTGATTAATGCTTATTATGGGAAGACAAGCCCGAAGCTCCTGGGGCATCAACAACCTGAAATTATTTTTTTTAAACTTTGTACTGCTGATGCTAACTGGCTAGCAAGCTAAGTAACAAACTAATGATAAGCTCTGTGCAAATCTGTAGTATATATATATAGTATAAACAATATGCCATCATGCTTGCCATGAGGGCCCCACATAGCTTGTGTAGTTGGTGTACAGGAAGAACTGGCACTGCCTGCAGCACTACAGTAGGTTAAATTACACAACTCATATCTATTGTTTAACTCTCTAAAATCCCAGGCTTTTACATACTAAGTCGTCTTATTCAGTGCAAACTGGTTGAGCTGTTCTTAGTTTATAGAAGTGTGTAATAAAACTTTGGGCCTGCTGGTGGGCCCTGGCCATTTAAGGGGTTAAGCTCAAATTACTAACATCTTTGTTACCCTCTCAACACAAACATGCTTCAATTGAACATGCAAATACATAAGGCAGGCAAGGACAGGCAGGGATAATCTATACAGAGGAAATTCATGTTTCTTAAAGCTTCACAGGTAATGAATATTGCTCTCTCAGACACATACAAGTCAGTAACAGTAATGTGATTACAAGGAATTGTAACATTACATTACAATGTTACAGGAAAAGTGAATTACATTCACATTATTTCTTATTGGCTTGTATTGCTGAAGCACAGGATACAAGCCAGACTGATGTCTATCTCCCAGCCCAGGGGCGTCTCCGTCCACGTCACCTTTAATGTCAATATGACAATATGCTAAAAGGTGCAGTCAGCCTTCCCCTGTTAGAGCGTTACATCAAATCTACTGTAGTGCTTTGAAAATGGTGGTGTCTTTGTAATAGCATGCTAGTTTGTTGTCAGCAGCCTGGTATAGATCATCATCCAACAAATGTTCCTGTGTATGTGTATTTTGTAAACTTTAAGGTCATAGAAGACTCCTGTAGATGCACCTGGCCTACCTTTTTTCCATCATTACTTTGTACTGCATTACTCCCATCACTGACTAAAAGAATACATTCTTATAGCTTGTTTTATTGTGCATACAGTAACACAGTGAATCTTAAATATAGGTTCTACCATCACTATAATAAGACAGATGTTAAATATAATAAATGCAGAATGAATCAATGACATTGTCTTTCCAAATGTAATCAGAAACTGAAAAACAAATGTACAGTGTGTATGGTGACGGAAGGAAAGGACATATTTCAAGAATTGTGGTATTTGACCCCAGGAACTCATGGCAGTGTCTGGAGCATTTCAGAAGAGCTCACCCCAGACGGTTCCTGTCTATGGTGAATACTACAGGAAGTGGCGGTGTGGGGCTCATGACTGCTGCTGAAGGTTGGCACACCTGTGACAACGCCACATCCGGATGTGCGGCCTGCCGGACGCTGGCCTGTGCTGCTGGAGCACAGGATACCAGCCAGACCGATCTCTATCTCCTCTCCCAGCCCTGGGGCACCTCCATCCACCTCACCTTTAATGTCACACAGTATGCCACTGTTTGGCCTGCCTTTATTCCGTCACGACATCAAATATGATGCATTGTTTTGAATGTGGTGGCATCTTTGTATGCAAGCCAATTTGTTCATCGAGGTGGTCTGAGATCACCATCCATTGAACCTTTCTGTATGTATTTATATGTTTAGCTTCAAGGTGATATGCCTGTAGATCCATCTGACCTACTGTACCTCTGTCTTATTACAGATCTATTCTTATTATGTCAAGATAATATCGGATTCTTTGTGCTAATTTGTTGTTTGAGGCACTCAGATGGGGAACACTGATCGATCCAGCTGAACTGTTCTGTATTTATTTATTTATAACAGCACATTAATTTGTTGTTTGAATTCTATCCAGCTGAACTGTTGTGAATATATACTGTATAAGGCTACAAATTTTTAATAATTATTTTGACTGTTAACTGCCCATTAGACTGGGATTTACCATTAACTGGCAAGACTAAAATAAAGTATGCAACTTATCAAAACATCAATTATAACACGGATAGTTCTGGTTCTAAAATTTGACTTGCTGAGATATATTCAAAGCCTTGGCATACACACACTTATGAACACCCATATCAAGTGGATTCTATTTTAATGCACCAAAATATTAAAAAGTGTTTTAATATTGGACCATGGAGCATTGTACTGATAGATGGGCCAAGGCATAAACATGTAAATTAAGTAACAGAACCTGATTTTGTTTAAACAACAACAATATGTTCGTAAATATATGACCTAAAAGAAAAAAGCTGATGAAATGCCTGGAAGATACAATGCTGAGCTGTTGAAAATGCTAAAGTTCTAAAGTTCTGTTCAGTACTTATTAGTAGGCCAAGTAAAAATGAACATAAATGGCAAGAACAGTGTTACCTACGGCTCAGCGTACCTCAGCAGCTCTTGGACGTTGTCGCTCGCCCACCCCGTCCTTCTCTATAATTTTGTACGCCCATTTATCACACTTTCTCTCAGAGAAATAGCAGGCTGTCGTATTTCTTGTAAATGTTTGTCTTTGATATGGGTACATCATTGTAGCTGTGCTGTCACCTAGA
The DNA here is from genome assembly GCF_015220715.1 of Pygocentrus nattereri. Classification (NCBI taxonomy): domain Eukaryota; kingdom Metazoa; phylum Chordata; class Actinopteri; order Characiformes; family Serrasalmidae; genus Pygocentrus; species Pygocentrus nattereri. The sequence goes on from NC_051225.1 coordinate 11,151,565, forward strand.
AAAGTGGTGCATATTCATTGTACCCTTATGCATACAATTTAATGGGTAATTGGTAACAAAAAAAAAATAAAAAATAAAAAAATGTATATATATATATATATATATATATATATATATATATATATATATATATATATATATATATATATGTGTGTGTGTATGTGTGTATAAATCTATCTATCTATCTATCTATCTATCTATCTATCTATCTATCTATCTATCTATCTATCTATGTCATGATTGGCCCCTCCCAGTCCTCCATATGAGGTACCTCTGGTGTTGTCCATGTGCTTTCTTGCTTTGATTCTTCCCTGTTCTGCCCCCTTGTTTCTAGATCTCTCCGTGTTGGCTCGTTGACCCTGGACTATTTAGACCCTGATTATGGATTTGCCCCTATTAAATCTCGCTTCTCTCAGCGTAAGCGTCTGCTTCATCATTGCTCCCCTGTGTTACTATCTATCTATCTATCTATCTATCTATCTATCTATCTATCTATCTATCTATCTATCTATCTATCTATCTATCTATCTATCTTTATTTTAATATAGTGAAATGTTTGTCTCTTTAATATTCCATATCATACATAAAAATGTGCCAACAATCTGTGCACCATTGTTCCATCATTACATCACTTCTGATGCACTTCTTTCAGTGTGGTGGCTTCTTTGTACTACCATGCTAATTTGTTGTTTGAAGCGGCTTTCATCCACTCCAGTTGAACCTTGCTGGGTCAGATGAGTCAAGGTCAAATGAAATTAGGTCTACTCCAGGTCCCGCTTATCAAAAAATTGCAAAGGCATGTTCCTCAATCATAACAAGCGGATTGCAAACAGACACTCATGTGCTTGATGTTAAAGTTTCCTATGTAATCTATACCTTGGAAAAGTCCGGTGGTATGGGAGGCTCTGGGAGAGCAGAAAACAGAAGACTTCAGTTTGAGTTTGTCCTGGCCAGACAGTATTTACGTGTTTTTGCCGCACTTGATATTGATCTGCGAAGCATGCCCTCAGTTTGCGTTTCAGCGCCGTCTAAGAAAAGCTCCACATGTTCGTCTAGCGCCTGCACAGCCATGACAGGATAATTGGTGCTTCTACATTGTCCTTATTGATTAGCTTTGATTAATATTTGTCTGCAGCTCACAAGATGTTAACTAGGCCATTTGGTGCAAAGGCAAAGCACAGATGCCTATTGATTTCTTTGTTTTTGAAAAAGTTAACATCGCTGAAAGTCCTGGCTATTCAAAGTATTATTATAACACAGACGCTGGGACAGACAGTGTAATTACATTAGGCAAGTCTCTTCAGTCTGTATGTGCATTTCCAAATTGAATCAAACTCTTGTGTACCTCATTCTGCGGTGCCAAAAACCAAAATTAGGATTAAATTGAAATCCCATACTTATGATACAGATCTGATTCACTCCATTTCTCCAAACAGCAGCATTTTGGAAGGTCTCTTGTCATTAGTCTGTCACTACTAACGCTCACAGATGGAAAAGTAAACACTTTCCTAATCTGAGGCCATCTACTAGATGAAAGAGGACAGTGCAGGCTGCTTGTGGATTGTAGGGTGCCTTAGCCTGTGTGTCCAGTGTGGTCAGGAAGGAAAAGAATGAGGCCGGGCCATAAAAATGTTTAACTCACCCTGTTTGCTTCACACCAATTTTTATCCCAAGGGTTTTTAAAAGCTGTTTAAGAGATTGCTTTAGGAGTGTGGCAGTATGTGTAGCAGACAACATGGGCCTCCCCACTAAGCATGTGGAGCAGGGAGCTGGGGAAAGGGGGGGTTAGCCAAGAGTGGAAAACGTAATAGCACTACCTTGTCATCTCAGTCCAAGTGTGCAAGCACCGCCGCAGCTTTGTCCACAAGTATTTTGTGGCACACGCTCAAAGCATCTTCTTCGCCTCTTTTTCCTCATAGTAGGCTAGGAAGAGTGGGTGACCGCGACTCCCTCCACGCTTCTCTCACCACATCAAGAGTGCTGGAAATGCTATGATTGTATTTAGGCTGTGCCAGGCCATCCCTTCAGATAGCTTAATGCCAACTGAAACCAAATGATACAAATGAATGACTGACAGTCACAGGGCAGATGGGAGATATAGGTTAGGGTGCAGAATGTAGAGCATATGGTAGACGTTTGGCTGCTTCTTTGAGCACACCTCAATTTTAAAGATGGGGGAAATGAAAAGGCCCTAAAACAGAGCCTTGGGGAACTCAAACTCTCAAATTCAAAACACATAGCGTTTGTTTTCTTTGGACTCTGCCACTTAAAATGCTTGCGTTTAGATAATGTTTTCTGTTTTACATCTGCCTGTATTTTTTATAAAACCAAAACAATCTTGTCTGTTAGTATTAGCATCATTGTCTATTAGCATAGGCAGCTCAATAATAATCAGCTTCAACGATTTATTAGATAATCACTACAGTTCTGTTATTTACAAAATGTTTCAAACTAGAACATCAGTGACATCATATTTAGACAGAAAGGTAAAAGAATCACAGAAAGTCCTACTGCTGATCTGGCTGGCCAAATCGAAACTTTATTTGTTTGAGGTATCTTTTGCCAGAGACCACTGCACAGTTGAAAAAATGCGCTTGACAGAACCAAGAGCATTCCAAAATTTTAATCAGAATGGAGCATCGCTATTCTAAAGCCCCTATAAATTACAGCATAACAAATCTTTTTTTGCAATTCAATGGGCATCAATCGTGAGTGCTATAATGTCACTGATACTCATTTTAATATAACTGAATGCTGTAATACATGCCCTGTCAAAACATTGCTCAGTGCTAACAATGTACATTGTATTTATATAAGCATCAAGTGACTTCTTGGGAAGCATGCAAAAGCCTCATGACTGATGGAAAAATAAAGCCATCTAACGTCTTCCCAAGAACTTTGCAGGCTGTGATCTCAGAAAAGCAAGTTGATTATAATAACATTTTCCACAATGTACACTCCTCTTCTGCTGCCTCCGCCTTCTTTTTTAAAAAATTTGTTTCTGTTTCTGGGAGCCGTTTCAATAGTAACAACTAGACAAACCAGAATGCCTGTGGCGGGCCCACTTCCTCCCTGGGTGCCCCTAACTCATCACTGATTGGCCCTGCCGCCTTTCATCTGCACTCATGCCCTAATCAGAGGGGCTTGTGTGTTTTCGCTTTTTTTTCTCTCCTTCTTTTGGAAATGAGGTTTGCATTCTGCTTCCAGCAGTCCAGTCTGTTTGGGGGGCCAGCCAGCCGCCACGCTCTCCTAACACACACTCGCAGATTTGGCAGACAGTCCTGGTGACATCACACACACACACACACACACACACTCTCTCTCTCTCTCTCTCTCTCTCTCTCTCTCACACACACACACACTGTATAAGAGCAGACATCCAGCTTACAGATGTAGTGTAGCCCCCAATGTCTGTACTCTGTTCTCAAGCTTCTTTTTTCCCCCCTTCTCTCCTCAGCCTACAACAAACCAGCACTGCTTTCTGCATTCATTTTTCAAACAATTGAATCATGATGATATCACATGTAAACAAAACGTTAACCCTGCACTTCCATCATCTCCTACACTTATATATGCAGAAACTATTTTGTGAACAGAATTGCGTTTAGTGCTGGTAATTCTAGCCATTAAGGAAGGCTTCTTCCTGGTTTTGGAGCAAGCGTTGTGCTCAGGGTCAGTGCTTTATCTTTAGGCAATAGAGTATTTGCTGTCTGGGTAACACCACTGAATGTCATCACCTGGCTCCAAATAAACGACTAATTGAGATTGTATGTGTTATTTTCAATGTGTTACCCAAAAGTTAACCCCTTCAACTCAGACAAACCCCTGAGACATCTTATTTAGTTGTTAAGCATAAAGGGCAGATATAATGGAAAATCTCAAATCTCAAAGGTTTTGCATGTTGTGCAAACAGTAAACACTGTTAAAGTTTCAAACCATACCAGTCACTCTTCAGTCTATACAGTGCGTATATGCAAACAAAGCTGCAAAACCATCACTCTTTTTGTAATGTCATATATTGGCCTATTCAGCATACAGCAGTTTAACCCCGCCTCTTCAGACTGCTTTAAAATGAAATGCAATACAGGATAGCCCATAAGAGCAGAGCACATTTACATATGATCAAAATCAAGTGTCTTCAAAATAGTAACTTTTACTGGAGAAGGCAAAAACACTCTTACCTATCCATTTAAGTTAATTATTAGAGACATTTTATTTCAAGTGATTTTAGAGTGTCTCTATTGGTCCATTCATCATGAAATTCTCACACAATGTAAAGGACAGCTGGTGTGTTAAAATAATGCAGAAAAATAAAAATGGGTAAAAATGGAGATACATGGTTTCTCTGGACAACGATGATATACAGAGCTCATTTTCATTTGGAGTTAAAAAAACACAGACATTCAAGTACACAGAAGCATACAAATAACATATTCTTCACTATTTATTTTGCAGGTTTACAGAGAATCCTTTAGAGAATGCTTCAATTCCAAGCCTAAGAAGATTTTGCTAGTTTAGCCAGCTAAGTTTTAGCCTAGTTTACTTAAGAACCAAGTTGTCAGCCCCTCAGTGTAATGGTTCTTGCTTCATTCATTAGTACATTCAGTGCTTCATGTTTGCAGCATGACAGTTCATTCACAGCACAATGTGTTTTCAGTGAGTTGGTGCTGAATCAGTACTAAATTCAGTTGTTGGAAGGTAGTCATAGGTTAGCATGTATTGTGTATTAGACAACAGTGTTGAATGCAGCCCAGCCAATCAGATATATTTCATTTTAGAATTAACGTTTTTAGAGCTTATAACAGAAATTAAACTATAAAACCATTATGATTTATTCAGAAACTGCTCTGAAACTAATACGTGCGGCATGTAACTGCATGTAGCATAACACAGACAATCATTTCAGTGTGCTTCTCAGTAGTGTCCCATAACTGTTGATTTAAAAATAATGACAAGATTCTTTAATATTTTCTCACCAAATTCTATAACTGTGTGTTGCATTATTGAGTTCTCTGTTCTTTGTCTCAGTACAGGAAAAATATTGTGGCAATTGACTTCACAGATGCAGCAGAAAACCACCGGGTTGCGAAACAGCCGCAAAATTCCTTTAAGACATTAATGAAAATATTTCCCACTGCTCTGTACATGTTGAACAATTGGTTCTATCCAGCTAATGAAGAGACACACATACAGCCTAATTAATATATATGCTCAGAGCATTGATCCAGGGTCCGTTTCTTGCAGGAAGCATATGCATTTCACAGACTGGGTCAGAAAGGCCAGTGCTAGAGGGTGTACATCCCGTGGCAGGTTGTGGACAGAGGCCCAAGTGTCCTCCTCAATCAGATGGGTCGTGAGCCCCTGTCACCCCAATGTCCATCTCCCCATCCCGCTGGTAATAGGATCAAACACAAAGGTCAATGGCTGAAATCTGTTCTGCCGTTAGCGCTTATTGCTAACCATACGTCCGGAGTGCACCAACCTGGCCCATCTGGCCCAACGCACGGGTCCGAACTGTCCCCAGGGGATTAGGAAGGGAGGCGGGAGAGTGTCCGGTCCTGGATATATGTGTGTCTGACACACTGGGCTTTGTGCTTGGATAATAAGTAATCCCTCCAGATGATCATCTGCAACTTAATTTCCATTGTTCCCTCTCTCGCCTTTTTGAGGTGAGACCTCCAGGTGATTAAGCTAGTTATCCTCTCTTCCCTCGCTTACCAGAAAAGCCTGGGCTGGTCTGAGCACATCCTCCATCTAATCCTCAGCACGCGCTGTGGGTCAGCAAATTAACTCCAAACTTATGCCCAGGTCATATGAGGCAGTTCAAAACTATGAATTAAAGTGGATAGATGGAGCTTTTAAGTGAGAAACTTACTTTACGTTATCACTTACTCCATATAACCCTGATCAGCCAAGACACGGTGATGTCCAAATTATGTTTTTATTTGGTTAAGTGCTCAAGTTAGAGCGAACATGGCTAAAAAACACTAGAAATCAGTAGTCACCCAAATCTTTTCCTTAAATACATCACAAAAACATCTCTCAAACTGCTCAGATTACATCCTAACCATCGTCTTACCGACTTGGTGATGTGATTTAGTACAACTTACTGCAAACTATAAAAACAAACAAAACTTCCCCATGTAGCTGAACACCAAGAGACAGACAGGTCAGCAAATTAAATCCAAACTCATACCCATTTTATGAGGTGGCTTTTAAGCAGGGCTGAGATGTCATAGAACACACTATTGGGAATACATATTCAGAATGCACAAATGAAGCTTTTTCTATAGCCTGAGTAGACTGATAAATGACTGTAATGAGGAAGATATAAATCTGAGCATTAGTAAAATCCTTGGACATTTGGCTAATTTGAATAGTGGACATATTCTCAAGTTATAAAATTAGCTTTGGCATCGTGCTGGACTTGCTGCACACTTTCTATGACATGTCACACACCTATCATTAACTGATAGCTAGTCAAGATTTTGTTATTGGGATATAGCAAATTGGGTCATGAAAGGGCAGTGGGATTACAGGAGGAGCGGTGGACTGAAGCGGGCGATGAAGGTCAAAATAATGCTGTGAATTTTGTGTTCATTTTTGCATTAATCTGAATAATTGACCTTTTCATGAAACATATTATCAGAAGAATCACATGAACAAAATGTATTCTAAATGTATTCTGAATATATTACCTTTTTATATATTGTAGTGGAAGACATTACCAAATATATCAACCACTGCTGCCTTTTCAAAGTATTTTGCCCAACCCTGCTCGTAACAATTGTGGATAAAACTCAAATATTTAAAACAACTTAAGCATTCAAGCTCTTATCTGCTGAGGATGTTCCTGTGATCTCTTCTAGTGTTAGCAATGGTATTTTTGTAGCTTGTAGGTTTTAGCTGAACTATTCCTTTATAAATTGCACACGTGTGATTGAGTTTAGATTATTTCTTGAGTTTACAGGACTACAGTCATGATGGTGAAAAACTTACGCAACTATTCTTTCTACATGTGAACAATTGAGAATCAGCAGCTCGGCCTATGATTCTGGGGCGCTAAGTGTCCTGCCATATGTTGTGGATGTGAAGGGAGTTGGTGAGGAAGAGGCAGTGGGGGAGAGGGGTGCCTTGGGAAAGAGGAAGAATGTGAAGTGAACACACTTGTCAGATACGCCGCCTGCTCCTCGCTCCTCAGTGGCCATTGTTGGGAGTTCCTCGGGTGCTTTTTTTTTTTCTCCTCTGTCAAAGTGCTATGTGGCCCCTGACCTTGTCTCTGTGCATGTGCAGTGTGTTTATAGGCTGGGTGCCTCTGAACTAGCAGTGCTCTTTATCACATTTTTTCCCACTAGAGGATGATAAAAGAGAAGGGAAGCACTAGTCTGTTTTCTCTTCCCCTCCTCTTTTCCAGCCAGCCCACCTCCAGGGGTTTCCACATCTCTGCACGCCATGCTTCCAAAGGCTTGCAGATATACACACAAACGGAGGTGCACTTGTTTTTCTATGTTGTAAGGACATGGGGTCATACATACAGTATGCCCCATATGTATTGTACCTATATGTAAAAATAAGTTCCCATATGTAATTTAAAGTTTTGTGCAAAAGCATTCTTTTCCTGAGCCTTGCTTTCAGCTTTTCAAAGAAATCTGCAGGGATATTTTTTCAAAATTTTAAAGTTCAGTCTTAGAAGTTGGTTGCATTTTCTGCTTCTCGCAGCTGTTGAGAGCTACACGTCCTTTCAGACCCACAGCACAGAGTTGTCTTCCCACAGTGGATGGACAGAAATGCCTGTGTGTTTATTCAGACCTGAAGCAAGAGTGGAGCTTAGTCTTCTCAAGTTTAGGTTGTCTCTCAAAGATGAAAGCTTTAAGTACTGTTAATGTGATGGTGACTGTTGGTGGTCCACCAAATCTTGCTCAGTTAATAGGACTTGGACTTTCTCTATATCTTTCAAGAAGTTTTGAAACTGAAATATTGTTTTCACCTTATTTTCAGACTTTTCCATAATCAAGTGGAAATCTTACCAGTGATCTTTTCAGAAATATCTTTTGGAAAATTAATAACTTGTATTTAATGAAATATGAAATTGAAAAATGAAATATTTCCCGGTCAAACAGGCAACAGTCATGGGCTGGAGGTTAGAGAACCAGCTTTGTTAAAGGTCGCTGGTTTGATTCCCTGAGCCGACAGTATGAGACTGAAGTGCCCTTGAGCAAGACACCTAACCCCCAACTGCTCCTTAGGTGCTGTGGATAGGTATGCATTCACTTGTGTGTATGTGGGTGTTTTACTGCACAGATTGGCGAAATACGGAGGTGAATTTCCCCGTTGTGGGATTAATAAGGGATAACTTATTTATTATTATTTATTTAAATGCAGGGTACTCTCTGACTTTTGCAAAGCAATGTATATGTTTAAGTGCCTATACTTAATAAAAACTTTCTAAGCTTAACCCTAAACACAACCCTAATCCTAACTTTAGTCTTAGAAAGCAACATTTTTGGCCTTTCATTTGTCCATACACAAAGTACCCTGGCCTGTTTTCTCTGTTTTTCCTACAAAGCTGGGACATTTTTGTCCTGAAATGATATTAAACAAACATGCACAGACTTACAGGCAAAGAGACTCACAAATCCACACCCAAAAGATACCAACAGTGACATCAGACAACCGTAAGATCTCTCCAGGAAAAACTGCCTCATAAAAGCATACAACATGGTCAGAGTGTTGGGCCTTCAAATGTGGCATACTGTAAATTTATGAGCGCAAATATTTGGGCCATTATAAGATCCTTGGTGGAGTATTTGACTTGCTTTCCTCCAGCATTATCTAAGAGGATGTTTTCTTAACAAACATTGGCCTCCCCACACATTCTTTTTTATCACTGTAACATGCTTCAGGGTCTGAATAGTAACACCCAGCAGTGTCATTGTTCCCGATCCTCCATTGCAACAACACTGATGAAAAAAAATGAGCCTGGGACACAACTAGCCAATTGTCTCTATTGTCTCATCTCACTACTTGGTAAATAATCACTCAATCCTCAAATAGTGATCTTTTAAAAGGAATAATTGGGAATGTTTTGCTTAATTGCATCAGTTAGGACTAATAGGCAAATATATTAAATGAAAGTTTTTGTTGAAAATACAGAGGATTTCAAATTGATCTGCAAAGGCCCAGCTTAGTGAGGCCTGGCATCTCAAGGCTTTGGAACTATACATTGCTATTATAAGAAAACTCAATTTCTTATTTTGGTTTTTACCTTTTTACATCATTTAATGTAAAATGCCTGGGCATTTAATATTGTGTCAATATCTCACCACCAATGGAACAATAGACATTTGGAAAGCAGGGCACTTTAAATAAGGAAAGAAAAAAATAGAACTACCATATAGTAACATAACTAAACAAAAGTAAGTATCAGTGTGCTTCTCAGCTGGAAGCCCACTCATTGCAGTGGACCAATCAGAGTCAGGGAAAGGTCTCAGAACAAAAGAAGCAGTGATTAAGAGTTCTGTTCAGCAAGTAGACTGTGCAGTTTCAAACTACCATGTTGTTTTAGCCAAAAATGTGTTTTGTTTTGAACATGCGTCAGGTAAACGGGTACATGTGGCTGGAATGGGTACAAGTTATCTTGCCAACCACATTTCATCCCTCAGAAGAAGACTCAGGTGTCTTCATCTCATGCTATGCAGTGTTAGGTAAGCTAAGACTAGGGCTGTTACGTTCCATGTGGGTGTATGTCCTTGCTTGAAACATTACGCTGTGGGTTGCTGCTATTCTGAGCCAACAGAAGTTTAGCCTGAGCTGAGGGGACTGTAGTGGCTCCTTGTCAGCTCTTTTTCAGCTGATTGAGCATGTTAAATTGCCATTAGCTGAGAGCAAGCTGTGGAAAACAGAAGACAAAAGAATACATAGCATAGCAGTGAAGACTGTGAGATCACTTTTCCCTAGAAGTAGCAAGTAAAGTGATCCCATTACAGTTTGAAAGACGTAGTGCTTGGTAAAGGAATATTTTTTGAATATCACTGGCCAGAGATGGGTCATCTTCTTATTTTGGAAGGTCACCATAGCTTTGTGTTTTTGGAGTAGATACCTAAACTAAACTACCCTAACTACCCTAACTAAATCTTTGAAAGACTAATTTTGGACCACATGTTTGTGAGCTGTTGACTTTCCTGTGGGTTATGTTTGTATATTGCTGCCCCAAGAAATCGAATTGGCTTGACTGTGAAATGCACATTCTGGCACAGGCTTTATAAGAGTGACACTGAACCTACAAGCTTGGGATGTGAGGTTTGGGGGGTGTTATATGCTGACAACTGTGTCCCCCTCATTTTTAAAATGGTTGCTTCTCCCCTGGCATTAATTACCAAAAGTTTCAGAGGAGAGAATTTGTGGCCTGGCACTCCGGCAAAAGCAGGCTTGCCTAGTATTGTTTTTCCATGATGTTAAGTTTGGCAAATAAACAGTAATTGCATTAAAATGTGCAGAAGTGTGTTCTCTGTACATGATGTGTCAACATATTTTCACTGGCCTAGGGCACCTAAACTCTTGCATGCAACTGTACTTAATGGACAATGTGTCACATAATAAATTAAACTTGCATTCATTTAGCATTCAGTATAGACTGATTCCAGCAGTTGTTTCTGTTTCTATGTCAAGCAATGACAGATGGCACGGCTAAGCTGTAAAGGATAGTTTTCTTTCCAAAAGAAAAACCAAACTACGCACAACAATAATTTATAAATACGTTACTGTTGCTGGGACACAGTTTTCTAATGACGGCGACGAATGGCTGAATCTTCAAAGGCTGAAATTTTTGATGAGTTAGCATAAAGTATTTGTTCACGGAGGTTGGTGGGGCTTGGTGTGTTCTATAGGGACGCATGGCGGCAGGAGCTGACCCCATGCCTCCCTCACCCTGATCTGGGTGAGAGGGGGTAGCCGTGGGGGACAATGGTGTCTCTCTCTCTCAGGCCTCGCACGGCTCACGTTCGGCCCACATTCCTCTTGCCCACTCCCCACCCAGGACGAACAATGCCTGGCCTTTTCACAGACCCCTCCTCCTGACCGGCGTCTTCAATGGAGTGGCCCACGTTAATGATGGCACCATGCTCTCAGCAGGGAAGAATTCAAGAGCCTAGCTACATTTCACCATAGACGTGTATCAAATGTAGAAAGGCCTTCGTCAAACTGAAAGCAAGGCCACCATCGAACTGATGATTGTGATGGAAACACTTCCAATCTCATTATCATCACCCCCACTAAAGTACAGGGAAAAGCAAGCCCTATGTCTATGTAACCCATCATCTTGTTTAATCAACCCTATTCAACATGAGCTTTGTGCCAAACAAATGCAATACCCGTCCATCAAAGCTTCTCCTCTCCTTCCAACACTGTAATCCTCCACAGATCTGTTTGCTAGTTTGGCTTAGCAACACTGAAGGCGATACAGGAAAAAAAAAAAAAAAAACCTCTTCCACAAACCATCATCTCTTTTCTTGATGGTGATGTAATGACTGCTGAGTTCTTACCGAACTAGCAGGGCTAGACTCCTCGATGGCCATGGTCCTAGAATCCCTGAGCACGAGCCTGGGCTATTTACGTCATCTAATCCTAAAAACCTAAAGACGACAATCAGAGGAAGGTGAAAGATCTAGTCCAACAGCTTCCTCCCTCCATTTATGGTTTATGCAGGTGGTCCAGAAGACAGTTAGTGTTTTTAACAGCAGAAGGATGTTCTCTGCTTGTAAACAGCCAAAATTAGAGACTGTCAGGGGGAATCAGAGGTCAAACTCTGTTTCGAGTTCAAGGAGTGGTAAACGTTGATTTTTGTTGAACTATTGAATTCTTTGAAGTCAAAGTAGGTTATCTAGTTTCAAACCCTTCAAGTACATGAGGTTTTTTTAAGGTTTCATTTGTTTTTTTCCCATTTTCCTCCTAATTTGCCAGTTCCCTATGTAACAGGCTTCTCCAAGGACCATAGCAACCACAAGTCTGGAAAAGACAAAGGCTGCATGTCCCTCCTCTGATCAACACAAAGCCTGCCACTGCCTCTTTTCAAACAGCTGGCTGGAAGGTATTTTCTATGGTTTCAACATGCTTGGAGGAGAGTGCTGAGCATTCACCTCTGCTAAGAGGTCATTCAGTCTGAGCAGCTGGTCAAATGCTAAGCTTGCTGTCTTTAATAGCCAAAACATCATCAGTAACCTCTTTTTGAGACTAGCCATCATCACATTTGCCACTGTTGAACGTTAAACCTGCCGTAGGGAGCACTGCTGCACTACAGCCGCACAAAACAGATAAAATATCATAATTGTGATTATATTGATGCAATAGTGATGTGTTTTGACAAGATTATAAACTGGCATGCATTGCATTGATGAAAATAGGTTTATGTTTGGTATGTGAATGCTTTGATCTGGAACATATAATTAATTTGTTCTGTTATATTATTATTATTATTATTATTATTATTAACCATACCCTGCGACAGTCCACCAACCAAAAATATCCAGCCAACAGCCTCTTGTGGGCACCATCCTGTGACCACTGATGATGGACTAGAGGATGACCAACACAAACTGTGCAGCAGCAGACGAGCTGTATCTAACAGCACTGTTGTGTCTGATACACTCAGGCACACCACTAACAACACACACTAACACACCACCACCACATCAGTGTTACTGCAGTGCTGAGAATGATCCACCACCCAAATAGTACCTGCTCTGTGAGGGTCCATGGGGGTCCTGACCACTGAAAAACAGGGTAAAAGGGGGCTAAGAATGTATCAGAGAAACAGATGGACTACAGTCTGTAACTGTAGAACTACAAAGTGCACCTATAGAGTAAGTAGAGCTGATAAAATGGACAATGAGCGCAGAAACAAGGAGTAAAATGAGAAACTGTTGTTCAGAAAAACATTAATAAACTAAAATAACATTAGCAAATGAGAGCAAAACACTATAGCCACCTTGTGCATGTTTTTCTTGGTAAAAAAATAAAGATTAACAATAGATATTTTGTGCCGCCTAGTCTGCACTTATAAGCAGCGCTCGTACCGAGAGCCTCCAGAGTTTAAGAATCAAATAATTTTCATTAACAAGCCAGTATTTTGAAAGAATGTGCTTTGAAAGAATGACTCAAAAACAGCAACAACTCTCTAAGATTAAATGAGCTTCACTGAAGTCATGTGTCTGTTCTTATTGTCTTCCTATTTTTATTACAGCTACAGCAGGCAGGGTTTATTTGCTTGATCCCAGCTCAGACCCTACTTTTATTTCCATCCAGTTCAACAATAGCCACAGGAAACAGTTCTTTAAATACAATGATTAAGCTGCTGGGATTAGTTATGATCTACAACACTGAACAAAATGTGATAGTGTGTCACTGCTGACAACAAAGAACAAAGAATTATGTATTTCGACTGTGATTGAATATCACAAAAATATGCATTGTTATAAATAGTTTATGAGTCAGCTCATTGTGTTCACGGCACTGCACATGCGAGACCTTGCACATTTGCACGGTATATTCACGCTTTATTTAACACAATAATAGATTACATCATTTTTGGACTTAGTCTCAGTCTCAATTGTCCTGCAAAATACCATCCTACAGGATGCAGAGTATTGTCGTATGCCAAAATCTTTACACAGCCTGTTAATTTCATCAGAACTGGGCCAAAAGAAATGGATCAAAATGACTGGGGGGCCTGGTTCCATTGACTAACATTAAATGTAAATTATGTTGATTTCTTTCTACTGTAAAGTTATCATTTTGGACATATGAGGTTTTGTTCTGACAGCAGCGATATGTATTATTTCTCTTTGGAGACCAAATTCTAAGAAAAAAGTACAAAATATAGCCCCACAGTGAAAATCATAGTAACACTTTAATGTAGGATGCTGTTTACCTACATAAGCCTGTCAGGACAACTGACATAGCCCTCCATAACTGTTTATAAATGTATAAATGCATATTCCAATAGGTGTCATCTGTTATAAAGGCTATAAAACTGAACAATTTTGATGAGTTAGCTAAAGTAGCCTTTATGACAGATGATCCCTATTGGAATAAGCATTTATCAACAGTTAATGTAGGGTTATGTCAGTTGCCATGTCAACCTTAAGTCTCATGTAGCCTTATAAACAGCACCCTACAGTAAAGTGTTACCAAAATTATTTTGAAAACAATTCAATATTCAGACCTTAGATATTTACAAGGATTATACTGTGATTGATTTAAACTCAAGGCATTCATTGAAATAGTGATAAGCTAAATATATACAAAGTCATTTATAGTGTACATCAAAGGTGCTCAATCCTGGTCCTGAAGATCTACCACCCTGGAGAGTTCAGATCCAACACCCTTGGCTCATATAGCCAGACGCCCCTTAAGGCCTTGATTACCTGGATCAGGCGTGTTCGATTAGGGTTTGAGCTAAACTTTGCTTGCTGGAAGATCTCCAAGACCAGGACTGGGCACCCTTGGTGTGCATTCTATTGCGAGTCTGCCTCAAACCTTTATCCACAAATTTCATCTTGTGAAAATCAGACTTTTTTTCCATGTTGCTTTTATAAAAAATATTTTTGATTTATTTTAAATTGAATTTGCCAGATTTAAATTTATCACCAGTTTCAGTTTTAAATAGCAAAAAACTTTTGTCCTACATTTTCATGTCACCACCAAAACACAAAGTTCTAGCTAAAATTTTAGCCACGCCCCTGCATTTTAGATCAGGAAGTGAGACTACATCCCTGAACAGTTAGACTCCATTGCTTTGAAGTAAAGTCTGAAAATCAATCTTCTTCTTCTTTCTGCTGCTCCCTTTAGGGGTCACCACAGCAGATCATCTGCCTCCATCTTGCCCTATCCACTGCCTCCTCTACTTTTATACCAACCATCTCCATGTCCACCTTCACTACATCCATAAACCTTCTCTGAGGTCTACCTCTTCTCCTTCCACCTGGAAGCTCCATCTCCAACATTCTTTGACCAATATATCCACTATTCCTCCTCAACACATGTCCAAACCATCTCAACCTGGCCTCTCTGGCTTTATCTCCAAACTGCTCCACCTTCACTGTCACTCTGATCTGCTCATCTCTAATCTTTAAAGTCTGAAAATCAATATGTATACATAAACACAGTGTATATATAAACACGTTTTGTTGGTTATATATGTATACATGTACACACACACACACACACACACACACATTTACTAAGCCGTCTCTCCCTCAGGGTCGTGGGGGGGGTGCTGGAGCCTATCCCAGCGGTCACTGGGTGGAAGCCAGGATACACCCCAGGATACATAGGTCGCCAGTCCATTGCAGGTCATATATATATATATATATATATATATATATATATATATATTAATATATATTGGAGATAAAGCCACATATGTATATATATGTGTGTGTATGTATATATATATATATATATATATATATATATATATATATATATATATATATATATATATATATATATATAAACCTTGTAATGGTGGACAAAACATACATTACTTTCAAAGTAAGTCAATGGAACCGGACATATTTCCAAGTCATTTTTGGAAAACCTGTGTTTTCTAGTAATGTATTGGTCAGCGTTTTTGAGTGTCACTACCAAAACAGTCAGTAATTAATTATTTGGCAAAGTGTTATGATTGTTTTGCTAGTGACAATGGAATCAATCATTTGTTTTTATAAAATAAATGTCATTAAAGTGTACAGCACTTTAGTCTCTCAAACCAAAAGGAGTCAGTTAAAAGCCCAAAATGTGTTTTGAACTACTTCGGTAGAATGATCCATATCATACATACAGCCTATATAAAAGAAACAGAATAAACCAATTTTTAATTTTCTTATTCAGGAATGTTATGTTGGTGCTGGAATGCAAGCACAGAAACACTGATATATTGGTTCTTCAGAGTGAACTGATTTTTTTTTCCATCAGAGTCTGACAGATCCTAAATAAACTCATCACAGATTCTGCAGGTTTTGACACTAACGAGGCAGCGGAGCACTGAACCGGAGCCATAGTGGCTTTGTTTCCCCTGCAGGCCCAGGCCATGGCTTAATTAATTACCATATTGGCGGGAATCAATTAAATCGCATTAAAGTCCTCAGCATGGGACATTTAAGTATCTCAACACAGACCCTTTGGCTGTGAGTGACATTGATTTTTTAATTAGAAATATCACTGTGCTGCATGTTGGCAGAAGCTCAGATGCGTATCGTGGTGTATTACAATATGTCCTCTAAAACTAACCCCAATCCACAGATGCTAGACTTATTGATTATCACACATCTATCAATTAACTCGCAAAAATCCGAGCAGGACGCGACAGTTTTGGGCGAGTAATCAGGGATCATGGGGTAACCTGGGGCCTTAAAACGATCAGTGCCTAATACCATAGATTACATTTCATTTAAGACAAAAGGAAAACAATATGGGTTTGTTGACCACTAAGAGAAGAACAGATGAAAATGGGATATCTCATCCGTCTGGATTAATGAATCCCTCTGAAATGAAGACGTTCTTTGTCTAAACTTACTTTCCTACCTCAGCATACAGTCAAATGCAAAAGTCTGAGCACTCCTGGTCAAATGACATTTTGCTGAAAATAAGATAAAACATCCTTTACAGGGAACACACTTAAACATTTACGTAATTGCTGTCATAACAAAATCTTGTATCTCCAAAATGGCAATTTACTAGGAGTACAACAAAAAAAGTGTGCGTTAATGAAACAAGATTTTTTACTTAATTTCCTGAAATGTTCACACAGCATATGACTTTTTAAAATGTGCGATATAAAAAGTATGTAAATAAAGAATAAAAATAGTTACCACTTTTTAAACATGTCTAACTAGTTGCAACCTAGAAAACCCAAGCATTTTCTTTTCTCAGAAGACATGCATCATCACCAAAGCTTACAATAATAACTAACATAATTGTATTACTACACAAAGGCAACAATTTCCTGGATATATTCCTCAGCATAGCTAACTCAGCACCATATGTGAGTTGGATGTGGATCTGAATGGTTTGGGCTTCACCCAATTCCATATAGGATTGGCAAAGCAGTGGTCCAAAAACAAGCTAAGCTCTCAGACAGAATGCTAGGAAGCTTATACTGGCCTAGCCCTTCCCTCTATGCCATGCAGATGCCACATTTTGGCAAGCTCCAAAATTCAGTTTGGACTAACCCATATGGACTCATTAATTTGGGATCATCCAAAATGGCTATATCAGTGTGCGGAAATGAAATAAGATATTTATAACACCTGTAACAAAATGGCTTGCGTGTCGGTGCTGTAAGGACCTGCTTTTTGCCAAATTGGGATAAATATCCAAGAACACATAAGGTAAAATTGAAAGAAACCACCATACACTTGCATGAAGCGACACATCAAACCAAGGCTTTGAAGCATTTCAGCAAATCATCTTCCCTGCTTATTTCTTTCCCTTTACATTGACCTCAACAAATGTATGCAAAATACGAGGGGCTACATATTGTTTTCTGATTTCACATTTGAGAGCATTAACAAAATGAGCCCATTTTCCTCTCACAATTCTAACGCTGGTCCATATTGTTTCCCAGGGAGCTCCATACAGTTACATAATAATCAGCTCCATATGCCCACCATCACTAATTACATTGCAGGGTTGAGAAGAGGTGGTGCAGATTAACCATGGAAACCCAGGATTTTCAGGCTTCTTGAGTGTGATCAGCTACGGCCTTTTTTTCTGACACACTGCCCCTCCTTTTTCAATCAATCTAACGACCAAATTGATTTTGATAGCACAGTCCCTTGACCTAGTTTGGGAACAATAGGCAGGGGGTCCAAAAATTTACGGATCGAGAAGCACATCGCTTTGGCTCCCCCACCAATGTTTGAGCCCAGTGGTGGATGTGACCCTGTGTCCTCCTGGAGCACCCACCACACAGTGCTTGGACCCCTGCCGCTGCGGCCCACGCTCCCGCCGTCAGCAGCATCAGGCGGTGACACAGTCTGACAGGTGGGTGTTGGTCTCTATGGTAATGTCAGGATCCAGCCCTGCTAATGAGCACTGGAGCTGACAGAGCAAGGCCAACGTCTCTTCAAGACAACCAGTTGCTTGTTCTTAAAGATGCAAGGTGGGGGTCTGGGAGTCAGAGGGGTCTTGGGAGGGGACTGGGTGGGCCAAGACCCGCCAACTGGAAGTGTTATATCGATCCACTTAATGCCTGATTATCTCCGAATAGTGATGAGCATTGTGAGACACTGCCTTAGCCCCCTTGGCCTGATTGCATTTTCTGCCACAGTCCATTTCATTAGGGGGCTGCAAAAGCCCACCATTTGGCATATTTTAAACTGAAATGGCACTTTGTTTGTATTGTATTGTATCGTTCCATCAGTAGAATATGTCAAATATATATATATATATATATATATATATAAAAAACATCAATAATTATTAAATATTTTTTTCTTTGTTTTTTTATGTAATAATAATTATATTGTTTGGACAGAAAAGAAAGTTTTGTTTTCCAGCTAATTCCATTGTAGGATTCCCCTTTAGCAGCTGTAGCCAGTCAGCAGCCTGTCCACACACACACACACACACACACACACACACTAAGAGCAGACCATGTAGAAGGAGAACAGAGTGAAGGACACTTCACCTCCACACTTTTACTCCCTGTGTGTTCACCTCTACAACCACATGTATAATATAAATGGGGGGGGGGCAGAGTGAAGACACTGAAAGTGGGTTATTTTATATGTTCAACACAGAAAATGAGCAAAGCCTCAATAATAATGAATCACGTCATTTTCTCTTTTGATGAACATTGGAAGTGGGTCCCACAGACCTGAACACCACACAAGGGTTAGGCCAAAACTCTATTTGAGCATGGTGTCTCTTCATTCATGCAGCTGCCCTTTTTGGTTTAGCTCTCAGAGACAATGCAATATCATTGATGTGGGAGATTTTATGGAACTCACTGTCAAATATATGATATCAATAATATGGGCTACTTACTGTTTTTCAACATTCATCCCATGATCCTTGAACTTATCTCCTGTAATTTCAAATAAGTGGGAGGAACTCCATCCCCACCACCCTTGCGCCAGTGGATGTTAATAACTAAAATAAATCATCAAATAAAGGCTGAAACATCCTCACAATACCTATCAATGCTCTTACAAGCATAAATATTCATCACCAAACCCAGAATTCTGTATGTCTTGCAATCAGTGTAATGAGTAGCTGTTTCATCTCAATTGGATACTTTAGTTTTTTGAAACGTTCATTTTTTTAAAATAGCACAGATGTTAATTGCATGTTTTTTATTGCAAGTTCAATATGCACCATATTAGTGGTATTACAGGGTTCTAGATTTCTTGCTATGTTTACTGTAATCCATTTTCTTCAATTTACAGATCGACTGCATGCTTTGAAGGTTGCATATTGCAATCTGGTTTTTCTTTATTAACCCTATATTGCACAATGTTGCCTCAGGGCAACAAACTTATTGTCCTCACTTTACAAGATAACATTATATATATATATATATATATATATAAAGACAATGATAGGGTTAAAAATAAAAGGGAACGGTTGAGTAAGTCAATAAAAAGCATGTATTTGATGATACATATTTTGCAGAAATATGATTGTTACCTAGAAACAACACTGTGCAACTTTTTTTTATTTTAATAATTGGATGTGAAAAACTAAATCAAGGACAATTTTATGCAAGAAAAGTGAATTACATCTATTTATTAAACTGCCCCCATAATGTGTGCCATAGAGGCTTAATAAATAATTTTTCATCAAGATTTTTGAAGCTTTAGGTATTGATTGGACCATGAGATTGTTACAGATCATGTTGTGGTGGTTTTACAATAATCAGCAGGAATTCATGAAATTCTTCACACTGGTTATCTTATCTTCAGGAAACTGTCTTCCAAGCAAAACATTTATTTTTGGAAGGGTGACAATTATAGTATTCATTTTACCCATACAGTCAAAAACACAGACCATTAGAATGGAAAAATAATGTAAATAGATTTTGGCCATAGATATGGACACGCACTCACAGATCGTATATCTATACTGCCCTATTCCCTAACATCACGTCTCCAGGATTTCCAGGGGTGGGTCAGAATAAAAAGAGCTAATAAAAATAAAATGCTACACAATGAAAAGCTCCACAAATGAAAAGGCTAAACAGTCACCAAGATTACAGTGGCAATAACAAACATGCAATCAGGACAAAGATATGGGACGTCAGATAGCGATGTTATATTATCCATGGGGTATTTCAGGGTTTCTTTGCGATAACGGCTCCTCAAAAAGCTTTTCTTCTTTAACACTGAAGTGCATTTAAATACAAACTCTGTGGCACTTTACAACAGCCAGAAACAAAAAGAGAACAATCAATTAACCCTCCTGGAATAAGATAAGAGAAGATATTTATTATGATTTGAATTTGATCAAAAGTTACTGCTGTTTGGGCGCTCTTATGTTGTAGAAAGAAAAAATATCCATCCTTTTCTCATACCACAACATTGAAACAAAACAAAAACGTGCCTGACGTGCACAGTCAAAGAGGTGGACACAGTAAAATATAATTTGTTATGTAGGTAACTATAAAATAATTATGCAATAATTATATGGTAAGAACTATGTAATGCACATTTAACATATAGCAAAACAACAATTAGCATGAAGTACTGTGTTGATGCATATGTACAAGTATACCATATAATGAAAATAGTTTGGTCACTGGTCACATCATTGTCCAATGCGCATATATATATATATATATATATATATATATATATATATATACAGAATTATTGTGATTTTATCATGTCAGTTACAAAGTACAACATATGAGCCTTACAGAGCATTACCTATAGCTGGTATATTCCCCGATATAATATAATTAATAATATATTAATATATAACAATATATATATAATATATAACAATTAAAATGGGCGGCACGGTGGCGTGGTGGGTAGCGCTGTCGCCTCACAGCAAGGAGGGCCTAGGTTTGATTCCCTGGCCAGGTGATCAGGGTCCTCTCTGTGTGGAGTTTGCATGTTCTCCCCGTGTGTGCGTGGGTTTCCTCTGGGTTCTCCAGTTTCCTCCCACAGTCCAAAGACATGCAGTCAGGCCAATTGGACATGCTAAATTGCCCCTAGGTGTGAGTGTGTGAGTGACTGTCTGTGACTGTCTGTGTCTGTCTGTCTGCCCTGCGATGGACTGGCGACCTGTCCAGGGTGTATCCTGCCTTCCGCCCGAAGACTGCTGGGATAGGCTCCAGCACCCCCCCATAACCCTGACGGAGAAGCGGCTTAGAAAATGGATGGATGGATGGATGGATGGATGGATGGATGGATGGATGGATGGATGGACAATTAAAATTCCTTATTCGTTTGCAGTAAATCTAAAATAATACAATACTGTACATTTTTAATCTTCTAGACATTCTTATTGTTACACTCTCTACTAAAGAACCTATTTTATGTACTGGAGTTTTTGTTTTATTTGCAGTTTCCCCAGCATTTTTGTGATGTTCTATGATTATGCTATCTTTTATATTAGTTGTACCCTATTTTGATATGATAAAAGCTGCAGTTCTGTCTGTTTTATCTAGGCAAGGCTGTCTTTATGGCATGAGTTGTTTTCACAGTAGGGGGTTGTCACTCCTCCCCTGTCATCACTCATTGCTCACTTGCAGCTCAACACAGTCACAATATTTCACACACAGAGAATTAACAGTGTTGTAGTTAATCTGACAATATTTATGGGTAATTTATGGGAAATCTTTTTATCTGTTGATTGCATTCATCAAAAATATCAATTTCCATTCTGCTGATGACCTGCGCAGGAGGGGGCTTGCAGAATGAGGTTGAATTATTTCAATATTCAATATTTGCAAGGCTAATATATGGATGTTGCAAGTTTCAGCATAATAATTCAATTACTAGAAAGAAAAGAGGGCAATATGCTGCAATAATAATAAAATTGCTGCTTTTAAAAGTTCCCAGACAGGACAGCAGAACTGTGGAGGGGAGATGGATCAGCAGCCCCACATTCCTCAGTACAGCACCTCTGTGTGGGTGGCATTTGGCTCAAACACACAACAAAATGCAGTGAACACAGAGAGGCAAGTGTTTCATGGATACAGGCCTGACACGCACCCACTTTTTATGTATTTCCTTCCATCCTTCCAGCATCTTATGTTGGTGGCTATTAAAACCTCACAAGGTCCATGGGAAGTGCTGACCCATTTCAGAAGATGTGAGCCAGATGCTTTTTAGAGGCAAACAAACAGCAGCATTCAGACTACAAAAAGGGAAATGTGAGTCCAAACAAGATTCAATTACATTCATCTGTCAGAGGAAGAGAGAGAATCAGACAGACTGAGAGGACCAGACTGAGGTGTCATTTCTCCTGTCCCAATTCTTAGTTTAAGCATAGTGTTTATTTCTTGTAGCTCAGTGAAACAAAGTCACCGTTTTCAAGGATGAAAGAGCCTAAAATAGAAAGTGTCCTTATGCTTTTGGGACCAATTGCATGCACAGTTAATGTTCAGCCAAAGAAAGTTCTCAACCCACACAGACATTACATACAGACCCACATACATATTAGTATACATGTATAAACACATATTAGCAACCGTTTGCAACCACAGGAACAGCCTAGCACCTCCTTAGCAAGTTCCTGGGCTCACAATGGCCTAACAACCACTTGTGATAGCATACATTTTAGTAACTATTAATGATAACAGAAACTGCCTGGTAATACCTTAGCAACCACCTGGGATACCATAACAACACCCTTAGCAACCAACAGGCATACCATAGCAATGACCTTGCAATGCCTTAGCAATTATTTGTTGTACCACAGAAATTATCTAATAACACCTTAGCAACCACCAGGGACACCACAGTAGTGGCCTAGCAACACCTTAGCAATAACCTGGAACAGCACTGCAATGGCTTAGCAACACCATGGCAACCTCAACACTGGAATCCCAGGTGGTTGCTAACTTTAAGTTGGCTTTCTCAAGCCAACTCAAAGCTTGTTCTCAAACTTTCTCTTTCTAGTTGTCATTTCAATTAATTGGAAATGAATTATTGTGCATACCGTTTAAAGAAAAAACATCAAACGTTTTGTCAGTGCTTGACATTAAAACAAATAGAAATCAGACTTGAAGTTAAAGGTAAATGTCATTTTTTGTGCAACTGCATTTATTTACTTTTGAAAAGTAAAGCAAAATGAAAGTAAAAAACTACAGACGTCTAAGGGTTAAATCAGAGTTCAGTTTGATTCTTGATTCATTCGTCAGCTGTGAACAGATGATTTCAATATATCGGCAGAGAAAATGACTTCATAGCAGAGAGAGGGTGAGTGAGAGAGACAAGGAGGAGGACTGAGTGTGGTTCTCCAGACATCAGATCATGGGCACACATTGAGGTCGTCTGCTCTCTTTTTCAGAAAAGGAAAAAAGTACATGAAAAAAAAGAAGATGGGATGAAATGAGCAGAAGTGCTTGCAGTGGACACTAGGAAGTCCAGCCTTGAGGAGCTGAATGAAATGCCTGCAGAGGAAGGCGTGCTGGGAAGCGATAGCCTTCACATTCACTGCACATCCTGTTTGCTCACTCACTCACTCGCTCTCTCGCTCGCCCGCTCACTGCTCCGGCCCGTTTTTCATGAATGGCTGTAGAAAGCCGGCCTGCCATTGGCCAGCCCCCTGTCCAATCAGACAGGGGGACAATGACCACACAGTGCGCACGTGCAAGCAACTGCCTTGGAACATTACTGCCCAGAGTTTCTAACTAAAGAGCAACCGCACTGGCTTCCTCCCCTCATCCGCACCCAAACAGACAAAAAGATAAAAAAAAAGTCCCCCCAACCCCCCCCCCCCACAGTTCCCCCTAATCTGTCGCTGCCTTCAGCTGCCTCTCCGTACAGTAGACGGCTTTGTGGTGTTGCATTATTGAGAAAATGCGCAGTTGGCTTACAGTAGGAGCCACAAGCCTCTTCCTTCTTCTTCTGAATGAGGCTCTGAAGCAGTCTTCACAGGAAAGAGCAGTTAAATGGCCATAAATTTCTGCCCATTCTCATATGCACTCCGCTGCCTCAGCTGCAGTTTTGCAATCCAAAAGCTTGTCCACTCACTGCTCTTTCACCCACTGACTAATTTGGTCCATTCAGCATTTATGTAGCAATGCATTTTCTTTTTTAACATTTTCCATGGTGGAGTGTTCATGCAACGTCAAAGGTTTGCTCATGACACTGGTTTTGAAGCTCCAGATCCCATGGGGGTTATCATTGAACATGCTGCAAAAGAAAGAAAAAAAGAAAAAAAAACTGAGCTCAAATTACAAAAGCCCTGTTTATGTACTGCATTCTGATCTTGCCGTGCAAGAGCTGCCAAACATGACTCACCAAAGGCACGTTATCATTTTTGGTTCAGTTAAAAGACCCACCTAAGTTCAGCAGAACTGCATTATCAAGAGCAAGTTTTATCACTCTGCGGTCGGCAAAGGCAACACCACTGACGCTCTGCTAGATAAAACAGCTGTTGCCGCCTCCTCGCTCTGGCTTTGTAATCCATGCAAATGCACACCTCTTACAGAACTTATTTCTCATATACAATCAGTTGGATACTAGAGAAGTTCATTAAAAAAAACTGCTTCACGACAGCTACAGAGAACACTGAGGCCTTGTGTTTCCTCTAACAGGCCTCACTGCTGCCTTTGTCATCAGCGGCCTCATAGAAGCCCCCTCAACATGAAGCTTTAAGCTATCAAATGTAAAACTGGAAGATTTGTCTGTTCAGTTTTCCATGAGCCGAAGACCTGATAGGTATTCCGCACACCAGGCAAATAGCTAAGGGAAGGGACCTGTGGGGGCCTGGGTTCCAAGTGAGGTTGCCCAGGCCCCCACAGGCCCCTTTTCTGATTTCTGATCTCAGATATTAATGATATACAAAATAGATTACAAAATAGGCTGTCAAAGGCGCTGAGTTCTTATGTTCTCATGCCTTAAATGTAGTTGAAATGGCATAGTGGATAACACAGCTGCCCCCTTCATAGAAGACAGGGATAACATCTGGGCAACACACCATGCTTTACTAGTACGAGCTCTTGGGCAAGACTCCTAATGTTATATACGCCTACCAGTGTAACATGATTAGAGCTATAAGACAGTCTAATATGAAATAATTACCAATAAAGACATCTTCAAAATTTTGTGGACAATATTTAAGTAGGGTAGTTGGTGGTCACCTTACCCACCATAGCTATGGGATATATAGCATAATAGATGTCCCCAACCCACAACCAAACCCCGCCTAAAAAACCTCTGATAGAAGTAGACCTACAAGTTAAGCTAAGCTTGTCTATGCTTATACAACAGAATGAGTAAGGCAATAAATTCATACCACAATAGACCTTGATTATACAGTGTCAGGCTAGTGAAAGTTCCACATTAACAAAAATAGGTCCATGGCCTTGGGGGTCTCCTACTGCTGCTGCTGGCATTCACCACCCCAACTCTCGTGGCCTAACTATGGAGCAGCACGTCGACTGCAGTATCACCCACTTCAGGTCTTTATGGAGTCTAATTAGCCATGTTTTGGACATTCCTGTTGTAGTAGTTGTTGCTCTGCTATGTTTTATGAGGCACCTGCATGTCATTTCCTGACTGATTACATGCGGTGGGAAAACGTGCCGACAGAGATGACTGTACCTCAGTTCCACAGCAATGGAAATCTCTGGTCTCAGGCTTTTTACAGATATTTCGCTCACCAATGAGTTTACAATAGGTATGACTATTCATTCAAGCTCAAAGAAAAACTATATATCCGCAGTAACATGCAGAGGCAGATGCATGGTTAAGTATTATTAAGTGGTTCAACTTTGTTTTTTGTTTTTTTCCTCTCACTGTGAAAAAGAAAAACATGCTTTTAATAAGTTAGGACCTCGCCAAGCATTTTTTTCACCAGCAGCTAAACCAATTATCCTCCCTAATTATGACAACTTGCACGAAGCACGGGTTTGGAATGTCAACTCTGAGAACCGTGCTCTTGACTATTCATGGGCCTTGCCGGCAGCAGCTGCAGCAGAGAGAAAGGAGTGCGTACTGTAGTTCTAAATAAGCGCGCTAACGAGGCGGCCTGCCTAATTTCGCCAGTTCATTAGGGCTGAATGGCTCCTCTCGCCAGGCCTCTCCAAGTGGCGGCGGCAGCGGCACGGCACACAAAATGGTGAAGGGGGAGCAGGAAGAGGCGGCGCATGAAAGGCCTCCGCCAAGTGGGTGGCTTCAGCAGATTCCTCTCGTGCCGCCAACGGGACATACGGGGAGAGAGGAGGGTGGGATTGGACTGCAGGAGCCAGAAGATACCAGTGTGGTCAACCAGGCAGTGAACGATATAGCACTATGATGCCCATTTCAAGTTTGCAAACACCTTGCCTTCTTTAGAAAGTTACATTTTCTCACTGTTTCTTTTTAATTAATTAATGAATGAATTAAAAAAAACCTTAGCAAAAGTTTTGCTAATATACTGTAAGTGCTATTTTGCCTTGCGTTCATGTTAAAAGCATATACTCGAACTCTTTTGGTCCAAAGCTGAAAGATTGAGTGATGATGGGTGCTGAGATCACAATAAAATTTGTGGCCATCGTTCTTTAGCCTGCGTCATGTCCATATCAGGAACGACAGGTATAAGCGTTTTTTCTCTATGGGAAAAATGAATGCTGTTTTCCAATGTCATTGCTGTAATGCCAGTGGGGTAAACAAAACAGTCCCAAATCAGATACATTCCACCCCATGCACATTTTTCTCCTGAACATGGCTCTTAATTACAATGTCAGTAAAACGTTGCCCAGTTTTTGTTCTTAAAACACTTAAAACGTGAATTAATACACATATGTTCTATTAATGTTTTTTCCCCTAAAGCTTCATCATGCAACACAATTATCATGTAACACTGTGGCCCTGAAAACATCCTGAAAACATCTTCCGAATATTGCAGTAAAAACGTCATATTTAACATGCATCCTCATAGGAACATTATTTGAAATGCTAAACATCCTTAAAACTTTCTGTGAATGAAAGATTAAAAGGTTTTCTTTAAACATTGTTAGAACTTGTAGGTAATGTTAGCCAAAGCACCCCATGCAATCCAGCAGGCTTGTCAAATGTGGTGGTTAAGTTGCTTTGGCAGTATTATGCAACAGTCTAATAGCTGATGTTCTGTAATATCACAGAGCTTTAATAATACATTTCCTTTCACACAACATCATGCCATCAAGTGGCATTTAGCTGAATACGTTTTTGCTTGCTTATAGTATAAATTTAGCCATATTCATAATGTGACTGCTAAATGACACAGTGACACTCAGAGGACAAAGTTTTTTAGCTTTTAAATTTGTTTGTTTACTACAATAAACAGTAAACTAACACGTTTTGATGACACCACCTACAAAATGACGAATGGCTTCAGATAGCTGTTATTGCCACTGTGACAATGGCAATTTTGTTTTCCTTTAGTATGTTAAGCCAATGATAGGATACAAAGACCTAGGCATCACCAAACTTTGGATACACTGTGTATATACAATTATAAATGCATAAATTCACTTTTTAAAAATAAAAACTAGTGAAATCAAAGTCTAATGCACATGTACATACCCTCTTTTGCAACCTTGTTTTGAGGTATTTGTGCAAAAGTTGGCTGTACAGACAGTTCATGCATAACATTATGACCACCCCCTTGTTTGGACAATGAGCATAGAAACAAGGAGGAGGTCATAATGTTATGCCTGATCAGTGTAGGTCAAATCTGTAACAATCTACACCTAACATGTATCAGTATCATAGTCAAGCTATGAACAGTGCTGCTGTTATGTAAGCCATAAATAGCAGAATATAGAAATAAACTTAGAATAGTAGAATGACTGAAAAACAATGAATAAAGCAGATGTTCTAAGAATACCTGTAAGAGTGCATGTGCATGTTTTTTTTTTATATCAAATTTGATATCTAGCAGCAGGAAATAAGGTTGAGGAGTTTTAAATCAGAAATGCAAATGCTTGCATTTATTATCTAAGTTTCCTGGGAGTTGGACTTGAGGGTTCACTCTGCTACTCCACTTCCGTATCAGTTATTCAAATGCTTTAACAGATGACAGTGGACAGATTGTCTATGTCTGTTGCCTGTGTCTGTCTGTGTGCGTGTTAGAGTTGGCAAATGCTTATACAAGTCCGAAACATGCAAATGTCTTTCAATTAATTGATTATTTAGTCGATTATCTAACCAATAGTTCCTCATTTCCAGAGACCAGGGAGACACTTCCTTTAAGCCGTGAAAACACATGTGGAGGTATGGACATGGATGCATAATGAAACTATTCATATTACAAAGGCAGGTAGCGACAAAGAATGCCACCATGCTCTAGGCTTTCATCATAGCTTTCCCAGGCTCCATTTGGCAATTAGTAATTGTGGTGCATTTCATGCAACCCCCTTATTACTTAAACCCCAGGGTGGAACATCCTAACATTCTTCTAAGACTAAGGCCAGGTATTGTATTTGGCAGGGGAAAAAAGGGGCTCTCCAGATTTTGATAATTCTACCTAAGGCTTATGCTCTAACATAGCGGATGGAACACTGGGGACAATTGCTTAAAGGGCTCACACCAAAAACCTCAGTCTGCGCTCTCTCCAGCCCCCAGCGCCCCAGCTGGACCCCTAAAGTGAACCTCAAGGAGCAAGGGGACCACCCTGCGGGGGCTCAAAATGTAGGGCCTCACATTCCACTGGCCACCTATTGAAACACAAACAGTTCATTTAAATTGGCTCTTCGATATGACCCGGACAGGTCTCCTTTTGAGCTCAGACAGAGCGGACTCATTAGGGTTAAGATGGTGGAACGGATGGCTGTTTGTGGATCTGTGGAGGGGGGGTGGGGGGGAGACTGAAAATCCACATCTAAAGCTTAAGTAAGAGGTCAGCTACTGTAGAGATACATCACTTGGAAACAATTGGCTTGTTATCAATATTCAGCTTTCAGTACAAGGGTTTATTGACTCTAAGTTAACCTAGGTTTAACCACATGAAACCGAATAGCCTGGTACAGAGCCAGAAAAGAGAGACACTCATTTACATCTCCCAGAGGGGTTACACCACACCATACGTCCCAACTGGCAACAGTAAATTCATTAGATCAATTCCAGTGTATAGCACCAGAGCTTTCTGTGTGCTAAGGTTTTCTATCACTGTGTAAAAAATGCGTGAGGCTTCCTTGTTGTTGGATGCACTGTATCTTTTTCCGAGTGAGTGTTTGAGCTCATTCACAATAGAATACAATAGGTTATTATTGTTTTATTTAATCAGAGCAGCAATAAAGTGGTATTGTGTTTTCCATCTGGCATAAATAGTTTATAAACAGCTGCCTAACTTTTCTAAAACGATGAATAATGTTTTTAAAAAACCCCACAGATTGGGCAGCCAGGTAATCAACAAGCTGAGAAGTAGAGATTATCTTGCTCTGCTCAGTTAGGTTTAAAAACACTATCTCAAATACTTTATTAGGTACAACTACTATGATTTCCATTGCACTCAAAAAACTTCTGTGGTTATAATTAGTTGCTTTCCACCCTTTGGTGTGGGGGTTGATGGGGTCTGTAAGAGTGGAAGGAAAGACCAGCCGGGAGAAGTGGACCATCTGGAGCAATAAGAGGGGCTTGTATTTGTGACAAGGCAAAGTATTTATCTTAGCAAAGGAAGTTGTCTCATTTTTGCCTCAGCTAACTGACGCGCCGAAACTCTGTCCACCCTCCTTGTGACTGAGACAATGGGGGCTGAAGCATCCTCTCTGTTTACTGATGGTGACTTGGCTGAGTGTGCAGGTAATTAGAGATTTTAATCGAGTGCTCTCTGGCTGAAAGGCGGCTAGTGCACTCCACGTTCATTCACAAAGTGAGACGCACTCCCTCCTTACACTTCCTTATGACAATTAACACCATTGCGCAGGGACACTTTAAATAAACACAGTGATTCATCTGAAGCTTTGATGCCAGCCAGCCACCACACTTCATACCAGGTTCCCTGTTTTCGGAAGTGTGTGAGACTTTGTTTTCATGGGGAACTAAATAATCAATGATTTACCAACGCAAATGAATCAAGATTTACACCATACACATTTACATCATGTATTTCAGCCTCCAAGAAGATGACCAAATGATTTTATTTGGCCTAAAAAGATTGGCACATTATTTACAAGACAAATGCTTATTTTACGAAAAAATAAAATGAAACCGTCAAGACTCTTAAAGTTAGTCATTTTAGCCCATTCAATGCGTCTGGTGTTGATGCGCTTTAAACCTGTGCAGCCAACAATAAACGAATGACACTTCATTGTAATGCGAAATGCTGAGCTCTCTTTATCTCACTTGCAAACACAGCCTCTGTCTTGCTAATATCCCATCCGCACAAGATAGATTTCCACGTTATCTCACATACCTCCTGTGAGGTGTAAAATCACAGCACATTCCCCAAGTCCTACCAGCTCTCAGAACTTATCAGACGGCTAACAAGGTGTCTGCCTTATGTTTTGGCATTCAAAGCCAAACTGAAATCAAAGCTGATTATTATTAGCTTGATGTTGTTGGTCATAGTAAGTGCGATTTATCAAACCATACCATTTAAAAGACAAAAATCTGGCTTTCCCATAATCTTTGATCAAAGTGTAATGAATTTGGCTTGCCTGGAAAACATCTTCGTGTCTCAGGGGTGAGAATGGTGCTTGAAGTTGGGGTTGCTGAAATTTTAAATGACATATATGTACATTATGATGTGACATCATGCAAAATGATATGCCAGACCTCTTCTTATTTAAATGTTTTGGATTTTTCACAGCAGAACTTAATGTGGCAAGACATGACAGTATACACATATAGTCACTGATGCACACCTTCTGGTGGAGCAAACATCAGTGGTGGACAGTAACTAAGTAAATGTACCCTGTTACCGCACTTAAGTAGTTTTTTCATGTGTCTGTACTTTACTGAAGTATTTCCATTTTTACTTTCACTCCACTACATTTTGACAAATCTGTTGTTCCTTTTGTGTATAAAAACATAACATGTCAAAACGAAAGAAGTGCACAGCAAGAACACCAATCAGGGCACAGCGGTCACAGCGGTTTTTAACTTGTTTTGACCTGTTGCTCATACTGAACCAGTGCAGCAGAGTCTATTCAACATAATTGATGAACTTACCTAACTTTGTGTAAATAGAGCACAATATAGAAATATGTCCACATATGCAGTCGTGACTGACGCGTCTTTTTTCTGATTTTATACAAACACCATTTCATTTTATAGTAAATTAGTTTGGGCTGGTTTATGTTTATGATCAGAGACCTACAGATCAATATAGTAAAGGAACTCATTGTGATCCTGAGTTTAAAGCAAGTTTTTATTAAACTTAAACTTGTAACTAAGTTGTAAATAAATCTTAAACTGAAACTTTGCTTGTTTGTAAAAAGTGATTTCAGAGCCACTCGGTTCTACCTGATGGAAACTGTTTGCCTTCAGTGTTTTACGCTTATGATCATTTTAACAAACATCAGAGTCACTAATTAGTGACATTTTATTAAAAGCCTGGTTTACCAAGAGAGACACTGGAGGATTTTCACCTAAAATGAGTTGATAAGACAAGAGTCTTGTTACAAAAATGATCACAGGAAATTAGAGCCATAATTAAACTTTTAGTACTTTTACTTTTGATACTTAAGTACACTTGAAGGCAAATACTTTAGTACTTTTACTCAAGTGGAGGTCTAAAGTGAGGAACTTTTACTTTTACTGGAGTAATATTTTACCTTGTGTATCTCTACTTTAACTCATACACAGGATTTGTGTACTTCGTCCCCCTCTGCCAATCATAACATTGATATATGGCATGGTAACCGACTGTGTCACACCCATAGTCAAGCTACATGCTGAAGATTCGATGCCTTAATGCACACCAAGGTGGAGATATAACAACTGAAAAAGCCTAATGTGTTCAAAATGTGGGATATTATAATAAAGTTTCAAAGACAATAACTAATAGTTTTAGTGACATATCTCCCAACACTTTGTGAGATTGGGGGCTTGGCTCACTGTAATGAAACTGTAGCATAAAGTAAAGTAAAGTAAGACTACTTTATTCAGATGTTGAGATGTAAACAAAGTTGTGTTCCTTTGTAGATAAACTTACCAAAATTCTTCTTAGTAGTGGTGATAGGAACCAGATCTCTGAAAAGTTTAATGTCTCTAAAAGCTGCCTTACAGAAAGTTACCACATAAAATGATTATGAATATGCTGCCTGATGTCTGTTTTACATACATTCATGGTGGAGAGTTGCAACATTGATCCCAATACAACATTTTCCCCCAGTTTTACACATTTTACCATGATAAACATTAAATATAAGGTTCACTGATTGTTTTGGATGCTAAATAATATGGCTATATTTGTGTTGTAGACAGTAGCAACCTGTGGTTCCTATCACCCCCTCTGTTAAGAAACCTGAAAGGTTTTCTCATTTAAAATGATAATTTTGGAGTTGTTTTTTTTTGTAAAAAAAACTGACAACATATAACGTTAAATATATAAACCATTATACACAATTCGTAACAAAACTTCTGCTAAATCCTCTGAAAATCACTAATAAATGTACTTTAAATGGCTTCATTTGAGAAAGAGCGACAGGTACTTAATACAAACACACACATAT
Source organism: Pygocentrus nattereri (assembly GCF_015220715.1). NCBI lineage: Eukaryota > Metazoa > Chordata > Actinopteri > Characiformes > Serrasalmidae > Pygocentrus > Pygocentrus nattereri. Next base: position 11,184,386 of record NC_051225.1, read on the forward strand.
GGGCACACATGCTGCATCTCACACTCTGTGCCACTAAATTGACACAGCCAGCGACCATGTGTGTGTTGAGGGTGCTAAAGGACTTTGCAGAAAAGTGTTAGAGGGTCTGTCAAACACAGGCCCTGCCCAGGACAGGGGTCAGCTGTAGTGGACAACCAAAGGCAGATGACGATTCAGACTGGGCTACAGTGTCACTGTTGCTTACACTATTCAGAATTGTGTTGCTTTATTCATGCTAAAGATAAGTGCAGGGCTACAGCAGCAACAAATAGGACTGTAGATTTACAATGTACATGACAATAAACCCACAGTTTACAAGTTTGAAGGAGTTTTTCCCTTTGGATTTAAAAATGTGCACATGCATATCATGTCATGTCATATCATATCATATCATATATCATGTCATATCATATCATCATATCATATATCATGTCATGTCATATCTCATCTCATGTCATATCATATCTCATGTCATGTCTTGTCATATCATATATCATGTCATGTCTTATCATATCATATCTCATGTCATATCATATCTCATGTCATGTCATGTCATGTCATGTAATACAGTGCAAATTCAAAGAAATCTGCAAGAATATTTTTCCACACCTACAAAGGTCAGTCTTAGAAGCTGATTCCATTTTCTAACTCTTATGATCCCAAACACATTGAGTGATGCTGTGGTCTGGACTCTGAGGTGATTAGTCCATTGTTCTGAGAACACCAGCAGCTTCTTTGTTTGATTTGCAAAATTTTCCCCATTTTTTCTTTGTTTTCTTTTCTCAATATTTCTAAGTGAGGCTCTTCTTGACAGCTACACATCCTTTCAGCCTCATAGTGCTGAGTTGTCTTCTCACCATGGAAGGATGGACAGAAAGACCTGTGAATTTTTTTCCAATTTTTGCCGGTAGATTTTCTCCTTTCTCTCAAAGGTGAAAGCTGTTTATCTGGTGGTGACTGTTTTGTCATCTATTAGGGCTTTCACTGTTGTCACGGAGTCCCATTTCATCTGTACGTTTCATTTATTTATTTGTTTAATTCTAGTTTGGGAACTTTTTTCCCACTTAACTTTAACTACTTTATTTACCCTTCATTAAGCCAGTGAGTCTCACATCTAGTGTCCTGAGAAAAATCAATGACTTGCATTTAATGTCCATTTTGACTGGAAATTAAGTAAGTCAAGGGTGGTCTCTGTTTTTGTTGTATTCACAGTACTTTATTTATCATTTGCAGGAAAAAAAAACATGTAACAAAACATAGATAATGGCAAAACATCAACAGTGTAACTAAATGAACAAATATAATTGAGGACATTGCATCATTTATCAATAAACATTATTTTCTTAACTCAAAATTTGGAAATGATTATGGGAAAAAAGCGCCCTATAAAGTTCATGATAGATCTGGTCATTTTGGTGGGTGATGTGGCTTGTATTGTTTAGTTGCACCATTAAAGAATAAATCACTTGTCGCTGGACATAAAGGTTTGATTAGTTGATTAACTCAATATATTGATTATAGCAACTACCATTAGTAGCAGAAAGTGAAGGAAAGAAAGAGAGACAAAGAAAAGAGAGTGAAAGGAGAGAGTGAGAGAGAAAGTAGCGCGAAAGAGTGAAGAGGAGGAGCAAGATTTGAGAGAGAGAGAGAGAAAAAAAAAGAAGTGGCCGAAGTGGGTGGGAGGGGGACAGTGAGAGGGTCTGGGATGGTGCAGGGTGGGTGTCCTCTCAGATGCGGCGGGACGTGGGGCTTTTGGGGAGGTAGAGACGCCCTCGGGGCGCAGCTGTCCCCCCGTTCAACTGCTGAACCCCTTCGGGTGCCCCCCGCCTCTCGCGCAGGACGGCTTAGCAGTTGGGTTGGAGCGGGCCAGGCCCAAATCACACACACATGCGACATAGGGAAGAGAATGCTTTGATTGTGCTGAGCAGAATGCGAGCGTGGCCGCACTCCTGCATCTATTTTAGCCCATGTGTCGCTGCCGCTCCATTCAACAGCTCTGCTGCACATATAGAGCCTCCCCACGCTCCACCCCACCCGTACTTACCCTTCTCAAACTCTTGAAAAGTTCTCTAAATCTTGTAGGAGCTGTTTAAAGCAAGCCTCTTTAAATAGACAGTCTAAAGAAAAGATCTAATCAATGCAATTTTACTACAGTTTATTTTACTTGACTGGTGTCTGAAACCACACTAGTACATCTGTTGGAGAATAATTTGGGGGGAGCCTCTGATAAGCCCACCTAAACCTGAATAAACACATTCACAGTTATATCTTAGAATATAATGAAAGATTAATATCTTCTTTACATAATCAAACTCTTCACATATTTTTGTATGATAAAATAAAACACTTCAAGAATGAAGAAGAAGAACCATCTGGACTGGACTTTAAGCCAAACCCCAGACTACTCATAGTGTTTTTAGTCAATTAAGGTTCTGTCAGTATACCAGCTATATTTATTTTGTTATTTATGTATACATTTATTTGTTAAAAAAAAAACAAATTAGTAGAACAGCTCATTTTTATACAGCTTTCAATATTTCTATGAATGGACATGGTTTATGTGCATCAGTCCTGCAAAAGGTACCAACTAACAAAGCACATACAACACGAGCAAGAATTACTGTAAAAATACTCCATGTGGGTGCACTTCATAATTTGTCAGAACAGATTTGTTGAAGGTGGGACATAAACTCTGCAAACAGCGTTTTCCTTTCAGGTAGTCGGGGCTCACTCTAATTCAAGCACATTAAGAGCAATAAAGCTGCACTCTCAGTGAGAAAGGTACTGAACTGTCACTGGGGCAGTGTCCTTCTTGTCACTGGGGTGATACAGTCAAGGGTACAGCTCAGTACTTTTAGTCAGGGAACATAATATGTTTATATATTTTGTTTATAATATGTTTCTCAATATAAACATTCATACAGCTTGTTAACTTCTAAAAATGTGCCTAACTGCTGCAAATTTTGGATAGTGGCTGTTTGTCACTTCTATCAGCTGCATTAATAAGCCTTTCACAAGAGTTACACACACACACACACACCTTTTCTGAGTCGCTTCTCCCTTAGGGTGACAGAGGGGTGCTGAAGCCTATCCCAGCGGTCACTGGGTGGAAGGCTACCCTGGACAGGCCGACAGTCCATCGCAGGGCAGACAGACAGACATACACATTACAAGAGTTACATAATTGCCTAATTGCAACTATTGCAACTATTTTTTTGGACGATTGCCATTATTTAAGCTGACAGCGATCCTTTTCCATAGTTGTTAGATTTCATAGTCATATTATGCTGCACTGACAAAGTGTAAATTGGTTGTGTTGAGTTAAGGCAAATAAATGTAAATCAAAGATATACATCATTGGGGCCTAAAAACAGAAAACAGAAAAATTCTAATGTCTAACTTAGTGCTGTAAGTTGTATTGACTCCACCCACCCAGTCTCATCTCCAGGCCACCTCCGCATATAACCCATCCGTGAAGTGAAACATCACATACACACAGACTAGGGGGTAGTGAGCACACTTGCCCTGAGTGGTTGGCAGCCCTATGCATGGCGTCTGGGGAGCAATTGGGGGGTTAGGTGTCTTGCTCAAGGACACCTCAGTCATGGACTGTCGGCACTGGGGATCAAACTGGCAACCTTCCGGTCAAAGGGCCAATTCCCTAACCTCCAGCCCACAACTGCCCCCATGAAAGCAAGTCTCTTTACATTAACTTACATCAAAACTAAAGAATATTTTTGACCTCTCCTGTAAAGTTGGAGATTATTGGGTTTTTTCAACAATGACAACATCTATATTTGTACCAGCATTGCCATATATGACACAAATATTTCAAAGTGAAAGAATTCTATAAGCACAAAACTCAGAAAAACACTTTTCTACTGTTATTACTTTCATTCATTCTATGCTCTAATGTAGTAAAGCTGACAAAGATACAAATTGCATCTTTAATCTTTACCCTTTCAACTTTGTTTCTCAGCATTTAACATCTCCTGCTCCTCCCTTAAGGCTGGCTTCATCAAATCTTGGCAAACTAATAGGATCATAGAGAACAGGATTTATTTTTTTCTCTGGTTTGTGCTCTAGAACAAAGACAAAAAATTAATTGCCCCAGTAAGGCAATCAAGTCGTACATTTGCAAATAATAAGCAGACCCAGAATTTCTTCATTTGTGAAATGCCACGTGATTATACTGGAACATACCTATTTGGCTCCCATGTGAAATCAGCAGGCTCCTCCTTTAGAGATGTATCAAGTAACTTCAGAACAAGGCTGAATACAACCAAGCACCAAATGCATGACTGCTTAAGAAATGCACAATATGCCAAAACGCAGTTTTACATTGTTCTGAATGAACAGGAGTGGTACAAAGAAAAACTCTTTGTTTATTTAATGCATGTTCATCTGAATGTGACATTGTGAGCCTCAGACAACGAGACAGGATTCATTGGCTCTGCTTATCCAAACAGTGTTAACATGTTCGCTTTTACTGGTGGTCTCTCCCTCTCTTGACAGATCCCATCTGCCATTTTACAGTCTTATGGGCTATTTAACAGAGGCCTTCTGTAGCCAACAGAGGAGCAATGAAAGGAGATGCTGGTATTTGACCGAAACTTTAGACTTTCACTTTTGAGGAGGCAATGATTTGGCCACCTTGAAATTTGAGCCTCTTAAAGTCCTACAAAGACACAAGAATGCACCCCTACACCCGTATGCACTCTCCCGAACCTCCTGCAATGTTCACACACAGTCAGGAGTAGGGGCCTTCGCTAAAACGTTGTCACATTGCGTCACATTCTTGCCATGGTCTGTTGAAGCTGTCCACTGCAGGGGTCTGGGAAGTACCTTGTCTTTATCAGTAGACTATCTAAAGCAGCGTTGCATGGAGCTGAGTAAGTGCCGACTACATGTGGGACGAGGGCTGGGGTTATCTTCCATCTAAGCTTGTATTAAATGACATCAGGGACAAACCGACTGCTTTTTCAGGCAGTCTAAACATTTGTAGTGGGGCGAATGCATGCTAGAGGCCATGCAGTGGTCACAGTGTTGGGAGTGGTCATAAGAAGCACCTCATGATGAAATTAGCTAATCAACATCTGACTTGCAGGATGAATGGAGGGGTGTTGTTTTTTCTATGATGGCACTTGTCTCAAGCGCTGATCTGGAGAGTCAATGAGCAAAAGAAGTGATGCCTCAAGCAAAGGAAATATCCACTGTCCATGCAACACTATGAAGGTACCTCCTTGTAGAGAGGGTAGGGGTTGCCTGCCAGCTGCTTGGCTGTGCTTCAAAACTGCTCGTGTCTACATGCCGTGTTTGAATCATATCTTTGAGCACAGTGGGTGGGATAAGACATCATAACCCCTGCTGCATGTGTGGACGGTTTGATAGATAGGTGACTTGGGTTTTTTCACCATGTTTCCCCTCATGTAAGGTTGGTGGCGGAGAAGCTGTATTAATTGCTTTGTGGCGCTAATGCTAGGGTGTTTCTCATTTCCCCACTTTTACTCCAGTTCATACATGATCGATTGTGTGATGATTGTGGAGTAATGATGTGGAAGAGTAAATATTTACAGATTGGTAATGAGTAGTGAGGGGCACCCAGACCCCCCCTCTTACCAACACTCCACAGCTCCTCCCTACCGCCGTAACATGCATTCCTCTGCAAATCTGGATTTCATTGATGACAAATCCAGTTTGCAATGGTGTAATTCCTGCTCTGCGCTCACAGTGACAGCAATGCTTAATGTAACGTCCACTTTCTGACATTGGAGGAGGTGCCCCCAGCCCATTCATTCATGCATCATTAGTTCTGGATGGAACTGGAGACCATGCTTTTAGTCAGATCTTGCCAATCATTGCAAATGTAGGCAAAGCCCAAAGGGACTTCAGTTTTGCACCATTACAACAAGGAGAATCAAGTCTAATCAATGCAGTCTATTGTAATTTTGGAGCGCGTCTTTCACAAATAGCTTCATTCATTCAATATGATCCTTTAATAATGATAAATACTCTGGCAATCAGGTCCAATCCCTCTGAAAAGTCACCAGGATCAAACAAAGGAACCTGGCTAGACCCAACTGCCGGTTCCCCCTCATCTATTGCACCTCATCAGTAGATCACTCCTGGTGAAAGATGGTAGGAGCTTAGGTCTGCATCAAAAGACATTCCTTTTCCTCCTAAAGGACGGGGGTCTCTGCTTTCAGTCCTTAGGCCAAAGTGCATACATGACCTCCCCCTCCTCCCACACCTCAGCCCTCCCTGACCCCCCCCCCCACCCCCCAGTCTACCACACAGGCCTTTCATGACTGCCTTACTCAAAGGTTTGCAGCTTGTGAGAGGAAGTTTCCAATTTCGGCCATGCATGTGGGAAAATATGTACGTTTCTGAGAGGACCTTTTGTCTCTGGCCGTAATGGCAGCAATTGGAGTGCAGAGGTCATGAAATGCAGTGTGTCACTGACACTAAACAGGCATGCATGGGACGTTTTATAAGGGCTCCCCTGCTCTTTGTGACTGCTGTTGCATTAATACAATATAGCAATATAAACTATATGAGTGTAGAATTTACCTAGTTATAAAACACGGCCAAAATTTGAAATCCAAGCATGTATTTCTGAATGGGGACCTGCAGTCCACCCCAGTCCTGGAGAAGGATGTCATTCTTTCATTGCACTCCTTGTCTTGCCAATGGGGGCCGTGGGGGATAGGGCTTGTTTTTTTAACCTCGCAGCTGAGGGGTGGCAAAACATGGTGACAAAGACCAACCTGTCCAGTCCCATGCCTATAAAAACACGAGCAGGCCTCAATGTGATGATCGTAGCCTTGAGTTTGGCTTAGATCACACGAGAGCCCCAGGAGCAAAGGCAGAAATCATTTCCCCATTCAGCCATTTTTCTCCTCGCTTCCTGGTCACCCTCACAGGCTGAACGTGTGAAACAGAAAAGAAAAAAGCAACCTTGTAAATTCCTCCCTCACAAAAGGGACAGGGGGAAGGCGCTCTTATTTTGAAATGGTAACGGGAAATCGCTCATGCCGAACAAAGCAGACACAAAGTAAAAACAGCATACAAAAGAATTCGATCCCTTAGCAGCAAATGTTACTACTACCGTTAAACACGGTTTATAAGAGTAATGTAATAACTATATTCTACTGCTATTTTACCACATTGTAAGCACATTGTCTCTACTAAAGGCTACGAATACTTCAGATTACACTCCTGGGGCATTTATTTGGCCATATATTTAGTGCTCTTTCATTCCTTTGAGCAAAGTTCATCCCCAGAGTTGAGGAGACTCCTGAGAGGGGGGGTCTTGCGGTCAGTAAGACTCCAAACCCCCACATTCGGTCCCGGTGCAGCCCCTGTCGGGTTAACCCCATGATTAAAGGGCCCATTTCCCGTTTGGAGGCTCAAGGGGGACACAATGCGAGGGCCTGGAGAGCCCCACCACAAAAGAGGCCAAATCTTCCCACAGCCCCAGCGCGTCTCACACTGCCAGGATTTCACAAAATGTATCACCATATCAAAAGTGCATTCTACCTGACCCCATTCCCCTGCGACGGCGACCCCAAAGCTTTAATGGCCACCCCAAGACAAATGGTCACTACATGGCCTGCCCAGGCAGCCCTTTTGTCTCTTTCACAGTCTCATCATTTCTGGCCTGACAGGTAGTTTTGTAAAACAAATCGAAAACAATCAGATTAAAGGAAGAAAAAAAAAAAAAACACTTCTAAGTCTGCTTTTCACTGAAACTGGAATCAGTTAAACTACTGTAACTGAGGCTTGTTCAAAATACTTCAGGGTAACAAACTAATGAAAGAATGATAATGAACATGTCTGTGACTAAAATGATCAAAGCTTAAAAAGCATTTATTTGCAATAAAAACATTTCACTACAGGTATTATGTTGATCGATTTTTGATAGATATTTCTTTGTAACACTAGAAAGTTTGTCAAATAATGGATATTGTATGTTGTCTGTATTGTCTTGTTGTGTAGCAGTAGAGGTTTTAGCTCTGCTGTGACCTCTTATGAAGATGATCACAGTCGCCACAATTATGAAAATATGAAACGGTATGACTGCTGTCAGTTTTATACCAGGGCACTTCAGTAAAACATGTAAGCCCAGCTGTAGCAACGTTAAATTCTTCTAAGCACAACAGTGCTCTTGTTATGTAATTTGCATTTTACTGTTTGTTTTTCTGATGCATTCTCAAAATCCAAGACAAATGTTCTCTGCAAAGTAATTCATATTTGCGGAAACATTTGTCAAATTTATGCAGCAGATGCCTTCGGAACGATTAAAAAAACATTTTTCTTGGTCATGGATGGGTTAATTTTTCATATAGATTCCTTTTCTTTCATTTCTCTCCCTCTTTAAGCACCCCGAGGGTGGGTGATGGCAGCGCTAAGGGTTTGTTCACTTTCTTTAACTCCCATTGATCCATTGATAACCTCTATTCCTGTCACCCAGCCTGCTGATTCAGCTGAAAAGAGGGATATTCCCATTCAGTCAGGGGTCTTCTCAGTCCGTCTCTGACGCCAGCACACTCTCTCTCTCTCTCTCTCTCTCTCTCTCTCTCACTGTCTGTCGTCCTTTATCTATTTACTTATACATGCACACAAACAAAAAAAAATCTCTGGGCTCACATCAGGCTGTATGACCTTGATAAGGTTATATATTAGAAAAAAAACATTCATAACATATCTACATGCATATGTATGACAAAACTTCTACTATACTACTGATATGTAAAGTAGTCCACTGACACATTAACACATCAGAATATGTGATATAAAGGGCCGCTACCTGAGCTGCATGACACAAAGTGGCCTCCTAGAAGAGGGTCTGCGACTATTCATATACCCCCACCCCCCACGCCCCAAATAAATACTAGTAATGTATGGACTCTGAATGACTTTTCTCTTTCCATTCATAGTTAGGGTGGAAAACACCTTTGAATGCTTTGACTCTGCTTGATTCAAATGCGCACATTATTTCAACACAAATATATTACAACAACACAATTACAGCCCACAGTAAGTAAACTCAGAAACAAAACAAAAGCAAAACAATACTGCGCTAAACTGAGTGACCACCCTTCGGTTTGTTTCATTTCCAACCTGGGCCACCACAGAGCCCAGACTCCAATATGACTGGATGTCTTTGAAATTAGATGATGTGAGAAGCAGAAAATGCAAGCAACTTCTGAGAGAGAACTGAAAAATGTGATAGATTTAGTTGTGTGTAATGAGAATATGTTTTATATGTTTTCTGCATTTTATATACACTGCTCAAAAAAATAAATGGAACACTCAAATAACACATCCTAGATCTGAATGAATGAAATATTCTCATTGAATACTTTGTTCTGTACAAAGTTGAATGTGCTGACAACAAAATCACACAAAAATCATCAATGGAAATCAAATTTATTAACCAATGGAGGCCTGGATTTGGAGTCACACATAAAATTAAAGTGGAAAAACAAACTACAGGCTGATCCAGCTTTGATGTGATGTCCTTAAAACAAGTCAAAATGAGGCTCAGTATTGTGTGTGGCCTCCACGTGCCTGTATGACCTCCCTACAACGCCTGGGCATGCTCCTGATGAGGTGGCAGATGGTCTTCTGAGGGATCTCAGACCTGGACTAAAGCATCTGCCAACTCCTGGACAGTCTGTGGTGCAACGTGGCGTTGGTGGATGGAGCAAGACATGATGTCTCAGATGTGCTCAATCGGATTTAGGTCTGGGGAACAGGCGGGCCAGTCCATAGCTTCAATGCCTTCATCTTGCAGGAACTGCTGACACACTCCAGCCACATAAGGTCTAGCATTGTCCTGCATTAGGAGGAACCCAGGGCCAACCGCACCAGCATATGGTCTCACAAGGGGTCTGAGAATCTCATCTCGGTACCTAATGGCAGTCAGGCTACCTCTGGCGAGCACATGGAGGGCTGTGCGGCCCTCCAAAGAAATGCCACCCCACACCATTACTGACCCACTGCCAAACCGGTCATGTTGAAGGATGTTGCAGGCAGCAGATTGCTCTCCACGGCGTCTCCAGACTCTGTCACGTCTGTCACATGTGCTCAGTGTGAACCTGCTTTCATCTATGAAGAGCACAGGGCGCCAGTGGCGAATTTGCCAATCCTGGTGTTCTCTGGCAAATGCCAAGCATCCTGCATGATGCTTCGATTGAGTACATCTGGGACATCATGTCTCGCTTCATCCACCAACGCCACAGTGCACCACAGACTGTCCAGGAGTTGGCGGATGCTTTAGTCCAGGTCTGGGAGGAGATCCCTCAGGAGACCATCCGCCACCTCATCAGGAGCATGCCCAGGCGTTGTAGGGAGGTCATACAGACATGTGGAGGCCACACACAATACTGAGCCTCATTTTGACTTGTTTTAAGGACATTACATGAAAGTTGGATCAGCCTGTAGTTTGTTTTTCCACTTTAATTGTGTGTGCGACTCCAAATCCAGGCCTCCATTGGTTAATAAATTTGATTTCCATTGATGATTTTTGTGTGATTTTGTTGTCAGCACATTCAACTTTGTACAGAACAAAAGTATTCAATGAGAATATTTCATTCATTCAGATCTAGGATGTGTTATTTGAGTGTTCCCTTTATTTTTTGAGCAGTGTATATATAAAGCAAAAAAAGGCATCGTTTTTCTTCACTATACCCTTCTGTGTCTAATTTTGGTCTCTCAGTTCTGTTGTCTCTGAAGATGCAGACAGTCTGTCTAACTTACTTGCTAATTTTTACTACTTCTGTAAAGTCAGAAAACCGCGTCTGGGCCCAGGTTTCAGTGAGCAGTTCACAAATTCACACTGTAAGGTGGTGGTGTACATGGTATCACTCACCATCCACTTTATTAGAAGCACCTCTCTGGCCACTTTATCAGGTCCACTTACAGTCATGTGAAAAAATTAGGACACCCTATGAAATCCTGTATATTTTTTTACATATTTGGACATGTGGATATTTAATATCAATTTTAACAATACTGTGGGATCCAAGTAATATGACTAAACAATTAAAAATTAAGAAAGGCCTTTTTACAATTTTCTGTAAAATGTGATTTAAAAAGAAGGCAATTTCTGGTGAGGCATAAATTAGGACACCCCTACATATTGTCCCACTTAAAATAGTTAAGATCACACACAGGTGTATCACATCAGGTGCACATGATCAGAGCATCATTACCGAGCATTTTGAATGTGGCTTGCTCTATTTAAACATCCGAAAATTAGTTTGGTGTGTCCGTGACTGTTGAAGTGAGAGTGAGCACCATGGTGAGATCCAAAGAGCTGTCTGAGGCCCTCAGAAAGAAGACTGAGGCTGCTTATGAGTGGTAAGGGATTTAAAAAGATCTCAAAAGAATGTCACATCAGCCATTCCACCATCCGGAAAATTGTTTACAAGTGGAGGACATTCAAAACAACTGTGACCATGCCCAGGTTTGGCCGTCCAAGCAAGTTCACCCCCAGAGCAGACCGTAAGATGCTAAAAGAAGTCATGAAAAATCCTAAAATTTCATCACAGGACTTACAGCAGGCTCTTGCTACTGTTGATGTGAAAGTGCATGACTCAACTATCAGAGACTACACAAGTTTAATTTTCATGGGAGGTGTGCAAGGAGGAAACCTTTGCTCTCTAAGAAAAACATTAAGGCCAGACTGAAGTTTGCCAGAGAGAATGCAGACAAAGACCAGGACTTCTGGAATAATGTTCTTTGGACAGATGAGTCTAAAATTTAATTATTTGGACACCAGAATAGAAGACGTTAGGTGTAAACCAAATAAGTTTAGGATCTGGTTAGGGATCTGGCCCTGAGACCGGAAGGTTGCCGGTTAGATCCCCAGGGCCGAACCGGCACCCCCACTGAGGTGTCCTTGAGCAAGACACCTAACCCCCAACTGCTCCCCGGGCGCCGTGGATAGGGCTGCCCACCGCTGGAATTGTGGGATCAAAAAAGTATCACTTAACTTAACTTAACTTAACTTAAATATAGCATTCCAAGAAAAGATCCTCATACCAACTGTGAAGCATGGAGGTGGAAGTGTCATGGTTTGGGGATGCTTTGCTGCAGCAAGAGCCAGCTTACCATCATAGAATCCACCAAGAACTCTACTGTGTATCAGAGAGTGCTTGAGGAACATGTGAAACCATCTGTAAAAAAATTAAAGCTGAAGCGGAACTGGACCCTGCAACATGACAATGATCCAAAACATACCAGTAAATCCACCGAGGACTGGCTGAAAACTAAAAAGTGGAGAGTCCTGGAATGGCCAAGTCAAAGTCTGGATCTTAATCCTATTGAAATGCTGTGGACTTAAAACAGGCTGTAGATGCAAGAAACCCCTCAAACATCTCACAGCTGAAAGAATTCTGCATTGAGGAGTGGGGCAAACTTTCTTCAGATCCATGTCAGAGATTGGTAGATGGCTACAAGAAGTGTCTCACTGAAGTTATTTCAGCCAAAGGGGGCAACACAGAGGGTAGGGTGTCCTAACTTTTTCCTCCATTATAATACTCATTTTTGTTCATATCTTTTGTTTCATGAGTAAAACAATGTTATTTTTTGTTGTTTAATTGCAATTAAATCACTTTCTTTTCCAGAAATAAACAAAAACAAGATTGAACATTGATATGTAAACGTTTCTTAATAAAGAGCTGACTATTTAATGGGGTGTCCTAATTTTTTTTACATGACTGTACTTTATAGGTCCACTATATAAGTGTACACAATTGCACATTGTAGCTGCAAACTCTGTACAGCATTCATCAGTGGTCAGTTTCTGTCCATAAGACCACTGTTGACCAGATATAATTTTGGTGGAGGACCAATTTGTACTCTGTAGAAAGGGTGTTGCTGGCGTTTTAATACCTGTCACCATCACTACTAGCTTGAGCGTGGTCTACCATCCAAAATATCCATGAGTGGCTCTGTGGTTAGAAATTGACAATTTATGAAGTAAATAAGCAATGTGAACCAGCAAGATTTCTAAGGAGAGAGTCTATTGTACCCAAAACATATAAAGACAATGAAGACTTTATCACTCACGGGGCCTTTGTGAATAGGAATGCAGATGTGCATAAGTCACAAGACACCACAAAGCTCTCCCATTACTAAGTGTCCCAAAAAGCAGTAATTATACCACACCACCCACTAGTCAACAACCTGTCTTTGCATGCCTTGCTTACAGGCCAAGAGGGGAAAGATACTCTTCTTTAACCTGCTATCAAACCTGTGCCTTAGCCACCATGTTAGCATAGCGGCATTTAACATTTGATATTTAAAATACCATTTAATAATAAATAAAATTATATTTTGAAGCAAAGTCAAAAAGATAGAGAAGAAATTTAATTTTACACATTCATGCATTCTTTTATGCAACTACAGTAGACTCAATAGAAATGTTTTGTCAGCATCTGTTCCAACAGCTTCATCATGTCCAGAAAGAGGCAAGATATTTGCCAAACAGTGACAGGCCCCACAGTCATATGCTCCTGCACTAATGACACATTGCTATAAGGGAAGCCAGAGTGGTGAAAGAGCTGCTTTTAGATGGCCACACTTCCTCTGACAATGATGCCATCTTAGAAACATTCAAATAAGTCATTTGCACAATACACACTGTAACACATGGTACTGTATGTCCTCTCTCAAAAAGATCCTGTGAAATCACACACCCTGATGGATAACAGTCCTGTTCCCTCTGCCATTCTGCCTTATACCAACTCTCACCAATTTGCAGGAGCCCCAGTGACAGGTGAAATTAGCAGGGGCCGCGGCTGGGATGCTGCAGCCAGACCACTGCAGCCCGATCAAAAGGGCCTCTCTTCTCCGCAGCTGTCGCGTGTAAATCAGGGGCGATTTCCGCACGCTGTCCACTCATGAGAGAACGGGAGGAGGGGGGTCAGTGGGAGTGCTGATACTCAGACTCTCAGTAGAGCTTGCAATTTTGAATACCAAAATTCTGCCTGAACTCAACTTTTTGGACAAAACTGTTAGAACCTAACTGTACTATGACAAATTTCTGTCCAAATCCACCTGAGAAAATTCTGTCTGAGCTTGAGTGTATCCTGATAAAATTCAAAACCCAATTGCATGCTTTTCAATTTCTGTCAATTTGACAAAATTTTGACCCAATTGAACTCTTTACTGGCAAAATTATCTGATACCACCTGCGCCCTAATAAAATTTTATCCCAACCCGACTGCACCCCATCAAAATTTCAAAACCTGACCAGAAAAAATGTGTAAACTTATCTATATTCTGTGTATTCTAATAAAATCTGTCCAAACCTGACTGTACCCTGACAAAATTCACTCTTAGAAATGAAGGTACTAGACTGTCACTGGGGCAGTACCCCTCTTGTAACTGGGGTGGTACCCTCAAGAGTACATCTTAGTACCTTTCAGGGAAAATAATTGTTCCAAAAAATTATATTATCTAAATTATATTGACTCCACACATCCCATCTCCTATCTATCTAGCTATCTATCTGGAAAAACTTATTTAAGGTTCATAATTACATTTAAAACCACTGTTGTACCTTTAAAGGAACCTTTACATTGTTTGTACCTTGATGAACGAAAAGTGTACCTACACAGAACCTTTATTTCTAACAGTGAATGTGGTTGTACCCTGACAAAATTCCTTCCGAACACACCTGGGTTCTGAGAAAAATCTTTCCCAAATGCTGTCCCTTGACTGTACTCTGACAAACTTCTGTCCCAACTTGACTGTACCCTGACAAAGTACTGTCTCAACTTAACTGTACCCTGAAAAAATTCTGTCCCAACCTGACCGTACCCTGACAAAGTTCAGTTCCAACCTGACTGTACCCTGACAAAGTTCTGTCCCAACCTGACTGTACCCTGACAAAGTCCTGTCCCAACCTAACTGTACCCTGACAAAGTCCTGTCCCAACCTGACTGTACCCTGACAAAGTTCTGTTGCAACCTGACTGTACCCTGACAAAGTCCTGTCCCAACCTGACTGTACCCTGACAAAGTTCTGTTCCAACCTGACTGTACCCTGACAAAGTCCTGCCCCAACCTGACCGTACCCTGATTAAATTCTGTCATGCATTCCAATTAAATTTTTCACAACCTGACTGTATCTTTACATGAGTCTGTTGCCATTCCAACTGTAGCCTTAAGGTACCAAGGCTTAAATCCTAAATCAACTGTAGAATGACATAAAAAAGACTGAAACCTGACAAATATTTTACTTTAGCCGATCAAAATAATCTCCAAACCCAAGTGAATACAAAATTATATCCCGACAATTTCAGGCTCTAGCTCTTACTGTACAAAGAAACAGATGAGGACAGTCACAGAATGTTCTCATTCCAGTATACAGGAGTTCTAGAGCACGGAGTTCATGAGCAGATCAAGTTGCGGAGAGGAGATGATGCTGAAGGGGTACGTGGGTGACAGCTGGCTTGGTCAGGAGGAGTGGAAGGCCACTAATGCAACATGCATTCCAGGACATTGGGATCACATGAAAAGAAATTATGGTGACTTTTCTCAGAGGCGCCTGCGGCTGTGGTGCCTCAGTAGCCCACTCTCTCACGCTAATTACAGTGCCATCCTCTAGGGGGTCATCTAACCAGAAGTGCAACTGTTTACTCGCCCAGATGTATTAACCCATAAATTGCAGACTTACTATTCAGTTTATTATTAATCTTAAGACTTATTATTCAGCAACTACTATGAAACTAATGTATTATTTATGTAGTTGCAAGAGTCAGTAATTGAAGTGTGCAGTTTACAGGTTTAATGAGCTCACACATTTGATTTCAAAGGGACTTTGGTTACATAAGTAGAGCTGTTTCGTACGAGTGAGCTGAGCTCAGCATGATGACAGAGGGGCTACATGTGTTTTGAAAATGCTGTAACTGAAAGTCAAAAGTATTTGTCTGGCAAATAAAAGCACAGGACATTAGTCATAAACTCAGATGCATAACTGCATGACTACAGAACATGATAAAGCACCTTGACGACCCCTGTTTTGCAAAACGATTTGGCTGATCATTCATGAATAAATAAACACCATAACTTTTATTATTAGTTACATAGTAATAATTTACAGGCGATAGTAAGTCTTAAGAATAATTAGAATAATAAGCCTGCGTTTTGAGGGGTTAACAGACGTCCAAAGCACGGCACACAAAAGTGGAGTGCTGCTTGCACTGAGTTGCTTTTCTTCGGGTGCTGGCAAACAGGGCACCATTCATTAAAAAGAAAGCAGAAGAGTAACGCGCACAGTCGGAACAAAGTTCCTGGAAATGGCAGGCAGTAAGGAACAGCCGCGCGAGCAGCAGCTGCTAGAGGAGACGCTTTCAGACAATGAGTGAGCCTAGTGCGAAGGGGAGAGAGGATGGGCTCAGTGCACCACGCCTGGCATTCATATCAGGGGCTCAGAGTGGACACACATTATGTAGGATTTTTCACACTAAAATTGGGAAACTGCACTTAACCCTTTAAAATCCCAAGCTTATCATACACTAAGGCTTATTAGTCACGGACTACAGGGACATACAGGGAACTGTAAGTGGGCTTATGACTTTTAAGGGGTTAAAGGGAAGTTTTTAACTGAATTTCTGAATGTGGTATTGCTAAACTTTCGGACATGAGGTAATCTGTCAGTTTGAAATGGTGCAATTTAATGTAATTCTGCTAATACTTCACAACTCCCACAGAGAGATTGCACAGACAAAAAGGGTAACACTTTATTGTAGGGTAGTGTTCATAAGGCTACATGACACCTACATACGCTTATCATGACAACTGGCATAACCCTACATAAATGTTTATTAATGCTTATTCCAAATCTGCCATAAAAGTTACTTTTTCTATACTTTGATCAAAATTAAAGTGTTACCATCAAAGGCAATTCTATTGTTAGGAAAAGTGGGCAATATGACTAAAAAATAACAGTCAGGGCTTGATATTAACAGCATATACCTTTCATGTGCAGGTCTCTCAGCAGAGAAGCCTACTGAGGTGTATATATAGTGATAAAAACAGCAAAAAGGGTTTAAATCTTCATTAGATCTACAAGCCTTGCTTTAGAAGTTGCAACTAAGAAAATCAGTCAAAACGATCTTGAAACCTCCACAAAGCTCTGAAATGTGTCGATAACGATGACATGTATGAGTCTAAGGAACAAGAGTTAATTCCTGCTTGGTATGACTTCATTTTGCTTTGTGAGCCACAACAAAGATCAAGGAATGTTTTGTGTTACTTGTCATGCGCACCACAATTTGGTTCAGAAGTACATATATACGTTAACCACATGGTTTGCTCATGTGACAGTTTGCTTTTTTTTAACATTGATTGTATATTAAGACGAGTTAAGAGGCAGGACTTGGGTTAGCTAGTGTCTTTAATGTAATGTCTTTGTACAGCTGGGGCCTAAACACAGGCTGATTTCCCATATGCAAAGAAAATATCCATAAAATCACTATTTATTATTTATATGAATATATATATATATATATATATATATATATATATATATATATATATATATATATATATATACCTCACGGTTGTAAAAATATGGCACTTTGAAATCAGATTCATTTTTTAATCACATACACTTTAGTGCATACATTATCAAACACCACATATAGTGCATATATTTTTATATATTTGTATATGAGCAATTAAATTGTATTTAAAAGTTCATGCAATAAATGAGAAGGTAGGTATCAGAAGATTCTGTCGCTGCACTGATATCTACTTTCAACTGCATCGTGAGCACAGCTACCCGTCCACTGAATTAGTAGAAAAATCAAGCCACTGATTGAGCATCCAGGAATTTTGGGCTCAAAGGAACTGAACAGGTACATTTTTGTTCATCAAGGTGCAACCTGTATAAATGTGCCCTCAAAGGTACAACAGTGGTTTTAAGGTCCAATTGTTTACTTTAAATGTTTTTTCCAGGGTAAATGTACATGTTTGCATCTTTTGATAAGCAAATGGTTTAAACTGGAAAAGTACAATAAAAAGTCTGGAGGCAAGACAAGGTCTGTGAAGTGCAACAGTATCATAAAAAATGCAACTGCCATGAAATATGTTACAATTATGTTCCCTAACTAAAGGGAAGCCATACACTTGAGGGTACCACCCCTGTGACAGTTTCCCCAGTCATCACCATGGCAACATTTCCATGGCTGCATGCTCCTGTTAAAGGTACTGACGATACCCATGACTCAGAAAATCCTGATGGAATTCATCACAATAACAATAACATATTGTCACTCCTACTTACTGAAAACAATAGTGATAAAGAATAATGCTATGTAAATGATGATATTAAATATGTGATAATTCTTTGTCTGTTATGCCGACTGAAGGAAACAGATTCTTGAATGTAATGTAAGATAAAGAACTCATACTTCCTGATGATGAAACAACAAAGCCAAAAGAATCCGTTTTCAGAGTGGATGGATGATGTTTTGGGAAGTTTGTCAGGCCAAACCAGAAAGTAAGCATTTTCTGTTTTTGATAACATTAGGTTCAGACGACTGTTAGCAAATCATAATAAATAGAAAAGTTCCTCCTTTATGAATTCCAGTGTAAAACTGCAGTCACTCCTGTCTGGCGTGGTACCTTCTGGTGCCAAAACAGTCCTGCAGTGTAGTTGGTGAAACTGCAAAGTGACACAGTTGTTGTTTTTTGTGGCTGTTGCACTTGGAGTCTTACACTGACGGGTCTTTAAAGAGCATAAATAAAACAGCTTTATTTGCTCAGACACCACAATCTCTGGTTCCTATTAGAACCACTGTAAAGAAATAAGAGCCATTACATTTCTCTACAATGAATCATAGAAAAGACAACATGTATGCCTAAAAACTTTACATGAGGTGGCAAAAACTTTGATGCTTAACCCTTCTGTGGGACCCCTTTTCAATGTTTACCAAAAGAATATATGATGGCATTTATCATTATTTCAACCTCAGATTTCTTGGCTTTTGTTCATTTTCTGTGAAGAACATAAAATAACCCATTTTCAATGCCTTCACTCTGTTCAACCCCCCACACTTTTATATTACTCATGTGGTTGTAGACCAGAACCCGTGGGAATAAAAGTGTGGAGGTGCTGTCCTTCACTCTGTTCTCCTCCTACATGGCCTACTGTTAGGCTGTTTGTGTGTGTGTGTGTGTGTGTGTGTGTGTGTGTGTGTGTGTGTGTGTGTGTGTGTGTGTGTGTGTGAGGTTGGACAACACGGATAGGCTGCCGACTGGCTACAGCTAGGTAAACTCTATGCTAGCCACTTGTAATATTTTAAACATCTGGTATTTTTTACATAAATTGTTATGTCTGTATTGATTTAAAAAAAAAACAGTAATGTGGTGGGTCCACCAGACCACTGAGTAACAAACACACCAACACCACACAAGGGTTAGTGTAAGTAAATGTAAACAGATTTTATTCTAAGTGATTCTGGTGCATTCCTATTCCAATCATCATGAAATTTATACACAATTTAAAGGACAGCTGCTGTCTTCAAATTATGTAGAAACATAAACTGACAAAAAAGTGACGACACATAATCCCACTGTTTTATAGGACCACAAGTGACTGGACAAATGAAATGATCACATTAGGGACTTAGATGCAAATCTTCTATCTTATTGATACCTGCCCACAGACATGATGATAAGACTGAGGTCATCTCCCCTGGGGATACTCTGCTAGGTCTGTAATGCAACCATGTTCAGAAAGCTTTGTCCTTCAGTCTTGTCTACTGTAAGTGAGGGGTTCAGGGCTGGGTGATTAAGCTGAGTGAAGAACACACCACTTTTTGGTGTTAATCTGTTTTTAGCAGCGTGTTTCAGAACAATGACCTGCTGCAGCCAGTTTTAGTTGGTTTTAAGGTGATGGAAATAACTTTTTTTTGCACTTCAGAAATATTTATGCTGTTACCTTTGGCAGTTGGAATACACGCCTATACCACCATGTTTCACAGGGGAGCTGGTATGCTTTGGGTCATCAGCAGTTCTTATTCCTCCACACTTTCCCTAATCTTTCACTCTAGTACAGGTTCACCTTCTTCTCATGTATCCATGATCTTTGTATTATATCCTAAATTTTACTCATTTGCTTGATTTCAGTTTCAAGATATCACATTTTCAGGGTGTCACATCTCACAAGAGCACATTGTACATAACAGACATACATTTAAGCTTCAGGAAAAAGTGTACAACATGCATTAGATATACAAAAACTTTCTAGGTGACTGGCTTCCCTAAAACAACAGTGTTGTCGACAGATTTTCCAAACATGTTCAAGGTTTCACTTTAACTGCAAGTGTTATTTTTTCCAGAGCCAAACAATGAGAAAGATACCTGTCCAACTGCCATTTCTGACTTTTCTACTGGCAAGATCAAAATACTGTGTTTAGTGTGAAGGCAGCACAGCACCATTTTTTATCTGCACATGACAGTGTTATACTTTGGGAATAAGCCAAGATATATAACAATGGACAGAGATGTATTGTGTTTGCGATAAATAAAGATACAATTTTTACTACGCCTTCATATCTTTATTTTTTAAATTCCAGTACAGTCACACTGTGTAATGTCCCCTGTTCTACAACACGTTTAATACATGTGGCTTCTTCTCGTGGTTATACTGATATACACTTTTCTTTATGTTAGTTGCACCAGTGTCCACTAGAGTCACTTTTGCAGCACTTAAGGCTTTATCTCTGACTTATTCAGATTTTTGCCTCACACAGTCTGTTGTATCGGCAGAGGCCCCACTGACACTCCTCTGATTGCCATCTGGTTGTCAACTTGAGAGACAACAGCAAAACAATGCAAATGTAAATGACATCTAAAACAAACCTCTAGACCTTTTGTTAGCTGTTGTGCATGAACTAATGATGCACTGAGAGTGATACAGAGCTGGCCAAGAAACAGCAGAGCAGTCAATCTAATTACTTGTATATTTTTGGACATGTAGTAAAAACTGTGACCGCAACAACAGTTTATTTATAAAGTATCTATCTATCTATCTATCTATCTATATATATATATATATATATATATATATATATATATATATATATATATATATATATATATCCATCTATCTATCTATATAAATTGTTGTCACTGTCACAATTTTTTTTTCATTTTTACTTTTTAGCATAATTTAAAAGCTTGAGTTATGCACAGTATTGAGGTTTTGGACCAATGAAAATGGTCCAAAAACATCTGGAAAAAACAAATTGCTACATTGACTTCCATGAAATGTTAATAATGTTTTTCCCTTTCTTATGTCAAGTTACCATTTTACTGGTACAAGGTTGTGTTCAGACAACAATGATAATAAATAAATAAATTAATTAATTAATTGATTAATTAATAAATAAATAAAAAATACAAACAGTAGTATTAACATAATTGGCAGTGATTTCTTTGAGTCATTGTGTTTGCTTAACTCTTCTTAACCAACTCTTCTTAACCCTCCCCTCATCTCCTCATAGCAGCCCAATAACAATAATTGATTCATTGATTACAATCTTTCCTAAATACAAACTTTCCTAAATAATTTCTCTGTTTCACTGAGCTCCAAATGACCAATATTATTGAATTATGCCATGCTTTTGTTTTCACTGGCAAAAGTCACTGTTTTAGTTCAGATCAAACATGTTAAAAAATGCAGTCAAAGTTCTTTTTACAGTTCATTATGAACTAAATGTCCACATCAAAAAAGGTAAAGAATGTCAGTGCTCCATAAACTCTCAGGAGAGCACATTAACGTGTAGAGGCATATCGAGGATTTATGTGTGTGTGTGTGTGTGTGTGTGTGTGTGTGTGTGTGTGTGTGTGTGTGTGTGTGTGTGTGTGACATGCAGGCATGCGTGTGTGTGCCTGCGTGCGTGCTTGTGTGTATGCAAGGAGTGGGGGGTCAAAAACGGATGAGGTCCATTGGCAGGAGGCCACTACTAGCTATTCAAGCAGTAACGGCTAGTGGTGGAGGAGAGAGAAAGAAAGAGACATGGAGAGGCAGACAAAGACAGAAAGAGAGAAAGGCACACTAGGCCTGAAGTAAGTCACTTTCAGGGGGTGACAATGCCCCTGGAAGAAAGAGGCCGATGACTGCTGCTAGGAGACTCCATTAAGAGGCATGCGGATGGCGGGCCCCAGGGCCCGAAAACATCAATGGGCTCATCCAATCCTCATTAAGGGGCTGAAATGATAGAGATATACATGAGAAAAAGCCCATAAGAGATGAGAGAGAATGCCACCCAGTGAAGCCAGCCTGGCTCGAGCCACAGAGCCCTGCCACAGAGTGCCCCAAGTCACCAAGAACCACCTGTGGCACAAGAACAGTTCAAAAAGAAGCCACAGTAAAAAAATAAAAAGTCTTATTTCCTTATTTCTACTTAGATCATAATGTTCTGAGGAGAAGTATTTCATGGTTAGTGTTGCAACATACTGCATATGTGTACTTTCATAATAGAGATGGCGCAATATAGATACTGGAACCTTGAGTATTGTCTGATACTGATATCAATCCGGCATGTTATTCCTTAGGAACTACTAAACTTTAAATTGAGCTGTTTTAAATAAATGTTAGACACAACATATTGGCATCTATCTGTATTGGGCTGATATCATAAGAAAATATCCAATTTGATATCGCAAGGGGAAAAAAAGTGATCCTGTAACAAATCTAGCCTGAAATGCAATGCATTCCCATTGCATTGTCATGTTGTTGTTGGTATATTTCATGAATGTATATTAAAGAAAAAAATATCAGACCATCAGCCAATACTCAAGGTTTTATTATTAGTATGGCTATTGGTATCATACCATATCTAACTAAAGCACTTTGCACTGTAAAAAAATGTTTTATCACTTCAACCTAAAACAACAAGCAATTTATCAAGGTTTATTAAACTTAATTATATGCTTGATACTAAATGAAACAATGCAAATGTGCATTTTATTTATTTAAACACGAGCAAAATAACTGAAAGCATTTCAATTAAAAATATGTCAATTCAAATCTTCCCCGTTTTGCCTTCTGTGGTCATCTAAAAGCAAAAAGAAGTAAAAACAAGTTCTTATATAATATGCATTGCTCTTGGGTTAAGATCAGGCTACATATGGCTATGGTTATCAGGTTATCAAGTGACTTATTTTACTTTTTTATGTCAGCGCTACAAGAAATTCTGTAATAAGTCTACATTTGTTACAAAATTTTTGAATGAAAATTGGGACTAAAAATAAAAAAAAACGGTGGCATTGATCTGGTACTAGGTGTCGGCATCTGGCTGACATCAGAAGGTTATGCTGAATCAGATCCAATCCTGTAACAAATCTAGCCTGAAACCACACACACTAGAATAGTGTGAACCAATGTAACTTAGGGTTCTAGTTTTAATTCATTTTTCACCTGTTTGAGAAACAGCTGGATGCATCATAATGACCGTGATTAACAATGTTATTGTTTTTTTGGTCTCTTTATGCCATTTTCAAGTTTCTAATTTGCCAATTAGCCACTTGCTTGCTAATTAAAGTTAGCTCATGACACAATGCACTGCACTGCACATTGTGTTCACACTAGTGTCCACAATTGCACAGAATCCTGTGCAAATTCAAGGAAAGCTTGTAGTCTTCTGAAAATGTGGGCAAAAATACTCCTTCTGTGGCAGCCAGCGTAAATAATGTTCATATTAGCTCCTTGACTAATTGACCTTATTAAACTCTTTGCAGGGTAAAAATAGCAATAAACTCATCAACATATCATCCTAGTTCAATTCAGGTGCCGTAGTACTTAGTGACTTTAGCTTCATCTGCAAAAGCGTAGAGGTTAATAAATTGTCACTGGCTTTTAAGTCCTATTGGTACTGATCTTAAGTAGGTACGAAAAACCCCAAAACAGGAACCTTCAGTACTGGACAGTGGTAAAAGCACAGAAGTGGAATGGAAGTGGTTGGATGCTGGTCACCACCAAAACCAACATATGTTGTGTTTTTATGCTGGTACACTGGTCAACCAGCATGACCAAGCTGGGGCGACCAGCTAAACCAGAACCAGACCAGCACTGAACTAATGTAAAATGAGCATAGACCAGTATGAAATGCTTGCTGGTCTGTGCTGTTTTTGTTTGTTTGTTTGTTTGTTTGTTTTTTATCCTGTGGGATAGTAGTGTTTAAGAAGTTTAAGCATATTGATAGCTTATTTTTAGATACTTAAGCAAAGAGCTTTAATAACAAATGCCTCATTTTAAAGAACAAATATCACATCGGTATCAGACGATACTGAATGTTTTAATATCATATGTCAGTTTCAATAAAGTGGTATTGTTCCACCTCTCGTGAAAACTCTCTTGGTTATTTAAACAACCAAAAAAGTTCTGAGGCTTCTTCACAAGTTGTGCATAGTATGTGTCAGCAGAGCTGTGAGAGTCACAGACAGTAACTCAGCATTTGGCATTGATGTGTGGAACCAAGGAAGGGTGGAGAGGACAAATCCGGGCTCTTACTCACACAAAAAGCAGCGATTCTGAAGGGTGATAAGTCGGGGCCACTATATGTGGAGAGTTAGTGGACTGTGCAGGTTCTCGTGGCTCAGCCATTAAGCTTGTGGTTAATGGCAAACATATTTTGGTCTGGAAATGTGAGACACTGTGCGCTGTGGTTTGTGCTGCATATTTCCTTTGCAGTCCATTAAAATCATGTATGATTAAGAGTGAGCATTAGTTATAATATGCTATTGTACTGCTAAGCATTTGCTTTCTTGACCACTCTATGCAAGTGGCATTCTTGTTGAGGATGAGTGAGTTTGCTTGTGTTTGTCTGTCTGTGGCACAGAGATGGCACAATATGATAAAAATCATAACTACATTTTCTTGAATGAAAATAACAATGAATACTTGCATAAATATGCAAAAATTAAAGGATAGGACTCCTACATTAGCATTTTATGGCTTAAATGAATAAAAAAAAATGTAAAAAATTTCTCTTTTACTAATGTGATCAATACTGTTCCATTTGTTTTGATAGGTCTTTACTTTGTATCAAAAACTAACATTTTGATATGTACACTACTTTGGAAGCACTCTTTTCAACAAGATAAAGCCAATTTAGCTGCAATACATAATGTACAAAGGCTTCTAAAATGCCTTTCCCGTGCCACATTACAAGTTTTAAATAAAAGAGCACCAGGGATCAATAAAAATGAGGAACTTTTTGAATTTTTTGAATGAAGAATCAAATGTAAAAAAATGACTACAGAATATTATTATCATTTAATAACTAATAACACCATAGGTCTTGTTGAACAAGTAACCAAAAACCATAAAATAGGAATCTTCAGCTCAGGACTGAATGCAAATAGAAAAGGTTCCAGTGACCACACTTCCAATTTTCACCTACTTCACCCTTGAACAGAAGAGGGAAAAAACATAAAAAAAATAAAAAACAACAAAAAAAAAAGCCATCAGAAAATTCACTCGAGATTTTAAGCAACTCCAGTTGCAGTGCTGAAAGAAAGCCCTATTTTGCGCATGCGTGAATCTACTGCTTCTTGCTGCCTTCGCGCCGAACACAGCAGAAACATTACTTTGCTGTAGTTGCTAAAATGTGAAATTTAAGTGGGATTCGTGTTTTTATTATATTTTGAATTAGAATTCTATTCAAACTAAATAATGACACTAATTCAGTGAATTTTGTGCAAAATTTTCAAAGACATTGCTCAATTTTGTTGATTCTTCTATTTTTCTGAAGATATGTTATCAGATGAGCAAAGACATGTTCCACCATTAAGGTAGAGTCGTTGCTCAGTGACACAGCGCAGCTATGGCATTAATGCAGGTATATTTCCAGTAGCCTTAGCTATCTCCACAGTCACTGATGCTTCACATAATAATAAACCCTTAGCGAAGAACATGAGCACATGCTATCAGAGCGCATCCAACAATAAAGGAAGCACGGTGCTTCTTTTAAACCACGATAGAAAACACGGAAAACTTTAATGAGTTTAAAAGCGGATGGAGTCACTAAATGAATGTGTTTTGATAGTGATTTCATATTGGATAAACACCATCTTTGCCCATCGTTGTTTCTGACCACCCTGCCCCATCCCCCATTTTAGCCCTCCTTGCTGTCCCAGGAGCCTGACCCCCAGCCCCTGTGCTTTGCCTACCCACCTCTGTTGCATTCCACAGTCCACCCATGACACAATCGCATTGGCCGCAGGCCTCTAAGCACATAATCCCCCAACAGCAGCTCCACTCACACCAGCGCTCCGATCTGAGAAGGGGGGGAAAGGAAGGGGCGGGGCCACGGAGGAAGAGCTATGGAAAAGAAGTGAAGCGGGAGGGGTGGGGTGCTGAGTGGAGGGATGGAGAACGAGAAAGCAAAGCAGCGCCCGGCGAGGGAGCGGAGCACGACTTAACGAGCGGAGGAGGCCGGTGAAAGAGAGAAAAAGGGGAGGCCTAGGGAAAGAGAAAGAAGTCAAATCCTGCGATGGGGGGAAGCGATTGTGGGAGAGAAAGAGAAAGGATTAGGTGACAATGTCGGACAGCGCTGAGGGGTCAGGAGGGGACCGCAGCCTCCGCGGTACGGGACAGATGAAAGAAGGACCCCCCTTCCTCGGGGTCTGCCGCAGTTCAAGTGCGAGCACGCCTCTGGAAGGGGGCATTCCACAGTGCCCCATGGTCTCAATCCCCAAAAACCTAATGCGTGGGGCAACGACCTCACTTTCATCCTCACATACAGAGCCCTGTGAGAGCCTCACGCAGACATGCAGTCACACCGGGCCACAGGCAGAGTGAGGTTAAAGGGACAGTTTGCCGACAAATCAAATACCCATAGGGTTTCACATGCCACTAATTTTAATTCCCCAAGGAACAAACCATGTAAGTGTACCCTCAGAGGTACAACATGGTCCTTAAGGTCCAGTTGTGTACCTTAAATAGGTTTTAAAGACATATGTTTTTTTAAAAACAGGGAAAAAGCACATATTTGTTCCTTTTTCTTAACTTATTAGTAGAAAAATACAATAAAAAGCTAGAAGAAAAGGCCAGGTTTATGAAAGCAGTGCAACTCAAAAGATGCAATGTAGCACTGTGCAAATTATAATCCAGCATCATCATACACTTGCATCACATTGTATCAGACTGTAATGCAATCTCAAATAGGCCTGCTTATGTTATTAATAATCAGTGGGGAATTATCAGTGTCTTTCAGCCTTTACAAAAGGCCTAATGATGTCTATCAGATAAATTCCCTCTTTAATAAATTCATCATGCTTGCTGTATTTAACATATTGAGTTTTGTACTATTTCCTTTTTAAATTTTTGTTGGGAAATTATTGAAGCACCCAACAGCAATGATCTAATCATAAGCATCTCTCCCACTGGACTTCAGGAACAGAACAGAACCAAAAAATGAACCACATATATGTGGAATCAACCAATTATGTTTGTGGGCCCAATTTTGGTCCCACATTATATTGTGTGCCTCTTACATCTGTGTATTCACACATGAACAGCCTATGCAACAACAATGTAACTACTAAGGATTTATTCACTGTTACAGATGTTTTACAGAAGTACACCCTATGTTATTATACATGCATATCAACTTCAATTTTGCCTCATGTAATTACACAAGTGTATCTTAATAGTTGTAACAGCCTATTCTCTCTCATTTAATGAGCGGAGGAAGTGTAATATCATCAATATAATTACATTTCTAATCAGACCAGAACAGAAGTTGTTTTTCAGATTTTTTTCCAGCAGTAAAAGGACGTATGTAGTAAATTACATTGATATTACTAGCACTGTATTTGTCAGCTTTCCTAACATTTAGCTAGAATTTATGTTGCCAGTGCTGTGACATTGTAACCAGTTTCAACTTTAAACCATTCTGTAATGTGACAGAACAACAGATTTCCCTTATGAAATGAATTAAATGTGTTGCATTACCACATTATAACACATCACCTACATAATAACTACACAGGAACTATCCACTTATTATACAGTGTAACTACCACTGCACTACAGCGACCTTCCTGTGTAGAAGATACACTTGTGTAATTACATGAGGCAAAGCTGAAGTTGATACACATGTTTAATCATATAGGCTGTATGTCTATAATAATCTGCAACATTAACTAAGTCACCAGTCGTTACAGTGTTGTTGCATATCTTATTCATGTGTATCTACACAGTTATTAGAGACACTTAATATAAAGTGGGACCCCAATTTTGTAGGACAAAAGGCCTTTTAGACATCCTGAACACATCACTGACTATGAGTACGAATGGTACTCCAACCAGTTTTCAGTCTGTAGTTACAAATGTAAAATGGCTGCAGATCTAAGTCTTCTTACTGTAAGAGTCCATGTAAAACTGCTACAAACAAGGTAAAATACTTGTTAACGTACTTTGCAGGCTTAGAATAAAACATGGAAAATCTTTTACAAGCTACAAAGGTCCATGTTATTATTAGCTTGGTGCTAACATACAACTAGAGTCCCAAAGGGATACTAGCAGAAATTAGCATGATCATAGTTTCTGACAGTTCATCATTTTGACAGTTATGGCTCAAATTGAAGGCCTAACTCTTTGCCGCAGATAATAATGGACAACATGTTGCACAATTAACTTCTGCACGTCTCAAAATGACCACTACATCTTTTAACTGGGCAATGTACTTTTTTCATAGATGGGTCGTTCTAAAGGAATGTCTATTTCGTGTACCTAGCATTCGAAGATTACACTTGAAAAACATTTTAGGGTTACAATTTATTTATGTTTTAAGATAAAACAACAGGTTCTTTTAACAACCACATCTTACTGAGCCTCAATTGAGCAAAATTGGTTTTTAAATCAATTATCTAGAATTCCAAGCCCTTGTCCTCACAGTCATGTGTAAAGGGTGAGGACATATTTTGAGGTTAAAAAAAAAACAAAACAAAAAAACAATAATAATCTATACATGACTATGGAATATATAAATTAAATAGCTATAAAATAAATATTCTAAAATATATAATTAAAGTTCTTGTCCCCAGGAGTCATGTCACTGGTGTTACTTCGTAACAAACGCAGAAAAATTCTCTTATTTTGAAATAAAAATCACACTGATGACATCACTCGACTCCCTTTTACCTGTTTTCTGAGGATCCATGAAGAAAAGCACATGGTTAGTCCACTGTGCCTTTTCAGTTATCAGAGATTGTCACATTTAGCTCATAATTTCATATGAATCCTTTAGCTGATGTCACTGGGGTGACCTACTTTATTCTTAGGTAATTGTGAAAAAATACAATACAAATGGATTAAGGTGCATATTTTAGTGGATATTCCATGACTGGCTGCAGTGGTTTGATGCTCTGTAGCAGTTTTATTTATTTATTTATTTTGGGAAAATGCATTTTCCATTAAAAATGTCACTGGTGTTACTGTCACTGTGTATCACCGATGAAGACCACCAGGTAACACCAGTGACACCTATGGACAGATAGAAAAGTGGACATTTCTGTAGAATGACCCAAATAACAGTATGTCATACAGTGTCAGAGACTGCATAAGCAAGTCTATTTTAGATTACTTAACGACCTGAGGCAAGTTTGCAGTTTGAGGCAAGTGCGTCCTGATTTAGCAACGCTAACTGGTGTATATAAGCTTCCATTACATGTTAGCTACATTGGCCTTGCAAAATGAAGGACAACATCTTGGTTGATCAACACAAAATTTAGGGGTAAGGGGCACATTTTTGCCCAAGCTGCCACTGTAAGACTGATGGTGTCTGACTATTTAAGAAACAACACAACTCAAATTCATACAGACACACCTTACAAGTACAGCTTGACCTGCTATGCATAACAAACTGAACAAAACTTTTTGGTTTTGTATTTGAACAGTAGCCTAAACAGTAAAGCCCTGGTTCTTTTCTGAAGCGACTGCATTTAACCTTTAGGTTTTGCAACGTCCTCTTTCAACAGGAGCTGGAAGAGTGGCAGCACAATTGCAAGAGTGTTCTTTGGAGGCATAAAGTAAAACTATGTAATGCTCATATTACACTTGTCTTTAGTAGAATGCGTACAATCGGCTTGACAATGAACATATAAAAGCCACATACATTGAGTGTGTTTACATGCACATTTTACCAGTAACCTGATCAACGCATTTATATGCACTTGAGTAATGAGATAATGGGGAAACTCCGGGTCTACATGATTCAGACAATAATTGTATTTCTGCTTTGCAACCAGCCAATATACTCACAGAAGAAGACTTGGCGTAAAAACAATGTAAAACTTTTTTTTAAACATTGTGCCACTTTACATGAAAATATGAACAAATATCATCTAGAAGATGAAGAATATTGAAATCCTTTATTTCATCCATCCATCCATTTTCTAAGCCGCTTCTCCGTCAGGGTCGCGGGGGGGTGCTGGAGCCTATCCCAGCAGTCTTCAGGCGGAAGGCAGGATACACCCTGGACAGGTCGCCAGTCCATCGCAGGGCAGACAGACAGACACAGACAGTCACTCACACACTCACACCTAGGGGCAATTTAGCATGTCCAATTGGCCTGACTGCATGTCTTTGGACTGTGGGAGGAAACTGGAGAACCCGGAGGAAACCCACGCACACACGGGGAGAACATGCAAACTCCACACAGAGAGGACCCTGATCACCTGGCCGGGGAATCAAACCTAGGCCCTCCTTGCTGTGAGGCGTCAGCGCTACCCACCACACCACCGTCCTTTATTTCATCAAGAATGTATTTTGTTTCGCTCCAAAAGTGTTTTCCTGTGTCTCACAGTGATGCCGCTCACTATTTTTCAGGTGTAGCAGTCTGTTCTACTCATGCACAGACTGAGAAATCCGAAAGAAATCAGAGTAACAGTTTACATGCACTGAGAAATCTGATTACTGAGCTAAAATCCAGCTCTCTTTATCAGATTTCTTAATCTGATTTCTAGATCAGAGTACATTGTACATGACCATTTGAATAATCGGATAACTGCAGAAATCCAATTATAACTGGATTATTAAGTGCATGGAAACACACTCGTTGACTGAAATATCAAAGGTTAGTAACTCTGATTTAGCTAAAATGCATTTTTAAAAAATCCCACATACCGAAACAACAATTTATACGTCTATGTCACCTGGTAAAAGCCTTGGTTCTTATACAGCCCTAGTGCTGTACTTCAGAACCTTGTTGCTTGTTTGTTGTAGTTGTTTAAACTATTAAATTAACACTTAAAATTGAAATTGATCAGAGCATCGAAATGATATATTTTTACCCATATTTTATATATATATATATATATATATATATATATATATATATATATATATATATATACACTGCTCAAAAAAATAAAGGGAACACTTAAATAACACATCCTAGATCTGAATGAATGAAATATTCTCATTGAATACTTTGTTCTGTACAAAGTTGAATGCGCTGACAACAAAATCACACAAAAATCATCAATGGAAATCAAATTTATTAACCAACGGAGGCCTGGATTTGGAGTCACACACAAAAGTAAAGTGGAAAAACACACGACAGGCTGATCCAACTTTGATGTGATGTCCTTAAAACAAGTCAATATGAGGCTCAGTATTGTGTGTGGCCTCCACGTGCCTGTATGACCTCCCTACAACGCCTGGGCATGCTCCTGATGAGGTGGCAGATGTTCTCCTGAGGGATCTCCTCCCAGACCTGGACTAAAGCATCCGCCAACTCCTGGACAGTCTGTGGTGCAACGTGGCGTTGGTGGGTGGAGCGAGACATGATGTCCCAGATGTGCTCAATCGGATTCAGGTCTGGGGAACGGGTGGGCCTGTGCTGCCATGGTAACGCTGAATGATGATTCACACGCAGTGGAAAAAAAAGCACATGAATTCCGATCTGAGGTTCGGATTAAGGTCACATGGCCACAAATCGGATACGTATCTCATCTTAGACCACATGTGAAAGTGGTTCAGGTCAGATTTTAAAAGGTCAGATTTGTGTCCACACAACCCTGAAAACCTCAGATCTGAGTCACATTAGGGCAAAAAAACAGATTTGTTCCACTTCAGCCTGGTAATGAGAACGCAGCCTTTGAAAACCCTGGTTCCTATCACCACCACCAAAAAGGTTCTCTACAATGACAAGTTCACATCTTGAGACAAACTCACTTTAAATTGCACTATGGGATGAATCAAATTTTAAAGTCAAGTGAAGTAAACAAACTACACAATGTGTCTGCACTGAATAATCATATGCAGTTTAAGCCATGTTTATCAAATCAAATGAAATCAAATTTATTTGTATAGCACTTTTTACAACTAATGTCACAAAGCAACTTCACAGAATTCCGGTAAAGAAAAAGTTTTATCATGAAATGTAAAAACCCCCAGGTGAGCAAGCCAGGGGTGACAGTGGCAAGGAAAAAATCCCTAAGAGCTGGGGAAGAAACCTTGGGAGGAACCAAGGCACACAAGGGGCGACCCATCCTCCTCTGGTCAAACTACCTACAAATGATTATACTACTAATATTAATAGTTGTAGTAGTAGTAGTAGGTGTAATAGCTAGGAGTCTATGAAAACTTCAATGTAGGGTGGGCAGCTAGAAAGCTGTTCTAGCCTCGAGGTATGCAAATGAGTTCTTTAGAAAGCTGATGGGGTTGCTAGAATTTTGTGCCAAGAACTCCAACCTGCAGAGCCACTATCCAGGCAGGCGAATGCTGCTGTACAGGAAAAGGTTCCTCTTCACTCTGTACCTTGCTGCTTTTAATATGATCAAATGATGGCGGGATTATTGAACATCTAATAATAGATAATATGCAACACAGGGTGTTTTCCTGTCTTTAGTGCAGTCGTTATTCATAGAGGAATGTAATACTGCATTCTCAATGTCATGGAGAGGAAGCCACTTTGCATACAATAGAGCTAGAAGCTGTTCATGTGACATTGGCAGTGGGAGTGGACCAGACTGGACGGAGGGGGTTCTATATCCTTAATGCCGTAGTGGGGCCTGCACTCTTGACCTGTCCACCCCCGGCTCCTCTCAGGCCAGTCCAGGCTCTAATGGCCGACGCTGGGATCACAGCAGTGGGGAGGACAGTGAGACCTGCTCCCATTTGGTGTCCCGGATGCTCTTCCTTCCTGTCTCACAGACAATAGAAAGGCTAAACATAACTCCACCTTCATCCTTCCCCACACACGACCGCACGAGTCCACCCCCCCTATCACCACCACCCCCCACACCTCGTGCACATATACAGCACACACAAAAGCTTTTACAGTGAGGCTGATGACGGCAGGGGCAGGCGCGACTGTGAATAGGCCTTGGTTTATGGTGGATGTCATGTCTTTGGGAATGAGACGATTCAGTGGTGTTCACAGCTCCATGGTAAGGCCCACTGAGAAAGACCCCATGGTTCAGGCTATTGTGATGAAGCCCCAAGGAGCCAGAGGTGTCAAATGCAACGCCACGGCCCTATGAGGTCCATCTCCCACACATCACTAAGACAACAGCGAATATGTCCTTTAGCATATCAAGACAAGTGCTACCAGACAAATCGGCTCCCTCTGAGAGAACAGTGACTTTAACTCCTAGAACAAAATAAAAAAGCGTGATGTAATTTGATATTTATTCTCACTTGTAGCTCATGGACTGATTAATTCTGTCTCAAAGTGCAGATGTTACACTTTCAAAAAGTACCAAATTAGTAAAAAATTAGCTAAGTTATTATGACACTGATTAAATGAAGACTTATACGCGTGTGTCCACTTTTGTCCGACACAAAAGGAAAACATGTCCTTTGCATTTTTGCGGTGCTTTTGGACATGAAAAAAAAGGGAAATTGCAGATAGGAAGCAGTGAGCAAAAATGTCCATGACAAACAGACCAAATGCTCCAAAAGTGCTTGGAAAAAATATAGTTCCATTAACTTTCATTCGAAATGAAGAAGGTTTTGTTCCGACAGCAGCGATCCATGCACATGTATATAGACATATACATATAACCCTTTACATTATTTCAATTGTATGATGACTTGACCAAAAGAAACAGTCCAAAATTACTTGAAAAACAGTCTGGTTCCCTTGACTTACATTAAAAATAAAGTATGTTTTTAAAGGTAACTGTAAAGTTACCATTTTTGGAGATTTTGTTCAGACAGCAGTGATATACATATACATAAATATTCTCTATGCAATATATATCTTTTTTTAAGGTGTGAAAACACTGTATAACTTTAGAATAGAATTCAATAAAAAGTGTGAAAAAATAAATGTTTTTTAAAAGTCACTGATATCTTTTGAGCTAGTTTGCTGAATAACACTTGATTCCAGATTTCTCCCAGATGCCTCCAGCCATCAAATGGATTTGTTAAATACCATATCCAAACCTCTGTTCATGGCAGCCAAGTATTATTTGTAGTTATTATCCAACGAAGGCTTTGTTCTTCAAACTAACCCACAAAACGTTTTTTGCAAAAAAATAGTACTTTTTGTTATTTTCACTGTATTTATTTGCATTTATTCCCATGCTATGCCGTGAATTTTTAACATTGTTAAAAGTAGTAGCATACTACTGCCATAAAAGGGTTGCAAAATTATGTGCTTATGTGTTTATGGGTTAACTTTGTCACCGTCTTATATATATATATATATATCATCAGTGTCACAATGTGTATTAGTGTCAGAAAGAAATTTCATTCGCATGTAAGCATAAGAGTGTTTTTAAGATCATAAGAAAGGCATGTGTGTCCAGGTGTGTCCAAAATTTTGAATGGTAGTGCAACTAAATATGTAAGTCCATATTAGATTTGAGTAGTACAGCAAAACAAATGTAATAACTGTAAACTTCTGAAGGTTAAAAACAGTTGAAATGGCCAAAACTATATCTGCATGAAGTTTGCTAACAAGTTGGAACAATGAACTAGTCAAAGAGTAGTACAAAATTGAAAATAAAGGGTTAAAAACCTGTGTGTGAATGCCCACATTTCAGCACAAAAACACTCAGACAAACTGTACATGTCCAGGTGTACAATTATAGTAATTTAGGGGGTTAAACCCGTGGCCTCCACCTCAAGTGGTACAGCCTTGGTTTGCTGGCCGTAAATGAGTCTCATATGATGTGTAGAGATTAGATGAAGTGGAAATGAATGTCTTATTCTCATTTCCTCTTCCACCTTAAACAATATAGCAGTTACATTTACATGCCTGTATGGGTGCTAATTTTACAATTTTCACACTTTAATCATATAAAAATCGGAAGCAGCAGCAAGAACTGCAAAAAAAAACCAAAACACCAAGCACCAAGGAGGCAAGAATACAAAAGCTACCTAAGGATGAAGACATATCCGAGCAGACAGGCACTGAGAAATGTTGACCGGCTCTTACTTAGCTAGGTTAGCCTTCATTTGCAGAACACAGACGGCCACGATTGCGTCACATATAAGATACATGCTTTTGCCAGTTTACACTTTATCGCCATCTAGCCTTGGTTATCTCAGTTTAGCATACAAATAAAAAATAAGAGACAAGATGAAGACATTTTTTTTGCATGAAGGAAATGCTGTGTCTCTGTGTGTTTAGCAGAAGAAAAGCTGGTAGAGTTTAAGGTGGGCTGGTCTCCATCATACAACTCCCAGTCTGAAACTAAGTCCCATTCTAGCCCTGGATGATTGTAAATGTGTTTGATCAGCATGTAAATGGAAATAAAAAGGGGTGAAGATTCACAGCATTTGTGATCAAACGTTACACTTTAGCACTAAAGCTTGAAGAGAAAGGTGTGAACCGCTGAGGTAAGCGAAAACAAAACGACGCTCAACGGCCGGCAAATGTCTCCCAAATTCTAAAAGCTTGTAAAAACTAACAAGGCGGTAGTGATACATGTCACAGAATAGCTGATAGCTGTCTGCCTGCACACCCTGTGTTGATTGAGAGAGATGAGCAGCATGAAAGGCTTTTGTCTTTTGTTCTCTCATTCTTGAAATATCCAAACACACCTCCAAATCAGGCAAACAACTGTTTGCCGTACCCATTGAGACACAATTTATTAGCAAGGTGCCATGTACTGTCATATGCAAAAGCTTGAGCACCTCTGATTACATTGCTGATCAAATTACATGCTTTGTTGATTTTGCTAGTGCACATCTTCTACAGAGAAGAAACTCAAATAGAGCATTTTATGCTAATTTATGTACAAATTCCTATTTATTTGCTGAGCTTAACATGTTGGAACAAAAAAAACTTAAATGCCATAACGCTTATACAGGCCACATTTTATCCGTCAATACTTCATATTGTCAAGTGCGCTGCTTATGCAATGTAGCAAATCCAAGTAACGGCTGGGGGCTGGAACTGAACCCCTGTTCTTCTAACCAGCTCACAAGATAAAAAGAACAAATAATATTCTTGTTACTTTTTACTGGATTTGCATTCATTCATTTCAAAAACACACATCAAGTTTCGGGAACAAACACGTGTTTTACACCTTTCATGTCAAGTCCGAAACTAACATCCAGCAGTGCGGCATAATTTTAATTGGAGCGTGTTTGATGTTCTGTGTGTTATGGTTACATTAAAATGAGGCTGACCAGTCAGAGCACCATTGTCATGGATGCACTCCAAACAAGGGCACATCGTGGTAGTGGCAGAGCAGTTCATCTTGCTTGTAGCAAAGCACCAATCATCTACGACATGCAACATGCTGACTACAAAAATGGGAAGCTTAAAGAATGTACATGCAGGACCAGAGCTGAAAGGCTGGAAACCCTAAACCATAAAGTCAGACCAGAAATAAAACTTACATTCTTTAGTACTGAACTTCTTTAAAAATGCTGTCACATTTTAATGTCACTACCGAAACACAGTGTTTGTCAATGGGTGGAGTCTATTTTAAAACTACACCCCTGCATTTTACAGCAGGAAGTGAGACTGCCATATGGCCACCCCTCATGGCCACATGTCGAGCGGTTAGATCTAATTTTTTTTTGGTTCAATGAATGTGTCCCAAAATCTGAATATAATGCAGCTATGACAAACCAGAAGCTTGCAGACGTAAAAAGTAGTGGCTTTAATATTTGAAGAATGGTTCAGGATAACATCACCAAAGTCAGAACAAGTCAAAACCATAAGAATATCAAATCAAATCTAATTTATTTGTATAGCGCCTTTACAACTGACATTGTCACAAAACAGCTTTACAGAATTCCATTAAAGACAAAGTTTTAGCATTAAATGTAAAAACCCCCAGGACAGCAAGCCAGGGGTGACAGTGGCAAGGAAAAACTCCCTCAGATTTGAGGAAGAAACATTGGGTGGAACCAAGGCTCACAAGGGGGGACCCATCCTCCTCTCGTTAAACTACCTACAAACGATTATACTACTAATATTAATAGTAGTAGTAGTAGTAGTAGTAGTGTAATAGCTAGGAGTCTATGAAAACTTCAGTGTAGGGTGGGCAGCTAGTCCAAGGCAGGTGGCGGTACCTGGGGCGTGGGCAGCTGGTCTGAAGTGGGTAGCAGGAGAGCTGGACACTGAATACAAAGCCAATGCATGGACAAGGCAGAAATCAACATTACGACACTAGCAACGGTCAAAAAACAGGCAAACAAGGCAAAGACAAAACAGATAAACACTCAATATGCACACTAGAAAGATGGCAATAGTTTGCAACAAGCCTGACAAACAAATGGATATTTATGCAGGACTAGATGAATGAAATCAGTAATCCGGTAAGCTGCTTCTTGGAAACTGTTGTACTATGGGAAATGGAGTGTGAAAACCTTAAGAACTGTCCGTATCAAAACATATTTTTGTGCAATTAAGTAAAGTTTTTGTAGACCACAATTCAGCAAATAAGCAGTAATTGTGCAATAAATTGAGCAGAAGTGTTACCAGCAGAGGTGGATGAAGTACACAAATCATGTACTTGAGTTAAAGTAGTGATACCCAAGGTAAAATATTACTCCAGAAAAAGTACTAAAAGATTAATTCAACTTAATTCAACTTAGTTACAAGTTTACGTTTAATAAAAACTGGCTTTAAACTCAGGATTACAAATGAGTTTCCTTTACTATATTGACCTGTAGGTCTCTGTTCATAAACATAACCTAGCCTAAATGAATTTACTATAAAATGAAAGGGTGTTTGTATAAATTCAGAAAAAAGCCGCGTCAGTCACGACTGCATATGTGGCCATATTTCTATATTGTGGTCTATTTACACAAAGGTAGGTTAGTTCATCATTTATGTTGAACAGACTCTCCCAAAATTTTACACTGCTGCACTGACGTTGAACCGTGTGCTTTCACTGGATCAGTATGACCAACAGGTCAAAACAAGCTCAAAACAAAGTGACTGCTGTGCCCTGATTGGTGTTCTTGCTTTGCGCTTCGTTCGTTTTGACATGTTACATTTTTATACACACAGAAACCAAAAGCAACGACAGATTTAGCAAAATATAGTGGAGTAAAAAGTGAGATATTTGACTTTGAAATGTAGTAGAGTCAAAGTGAAAAGTCGCCCAAAATGGAAAAACTTTAGTACAGATACATGAAAAAACTACTTAAGTACAACTAATTACATTTAGTTACTGTCCACCACTGGTTACCAGCAGAGGACGTGAACTTCTGTTCACTCAGAAAATCCACAAAATCAGTTTGACCAGGGGTGCACTAACTTTTGCATACGGACTGTATACCCATCCCCTCCCTCTCTAATCTAACTGAAGTAAACACAAGTGTTTTGAAGTGCTTCTCTGCACTGAGCGCTGCTGTGAAATAAAGGTTTAGCATGGGCCTTACGTGGAATGTGGAAGGGCTTGCGGAGCAATTGAGGAGCTAGCTGGCACAGACAGACCCTCACAACCTCCGCCACCCTGTGTTAGAGGTTCATCAAACCGAGGTCGGAGGTCAGGAGGTTAGGATTCTGTTTCCTGTTTCACACAGACTGCGGCTTCATCTTGGCCCAGATATCAGTGCCTCCATCAAAGTCTTGACAATGGCGGCCATTCAACCCGTTCTCAAGCCGTTACAGGGCCAGACCCGGAGTGCGTCTAATGATTTCACTCTGATTATGAGGAGATGTGTGACTCAGTGCCGTACCTTTCGGAATACTTCAATGGCAGTTAACTGAGTTGAAACACAACGACTGCTATTCATTTTCCATCTACTCTGTTTATTGATTAGTCCCGCCACCCATTTAGTATTGATTGTCAGGGACATGTGTTTATTTAAGGATATCTTATATAAGACAGAGCGATCATAAGTTAATAAGAACACAGGAGTTGATAAGAACCATTCCTTGGTATTAAGTTACTTGAATATGTACTGATTTTTCTGAGCTGACTGTGATGTGCTGTATGACCAATGACACACAAACACACCCCTCATTTCTGGTGTTTAAAGAGTGTCCAGCTAAAGTAACACTAATTTCAGTTCACATTGCGAAAGAAGCCTGACCAAAGCTGAAAACTGGCAACAAAAATTCCTACGTTTTGGTGCAGTTAGCACGCCAGCTGATTGCAAACTGTAGAAAGTAAAACATAAAAGATAATTAAGTAACACTTCCATAAAGGGAGACATTTTAATACCCCTGTAATGTCCTTATTAAGCCTCATCAAGCCAGCAGCAGGTATTTAACTGGCTGCTCATTACTACTTTATCAATCAACAAATAGGGCAAACATTTTCAATTCTATGCATATGGCAATGTTATATTTGTGTATTATACATCATAATTGTCAATTATCATACCCTTATAAACCTTATCAGGCCAATAACTACTAATAACTACTGGCTATTGGTTATTCTTTTATTAAGTAGTAGTTAGGGTGAGCTAAGTATATTCCAGAGCACCTTTATTTGTGTTATACATCATAATTTTGCACACAACCATAAGCTAAACATTTAATCTATAATATGCTTTTTGTATTCACAACATTGTGTTAGCAAAGCACTAGCTAGATGTCTTCATATCAATAAGTGCTGTGCACCAGAACACATATGCTATCTGGGAAATGCTTCATTCAGCCTATTCACTGCCTAACAACACCGTAACTAAAATATCCTCAGATTAAAAACATATAAGAATCTTAAGGCTACAGCCTAGCACATGTTCGAAGTGTCAAGGGACAATGACCAGAGACAGTGATGGCACTCAGCACCTTATTATTACTGTACTACACACCCAGAACCAAAGCTCAAATCCACAGATGACACAAGGCCCGAAGCTTAAGCAGAGAAAGGCAGAAAATCTACTGTCTGCAAGATAAACAGACAAATTTCAATCATCAGCTTTCACCTCAGCTAAAATCATTTGCCAGGCCACCCTGAAAACAGCAAGTCCACGAAGGTTTAGTTGCTACCAGATGTGACAAATTAACATGAAATTGAGGTGCAGACTGCTGGTGCTGTGTGGCGCTTCTAGCCTGATGTGCAGCGGCCTTTGGCCGGCTTTAGTAGACTTTCTGTGTGTCCTTCATTGGACTAAACACATAAAAAAAAAAACTCTGACCAAAACAATCACATTTTCGAAAACGCGTATGCTTCTGGGGGAATGCAGGAGCCTATGCCTGTGGTCAATGGGCAAAAGGCAGGATACACTCTGGACAGGTCGCCACTCCATCGCAGGGCAGACACACATACATTCACACATAGGGGCAATTTAGCATGTCCAGATGGCCTAACTGCATTTCTTTGCACTGAGGGAGGGAATTGGAGGACCCCCGCACAGACACAGGGAAAGCATGCACAACTCCATATGAAAAGGACCTTGGCTGCCTGGCAGGGGGACCGAACCCAGGACCTTCTTGCTGTGATGCGACAGCGCTACCCATTGCACCACCATGACGCCCCC
The DNA here is from genome assembly GCF_015220715.1 of Pygocentrus nattereri. Taxonomy (NCBI): domain Eukaryota; kingdom Metazoa; phylum Chordata; class Actinopteri; order Characiformes; family Serrasalmidae; genus Pygocentrus; species Pygocentrus nattereri. Next base: position 11,225,279 of record NC_051225.1, read on the forward strand.
TTACCATTATATAAAATTAGATAATATGCATATTGAATTTTTTAATTGCTATGCAATTTTCTAAACTTTCATGGCTATTTAAAAATATGAAAATTCAGACTCATCTAAAATGTCACCAATAGCTGTAACATCTACTACAGCTTCACCATAGAGGACCCATCAAACCATTCGTCTTTCCTTTATGTATTCATTTATAACCAATCGAGTAGAAACATCCTGACTACACCCTGATAAAACTAATGCTTCCTTCTTTTTTGACCTTCACTGCTGCTATAAGACCACTCCTAAAGCACATGTGCTGTTGGTCAATGATGACAAAACACAAAGTCCTGCTCATGAGTTTTCTCACTCCCTGTACCGTAAATTCCACTGAAATGAGTGTAATCGTGCTTGTGAAATTTCACTAGTATGACTTGGGCTTAAGACTTAATCCTTTGGTGGGAAATTTTTCCCAGTTGGGAAATGATCAGGATGTAGTCTGATACCATCCATTAGCATCCAAGCATGGCAAATATCAGGTTGTCGTGTTATGAAGGTAATAATGTGATAAAGTTAGTATCCTGTCCCAGAAGGAGAGGACACATTCATTAAAGGAACTACTAAGCAAGACAGGACACAAGGCCATGGAAAGTAGGCCAAGGTGCGCCATGTGTCGACAATACATTTGATTGCACGGTTAAACCTCTGGCCACAACATGGCACTTCTAACCGGCCTAGTGTCTCCATGACCATGTGAAAAAGTCAGAAGTTAGCATTCCTGAACAATCATGTTGAACTGGAAAGACAATGTTTCCTGGCTAGTATTTTAGAAGGTTAAGATAACAGACTTTTGTGTTTTTATCACTTCTGTAGGGGTGATGTAAGATAAGGGAAAGTCACTGAGAGACTCTGACTAAATCTGGAAACAATAAAAAAAAGAAAGTAGGAGGCCAGTGTGCCGCATACACAGGTCACTTTAAATGGTCTCCGTTTGGATTCCTTTTAAATCCGACCCAACCTAGTGTCAACATGCACCACCATTCACCATCTAGACCAAAAATCCATTCAAATTCCACAGTGATGTAGTAAGCACTTTCCCAATAGCTGGTGAAAGTGTTTGAAGTATTAACATGCATTCTCTGGTAATTGTTTCTTTGTGATGTTGTAAACAGATCTTTGAAGAGGGCATATGAGGTACATGTTTAAACTGAAAACATGGCCAGCTGCAAGCTGTCTTAAGCAGAGGAGTCAGTATTACTAAATCTTACTAATCTTACTAAAGATTAATTGGATTTCCGGATAAATTTGTGGCCAGTGGTGTATATGGGAGGAAACAGAGGCTTGCTTTCAGGGCCATTAATACTTTCTTTTGGACCCATTGCAACATCCCAGTTGATGACATTAATATACAGGTGAGGGGACAGGCATGCTTACTGAGGAAGCTGAAAGAAGTTAATACACTACAGACAGGTAGACACAGTTGTATGCAAAAGTTTAACTAGACACCCCTGGTCAAATTACACGTTCTGCTGATTTTGGTTAATGCATCCTCTCCAGGAAACACACTTAACACACTTTCATGAACACACTTGGCATTTTTTCTGCAAATTCTGATGTATAATTTCTATTTATTTGCAAAGCTGAAAATATTGGGGGAAATAATAATGAAAAAAGGGGGGCATTACTTTTAGAAAAGTCAGATTTAATGTTTTTCCAAAATTTTATATCCAGCAAATAAATGTGCATCAAAACGAACAGAAGTGTGATCTCTGTACAGGACGTGCTAACATATCTCCAAAATGGTAACTTTACAAGGGAATGAAAAAACCTACTTTACTTTTAATGCAAGTCAGTTGAACCAGAATTTTTTCTAAGTAATTTTGGGACATTTCTTTAGATGCATTCTTCAAGGAATTTACACACAATATAAAGAGCAACAGACAACTTTTACATTAGGGATGTGCATCCTGCCTAATTTTGATATTTGAGTGTCACAGGAGTTAATGAACAGCTAAGGTACAAAACTACTTTGGGCCAAAAGCCCTGCCAGGAAATACAAACATGGCTGGTCACCAGCAAAACCAGTATATGTTGCGTTTTGGATGCTTGTATGCTGGTCAACCAGTGTGATCATGTTGGGTGAACAGCTGAACCAGGACCAGACAGGAATAGACCAACGTTGACTATGCTGACCTGTGCAAGCAGAGGAATACACCTCACAACGTGCTTTATTATTTAAAATAAAAAGCCAAGGAAATTGGTAGGTTTGATTTGCCTCTTTAGACGTAAGCTAAAACTACAGATCTTAAGATCTGTACTACAGATTTTAAGATCACATTTGACTGACAGCTGATTTGGTCAGACTCTGAAGATGAGACGACACTAAATTCCCAAACTGTCATCACCACTAAGCAGCTTTTCAGTTGGCAGCTGTGACAGAAGAGTAGCTAAACAACCTGGAATCAGCCAGAAATTAATGCAATACCATTCGCCAAACGTGTAGCCTGATCTTCAGAGTCTGACCAAATCAGACTAAGCCATAAAACTGCCACAATAAAAAACAAAAAATCTGCTCAGCGGTGATGACAGTGTGGGAATTTAGTGTAAGGAGCTGGAGGACGAACTGTCAGCAGGGCAGTGAGTGGGCGGAGTTGTTACTCTGACATAGCAACAAGCTGCTTGTTAAGGAACTATAATTTGACAGAAGGAATTGCTGACATTAAAACATTAAATGCCGCATTCACGTCCATGTTTATTAATTTCTTACTTTTATTTATTTAACTGGTGTATAAAAGCAATAGAACACTCAAGGTCATATGTTATCGCTATAAAATCACAGCTGATGATCTATATCATTCGCCTTTGGATCGTCCCTGTGACCACATCACAGCCGTGATGTTTTTTCACAATAACACACTCCCTCTTGTGCTCTATTGCTTTAGTAATCACTAATGTGATTGTTAAGAATATTCAACTGGATATAATACACATTTATGTGAAGTGAAGAATAATTACGTGTTTTACTGTAGAAGAACTAGGATAGTTGCAGTCTAATGTAGAACTGCTGTGCAACTCTGAAACATTCTGTACTTACATATACATTTGTCCACGTGTAGCATGTTATCTGCACCATAAGCACCCAGGCGAAAGTACAGGAATGCATAAGAATCACAGCTTACAGAGTTGCATCCTGAGTTCAATAAGAGCGTCCTAAACCTATGTCTACCACCAAAATGCGAAATACAGTGGATCCTGGGTTGATCAAGATCCCCTAATTAACAACTTGGACCTCCTCAGAGTCTCAAAATCAAAATAATGGAAGGGTCCATGAAAATGAACCTATTGTGACATTGTTATATGTTTGGAGAAAAACAGATGCTCAAATACAATTTCAGGGAAAGGATTATTTAGCCCACTTCACCCACAATCCACAAGTTTCTGTCTTTGGATGCTAAACTAAGTAGAGATGCAGCACTGGTCTGCCTCAGGGTGGCGCTGTAGCAAAGTGGTTTACCCAGTCGGTCCTTCATAGCCTAGCAACTGTAACTTTGGCTAGGACACCTCTGAAAACTACTTATTTCTCAAACAGATGACAAAAAAGAAAATGTGTAAGATTTCCATTAATGCATAGATGGCTGCATTACCAAAGTAGTGAACAGCATTCTAAGTGACTTAGAAGCCAGCCTAAAAAGGCCTATATCATACATTTCATGATTTAGGCCTATACCTTGTCAATACAAGCAAGGCTTTCAAAGGCTTTGAGTGCATCCTTATGTACGGCTCTGTATAGGCTGTGCTTGATTTGTGGTTCAGAGAACAGGTCGAGCAGTTGGGTTCTGTTTGGTCTGTTTTGCAAAATTTTGAAAACTTTATAGAGCAATTTATATATTTATATATCCATTTGTTTGCATATTTGCTACATAAGACTTGTTTTTTATCACCTTCACCATATACTGTAGGAGTACTCTGTAGTCCATCTGCTGAGTGGATCAGACACAGCAGTGCTGCTGAGGTTTTAAAACACCTTAGTGTCAATGCTGGACTGAGAATAGTGTCAGTGCTGGACTGAGAATAGTCCACCAACCGTAAACATCCAGCCAATATTGTCCTGAGAATGATCCACCACCTAGATAATACCTGTGGGATCTTAACCAAAACAAAGTATACAAACAGATGGATTACAGTCTGTAATTGTAGAACTACAATATCAACTATATGGTAAGTGGAGCTGATAAAATGAACTAGTGTAGATACAAGTTTTAATGCAATGGTTGGTCCATCTATATTTTTCTTTAATTGGTAAGAATTGTAAGTCCAGTTCTAAGATAAAAAACAAGCATTCCCATTTTATTAAGAGTTGTGCAACCCTATCCTGCAGACGCTGATGGAGACCTGATGGTCCCGCACCAGTGCATCTCTGAGGGCCCGTACCCGTCCCCAGAGCAGCACCGAAGTGCCAGGAGTTCTGCTAAATTCTTTGCCTTTGTGTGGCCCTCATGGATGCCACACAACCGGAAGGACCCATCCTTCCGGTTCCTTAAAACTGACAACAGATCTCAACAAAAATGGACTCAGGGAGTGAGGAATGTCAGTCGGAGACAAACTTACAGCCTACACAAACAACCCATGGTGTAAAAGCTGATGTAGAGACTTTTGTGGCAGAGGGAAAGGTGCATTCCTCAGGTGTGAAGCAGAGCTTTTGAGGGCATGGAGTGGAGCAGAGCAGAGTAGACTCAGACAGACACACCTGCATACTTGACCGTGGGGAAGGATATACATCAGCTAAACCTAGCTGATGATGGACAGAGGGAGAGAAAACTAATAAGTTGTTCGCAGCTTAACTTCTATAAGCATACCTACAGTCAGACTGTGACCCCATTTCCCCGTCAACCTCATTCAGCTTTTTTTTTCATGCAGCACGCCAAGTATATTTCAAAATCTACAGACTGCAACTGTGCTTCTACATATTGTTATTGCAACACCTCTTGCAGTGCATCTATAATGTGACTTATTTAAAGACCAGCCTGCATTATTTTGAATGAAATGAACTAAATGTTTAACACCACTTAATGAATTTAACACCATTAATACACTTTTCTAGTTCATCCCTTGAAACCATTCATACACGATATGCACAAAACTATGTGGACACCCTTGCACACCTCCTAATCAGGTCAGTATTTTTCATCCACACCCATTGCTAACGTGTAGAAAAGCAAGCACATGGCCATGCCATCTCCATATACAAACACTTGCAGTGTAATGGGTCATATTGAAGACTTTAAACATGGAACTGTCATTGACGCCACTATTTCCACAAGTCAGACCACAATTTCTTCTATCTAGATTTGCCCTGGTCAACTATAACTGCAATTATTGTGAAATGAAAATGGCCAGGAGCAACAACAGAAGCGGTAGACCATACAAACTCACAGAGTAGGGCTGCCAAATGCTGAAGCATGACATCAGCACAAGAACTGTGTATTAATAGCTTCATGAAATTGGCTGAGCAGGTGCACACAAGCATCAGTTCCATATGCACAATACCAAACAGTGGCTGGAGTGGGGTAAAGCATACCTTCACTGAACTCTGGAGCACTGGAAATGTGCTCTCTGGAGTGATGAATTATGCAGTCTGGATTTAAATATGGGATATCAGAGTTTTGCTTTCCCTTTCTGGCTGGCATATGAGGAGATAAGAATTTTCATGATCTTCCACATCTTTCCTTGACTTTCACAGTTCCCCTTAACTGCCATTTCTCAATGCAATTTCTCAATAACAGGGGAAACTGCAAGCTTGAAGCTTAATAATGCTTAATAATGCTAATAATGCTTTTAGCTGTCTTGTCTAGCATTATTTCAAAATCCAAAAAAGTCATTTGCTTTACATGGTTACCAAATAAGTGAACACAGTGCATGATATCCAACCCATAATTCAATAAATGTCAAACCATCTATTGGACACTGATAAATGTTAAGTGTGAAGCTGCTAACTAGGAGAGAGGAGCTGGTTAGCGTTAGTTCCTTTAGCATGAAAACAGCTTTGCTCACCACAGAACACAGACTGTGGCTAACTAAAGCACTGACAAGTTTAGATGACTGAAAATAATGATTAACATCTGAGAGCATAAAGATCAGCAACCGTTGAGGGGACAGAAAGGAGAAATTAAAACTATTTTGTGGTGTTTGGATCTATAGCCTGATAGGCTACCTTAAAGCTGGCTTAGCAAGCAGGCTACAGACCCAATCAGTGCCACTGATCACAACACAGGTTTGACTCTGAAAACTGGTGGACGATAAAAGTGTTTGAGAGCGCAAAAGTTGAGTGGCAGTAAATAGAAATTAAACCAGTTTAGTGGTGTTTGGATAGAGCTTAGTTAGCAGATATATGCTATATGCAAATATGCCACACCACAGCACAGGCTTGGTCGTAGCTAACTGACGCTAATAAATGACGCCCTTTTAGAGGATAGCATATCTATTTAGGGGACAGCACAAGGTTAAGTGACTGGTGTTGGAGTAAAGGCTGAAATTGAATGTGTTCTATGATGTGTGCAGAGAATGTGCAGTTCTCATCGCTCGTTGTTACGGCTGAGCTGCTATTATGCTTAGCATTTCTATGTTATTTCCTGTCTCTGATTCCGCCCCCCTTTTTCTATTAGTGCCATCTATCAGTGAGCTGCCATGCCCCAGTCAGCAAGCCCTCTAAAATATAAATGGGCAGAGAAGGCTTAATTCACTATTTGGTCATGAAACAGAAATTTGACAAATTTGTCAATCTCATCATTACGGTAACACTTTCTATGAATGCTTGGAAGCATCTATAAACACATTCATAACATATTAGAGTGCATTCATAAGGCATCATAAACATGGCAATAAATATTTATCAAAATGCAATACACATTATAGCTATGTTTATTATGCATTATGGATTGTTAACGTAATGCATTATAAGTACTGTTCATAACAAATTATGAGAGCTCATGAGTTGTATATGTCTGCTCTAAGTAAAGCGAAGAATACTGAACTAAAGCCCCCTCCAATGTTAATAGTGAGGCTTCATGTTTACTGAAACACTAAAACATGCACAACAAAGCACATTATAGGCCTCAAATGCCATCAGTGTTTTACCGAATGTGGCGAAGTCAATGTACACCACTGTTAGCTTGGCCCTAACTTAATGCTGCATATCCAATAGGATGACAGCAGAAATTAGCATTACTGTACTGTAGTGTAGTGTTACAGAGTGAAGGTTACAGAGTGAAGGGTGTAAAAAAACATTGTATTTGTCTTTACATTACTTCTGGCACTGACAGTATGACATGTTATTATCACTACTTATAGTGCATTATAGTAACAATGCATGATGTATAATAAACATGGCTATAAAGTGTAATTCAGTGTAATTCACTTTCATAAATATTTATAACCATGTTTATAACACCTTATGAATGCATTATGTGTTATACCTGTTATAATGTTAATTATAACACGTTAATTATAATGTGTTATAAATGTTTTTATGTTATAAATGTGTTTATAGATGCGTACAAACATGACATTCATAGCAAGTGTTACCATCATCACTAGTGAGTTAAGTTCTGAGAACTTTATATTACTTCTATTCTTAAGATAATGAAATATAAAATAACTGCATTATCATTTGCCAAAAAAAAAGTTTTTTTCAAAGTTCCTTTAACGTCAAAAAACAATAAAACGTCATTTAGCCAGGGCTGTCCAAACTATAATGGCCTGTGTGTGCATATGTTTTAGCAATTACGATATTGTATGTCAATGTCATGGCATGTGGCGGGAATATAATGTCAATGTCAAAGCACAATTGCAGGTATGGTTATTAGAGTGACTTAAGTTCATCATCAAAGTGTTTAGTGTAACTGTATCTTCATGCTCCCACACAGACACAAAACATACACTCGCACACATGCACAAACGTGCAAACACACACACACACAATGTGAAAAAAGAAAATGAAAAGGGAGTAGATTGCGTAGGTGTAGTTTGGTATGAACACTCTCATGTGAACACACTGTGTGCGCTGGGAGGGATCAGGTAACCACACAGAGCGAAGGGTGCGCCTCTTTAACCATGCATTACTGAACAATGCAGCCTGGGATCCGACAAAGGTCAAGCAAGTGAGAGCGCAAAAGTGCCCGGACCACAACTCCTCCACTTTGTGGCATTTGCTAAAGAGGAACGCTTTTCACCAGCTTCGTGTTTATTGTGTCATGGAATGAGACATATTGTCAAGGTGTCGACACTCAAAGGTTTCTTTCTACCTTTCTGTAAGAATGTACAGGACAGTGCAGGTGTTGTGTGCATTAAAGGAAAATTCCGCAGATTTTTGCTCATTTCTGCATAATTTAACTGTGGAAAACAACACTCATTCAGTGTGGTCTGATATGAGACGACAGTAACTTAACATCTCCTCTTTTTTTTATATAATGTTTATAATGGTTAAATAGTGGTAAAGATTTCTTAGGGGACTATTTTGTATTAGAACAGCCTGCATGTGTCTTTCCACCAGGAAAGGATTTTAAAATAAGTTCTAGGACCAAAGCTTATATAATAATTAAGAAATAATTAAGATTCCCTTGATCCCCGCGACCCTGACGGAGAAGCGGCTTAGAAAATGGATGGATGGATGGATTCCTTGATAAGTTTCTCGAGAAAAGAGCATTTCACATCAAATCACTCTGACTTGCTTTACAGTCATATGCAAAAGTTGTGGAACATTTTACATTTTATGCTTTATTCCAATATGTTAAACTCAAGGGGTGTGGCTAAAATAAGGCTCCACTCAAGGCTCTTTGTTCTTGCTAAATTAACAAATGAATGCTTTGTTTTGCTAAATTAAACTTTCAGATTAAGTGACCCTTATTAGTCCCACAATGGGGAAATTTCACCTCTGCATTTAACCCATCCGTGAAGTGAAACACCACATACACTCTAGTGAGCACACACGCACCAGGGGACAGTGAGCACACTTACCTGGAGCAGTGGGCAGCCCTATCCACAGTGCCTTGGGAGCAGCTAGAGGTTAGGTGCCTTGATCAAGGGCACCCCAGTCACGTACTGTTGGCTCTGGGGAACGAACCGGAGACCTTCAACTGGTCACTAACCTCCAGCCCATTACTGACCCCAAAGGTGTCGTTTGTTTCTGCCTGGTTTCGAACTGGGGACCTTTCGTGTGAGGCTACAGAAACCATGCCAATGTTGTGCTTTCCTCTCCCCTCTTGTAATGAATCAAATTTTTTCAACTTCACTTTAGCCAAAATTTGTAAAAATCCAGAAAAGTAATATTTGAGTTTTGAAGGTGAAATTTAGGGCCAGACACTTTTTCATAGAAAGCACCGTATAAATGATGATTTTGCTCATAGTTAGCTTATTACTGTCTCTATAAATGCCTGAGCTTTAAATAAATTTTAACAAAACATAATCCTTGTAAATATCTAATGTCTGAATGCTTAATTGGTCTTAAGTACTTTTTCTTTCTTACTGTGGAATCAGTTTGAATTAATTTGGTAGGATATCTGATTGATTTAATTATACACACAACACATTATCTAAGCCACTTATCCTCCTGGGTCACAAGGGGTGCTTGAGCCTATCCCAGCAGTCATTGGGGGCAAGGAAGAAAAAGCCCTGGACAGGTTTTTCAATAGAAATGTTGAAAAAATGTGAAATAAAGTGAAGCATTCGCAAAATTCAGGATTCACTATGATGTCTATCACCGTTCTTAGCTATGCACCATACTTTTGTCCACGGGATACAATTTTGTCACACAAAAAAATACCCATTTGATTTCTTACCAACTTTACTTTGATTACTTACTTGAGCCAAGTGTGTGATGATTTAGGCATGTAGATCACATAATGCTCATTTGTGTACATATACAGTGCTGTGAAAAAATATTTGCACCTGATTTATTCCTTTTTTGCAAATTTTTCAGCTTTAAATATTTCAGACCAACTAATATAAGATAAAGGCAACACATGTAAACACAAAAGCTTTGAGTCTTTTACATCGCTGTGGAGGAATTTTGGCCCACTCTTCTGGGCAGTTTTAATTCAGCTCCATTGAAGGGCTTTCGAGCAAGAACTGTCTCAATGGAATTCAAGTCAGGACTTTGACTCGGCCACTCCGCAACCTTAACTTTGTTGCTTTTGAGCGATTTAGAGACTTACTCGTGTGCTTCGGATCATTGTCCTGCTACATAACCCAGCTGCACTGGAGCTTTAGGTCACAAACTGACAAGCGGACGAGTGAAGACGGCAAGTGAAGCCTGCAGTTCTTGAGATGTTGGTCTGAGTTCTTTTGTGACCTCCTGGATGAGTTGCTGGGCTGCATCACTCACTACAGAGTTCCAGTCTGCCTTTATAGGCAACTTCGCCACAAGAGCTGTGCACCTGGAGCTTCACTGGGGGTTGGATGTAAGGGGGGCGTGTAGCAAGTTTGGGGAACACCAATGGCATGGGGATGGGTGTGGAGGGTGAGCAACTCCATTTTAACACTCATCATTTTGGAAGGTCCAACATACTCATTTAGGGGTGATGATCAGACGTCCACATACTTTTGGCCATACAGTGTATTTTTATATACAGGTGTTACACTTATGTTTGTGTATGTTGAAATATGTCACATATAACAAATACCTGCTGGATTTAAGGGAAATTCATAAATGTTTATACAACTCACATATTTAAATCCACATTGCCATCTGTCAGATTTCTATAAGTGACTCTTCATGCAAATGTGCAAAATGTAATGTGGTAATAAAAAAGGCAGCCAGACCTCAAAGCATGTGGGTGCCCTAAAAAACATGGCATGCATTAGGCTTCCCGTTTTTTTTTTGTTTGTTTGTTTGTTTAATTTCATTAATCAACCGTCCAACTTCTTGTAGCTGATGTGTTCAGGGACAGTCAACTGTGAAAAGGGAAAAAAATGGTTAGAAAATGAGGCCCAGCAGTAAAAACTCTGTTTGTCTTACGACTGACTGTTGCATTCGGCTTCTAAGGAGTGTGACTGTTTAAAACGTCGTTGGTCTGTCATGTCTTAAAGACATACAGTGCACACATTATCTGATGCACCGCGTGAAAAATGGCCTCTGACACACCTTGTGAAAACATGTACTTCCTTCCCTTCTCTCCCCATGGCAATGTTTAAAAAAGTCAACAAAGCAAAATATGTATTTTGACCAAAGATGGGCTTCCTGGTGCTTTGTCAGGTAAGTTGCACATGCTAAAGCTAAAGTAGGTGAGGAGGAAGGCCCAGGGAGGAGTTGCTCTTTCCTCAGCGTGGTAGGTTGATGAGTAACAGCTCAGGCCTTCTTTAATTAAACTAGTTCCCGAGCTGTCAGACTCCCACACTCTCTCTCTCTCTGGTATAAGCAGAAAAAGAGGGTGTTTCAAAGAACCTGACCAGCTTTCGCCGGTAACTTTCACTTTTACTGTGCGCAGTTTCAAGAGATAGTAAATCAGATAAAACAAACAACAGCAACAATGTACAAAAGATAAATCAGTTACATATTTTGCCATTATGAGGTTGGGGAAGTGCGTGGGTAAAATCTTGTTGATATGATAAGATTTTTTTATAGTGTTATGTCTATATACCAAACGGCCACACCAAGCAACCCTGCTCTCCACTTCCTTCCCTCTGGTCAAGTGCAGGACGGGGTTTCCGATGGGCAGCGAAAGATGAATGGACGCGGCCGTGTGGGCTGCGGCGTGGGCAAGTTTACATTAGCCTCCACATCATTTATCTAATCAGCGCGAGTGAGACTTTAATGTCATCCAGATGCAGGAAGACACCCACTGAGGTGGACAAGCCACTCCACAGTCCATTGAGCCACGGGCTATTCCGAATGACTAAGGTATTAGTCAGTGTGCCACGCATTACCATGGGCAACCAAACATCTGTGCTTTATGGCGCAGGGCATGCATGTTTTTCAGCACGGGACTGAAGCAGTTGGGTTGGACACTATGATAACTCGCAGCTTGGCCCCACACAAGGTAAGTGGTAGGGTCACTGTGGGACACATGGTTCTCTTTATTTTCCTGTCATATGATCACTAAGCATCTCCAAAAGCCCAGCAAATGTAATCAAGATCAAGCAGAGGTGCCCTCCCTGATGTTCCCACCACCGACCCAGCAGGAGCATGACCAGAAGTAGAAAAGACCAGAACCCACACATGTCAATGCAACAGGCCTTCAGCTCACAAGCCAGCACTGTTGGGTTTTGTAACAGGCCGGGAAACGTATAGAAGTTGGCAGTTCCATCTGTTGCCATTATGACCTCAGTGACTTGGTGCGAGCCCATGCCGAAGCACACCCACCACCCACAGACGGGCCTACAATCAAAACACAGCAAAGGGCAAAGATTTGAATGGGGAGAAAAAGCAAAATCTTGTTTCCCCCCCAAAACAAGACTTACAGATGTGATAAAATAGTCTTCAAAAAGGCTGAATAAAACTAGAGTGTCAAAGAGCAAAGGAGTACAGAAGTGAAGGGCAGTGTGCCTGTGGTCCTCCAACTGTCTGCAGTCATCTTGAAAGAATGTCACACAAAAGTTAAAACATGGAGTCAGTTTCCTTTAGAGGGAACTCAGCTGGCACCCTCTTGGATGGGCTTGGAGACAGACTCTGGATGATGTTTATTATGGGTCACTAGGGAAAGGATGAGTTATAGGGAAAGGAGCGATATATAGGAATTGTTCTTCGGCTCTACAGGAAGCAAGTTTGACTCTTCTGAATGAGCATAAACAGAAGCCTGGCTCCACCAGGGAAAATCCTTCTGGAAGATAGCAGGATGGTCACTCTGAAGGCATGGACCAATCTGAAAAGAGGGCAAATCACTGCTTTCCAAAGGGCTTCCAGAAAAAAGAGAGAGGGCGCCAACAAATCCAGGGAGGCTTGTAGCAAGCATGAAAATCTCTGACTCACAATGATTTGATTTTCACTAGGCAATAATTTAGTGCATCACAAAATATCAAATGTTTGAATGTTTTATTTTTGAAAATACACTGAATACATGAATGTGCCTGGAGGAACTACTTAAGTCAGTATGACTTTTATACACTTTTATACACTTTTATAGCACTTATATACAGCATATAACGAGTTCATGGATGGTTTGGAATGTGTTTGGTCATGGTTATTAATTCAGTCACAAACACTTTAAAAGTCACTAATAAGCAGCTTGAACAAATAATTAAAAAAAAGGGACAGTGACTGCCAAATAGTGAGCCTACATCCATTTATACTTAACAGATCCTCTACAATAAACACACAATTTAATCCACGTTTGCTGTTTATTTTGTTGGATTTAACATAATAGGAAAATGTGGTCTGTCCACGTACGACACCATGGAAGTTTGTTCTTTGTTACTTTGACTTCGAAAATCAGCATGTCAAGTTTTTTATTTGTGTTATAAAAGCTAATTAATGACTTGTTTGTAACACAGTAAACAACATTAATAAACTAACTTTAAACCATTCATAATCACTTTATTAGGGTGGTCTTATTGTGTCTTATTATATCAGAAGTATTTAAAAAAAAAAAGATAATACAAACCAACACTAAAACTAATTTGGTATTTTTGACCAAAACAACTCGGTGATTTGTGTTGTACAGTGCAATGTGTGTCCACTGCTTAACAGAACTGTTAATCACTGCATAGTTACTTCTGAGACCTCCTCTCATCACATGGGTGCTTATGCTTCTGCACAGAGTGACCCTATAATGTTGCTGAGCGGCAGAAAGATGTACGTTCATTCTGAACATACTTACAGCATCTTTACTAACTCTTGCTCTTGAGAATACAGTTCCAGCACACCTGGTTCAGAAACTCAGATGCTCCTAAAGACCCTGATTAACTGGCTCAGGCGGGTTGGGTTACGGTTGGCACCTCTAATTTACACAGTAATGGAACAAAAACAACTCAAACAGTCAACTAGGCTTCACATTCTTAGCTCAATAAAAACAAAACAAACTGATATTTCCGTTTTCAAACTTCAGAAAATGATATGTACCTTAGAAGATGGCATATTTAATATTATCATATTTGATTTCCACATTTCAAAATCGACTCACCACCTTCAGACGATGCATCGCGATGCACTGATGCAGTTTTATGCCCCTGGCTGGCAGTGTTTGTTTCTGGGCTTTTGTTGCACTGAGGCCTGGGGCGAGCGCTGTTGCGTAAGCAGGGCCGCGTGGCTGCTCTGGCATGCGGGGTGGCTGAATTACTGCGGCAGATGGTAGAGGCGCTCCTGCGGGGGCCCACCGTGTCGTGCCAATGTTCCGGGTCGGCTGCCCCCTTTCCAGCCCCCCGTACCCCCCACCCCTCCTGCTCCCAGCTCTTGCTAGTGGTACAAAGGCCCCAGGAAGTGAGGATGAATGCGCGGCCGGAGCGGCGTGCCGAGGCGCGGGCCACAATTGGAGCTTTCAATCAGCCAAGCGCTCGTTAAAGGAGAGCCACGCTGCCGCTGCTGCCCGGCTGTCTCTGTATGCGCCCAGCTCACATGGGCCTCGCGCCCCTTTTCCCCCCTTTGTCCCGGGAGCGCGCCAAAGTGTGGGGCCCTGATCACCCGATTATTTAGAAACCAGTGTTGGCTGGCGGCGCTGTGCCCGTGTTGCTTTGAATCGGTCATTGTGTAGTCAAGGATCAAGCTCGTTTGCTGGTTAAGGATCCCTCTTTTTATAGGCTGGCTGCTGTGTGTATGTGTGTGTGTGTGTGTGTGCTGGAAGCTAGAAGTTTGCTTTACAGATCACAAGTGAAGATGTTTTCTGGCCAATGAATCTTTCTAAATCTTTCCAGCGCTGGTGTAAGTGCAGAACATTTACTGTATTCGCCTCTGTAGTGCGGGCCAAAAACATGATAGCAATGAAAGGTAAACCTGTCTACTCCAAATCTAAAGGAGGTGCCCATTAAATTCTTTCAGGATGATGCGTAAACCCTCGCAACACTGTAAATTACGCCACGAGCATCCAAAAGCACTGTTTTCTCCTGTTTTTTCCCCAATTTACGTGAATTCTTCTTCAGGTGCCTCTTACATTTGTTGGCACTGTATCATCTCAAAGCCTGTCTCTGCAGGTGAAGTATTTATCATGGCTTGTGCAAGCAACACACAAACGATAACTTTGTTGGAATGGCAAACCAAGTATTGCAAGTATTCAACAGGGAGTTCTTAGGGCTTCCCCAGAAATTAAGAAAAAAAACACAGCAGCATCCCCAAAGCTCCTGCCAGCTCTCCTCTGATCCTCCCATTTCGGCTGCTGCCTCACTGACACATGTGGGCCTGAGTGGGGGAGGACGGCGTGAACGGACCATCATTTTTATCATGATGTTATAATGCTGTTAACGGCGTTTATGGATGACAAACAGATGTTTTTACTGAGGCCTACAAAGGGGCCTAAAATGGCCTCCAGACAGGAACAAACACGAGGCAGTGCAACTTAAAGTGCAATATAATGGGGCTGATTTGAAATGACTGGCTTTTTTAAACAGTCATAATCCCTTTTGCAGGCTCAGGAGCCGCCCCGCTAAAAAGGCCCATTGTGGCAGCGTGGGGCTTGTGGGAGTGATTTACATAGCCAAAGGAAGGTAATCAGCTAGCACCGTAGCCATAGAAGGAGGGTTCAAAGAGGGTTTGATTGAAGCCCATCGAGGGAAAAAAAAAAAACCTAAATGGATTGACAGTGGGTGAACCCCAATCAGACCCCCACTTTGGCTCAGCAGAGAGCGCAAGGCCAGGGGTCATATTTTAAAAGGGAAAAGGGGAAGCGGGCCCAGGTTAGCAAACTGTGTTCGCTTTGTGTGTTCAGCTTTAGAGTGCTGGCAGTGTGTGCACAGAACAATATGAGCAAGCTGTAACTTATGAGCGCTTGCGGGCACGCATGTTCTGTAAATCCGAACCCAGGGTGCATAAAAGGAACAAAAGAACACGTATACCTCTGAGCTCCGAGTAGCAAAGCAGAATGGCCCAACTATCAGAAGCAACCAGAAAAAAGTACATCCAATGAACTCATTCAAAATGGCCTATCAGAAGCAAAAAGAAAATAGTGTGTTGCATCTAACTAACTTATTCAGAATGGCCTAAATTTCAGAAACTAACAAAGTAGAAGTACGTTGTATCCATCAGCTCAATTAAAATGATCTAAGAATCAGAAACTAACAGAAAAAGGGCACTGCATGCTAAGCTACATTCACATTACAAGCCTCGTTGCTCAAACATGATCTCTCTGGTTCACACTCATTTAGCTAAGTGACTCAAATCTGTCATTAATGTGAATAAGGGCAACAAATCAGAATTGTGCCACTTCAACCTGGTAATATGAACGCAGCCTTAGCAATTGTCAAAATGCTCTATCAAAAACAAACAGGAAAAATGTGCACTGCATCCTGTCAACCCAATCGAAATGGCCGCAGAAACTAAAATTGAAGTACGCTGTATCCATTATCTCAATAAAATCAATCAAAATGGCCTTATTATTAGAAAATAATGAAAAAGTGCACTGTGCCCTTTTAACTCAATTAAAATGGCCTGATTATTAGAAACTAATAAAAAAGTGCACTGTGCCCTTTTAACTCAATTAAAATGGCCTGATTATTAGAAACTAATAAAAAAGTGCACTGTGTCCTTTTAACTCAATTAAAATGGCCTGATTATTAGAAACTAATAAAAAAGTGCACTGTGGCCTTTTAACTCAATTAAAATGGCCTGATTATTAGAAACTAATAAAAAAGTGCACTGTGTCCTTTTAACTCAGTTACAACGGCCTAATTATTAGACACCAATTAAAAAAGTGCACTGTGTCCTATTAACTCAATTAAAATGGCCTAATTATTAGAAACTAATAGAAAAAAGTGCACTGTGTCCTTTTAACTCAAAGTGCACTACATCCTTTTAATCAAAATGTACTGTCAGAAACAAAGAGAAACTTTACATTCCCACGGTCTAGTATTGATTAATTTGTCACCATCTTACAAGAGATTTTGCGATACCACAATCAAATAATCTGTTAAAGAGAATGCAATGATTATATATATGTTTTATAGGTGTGCACGATAAAGACTCGCCTGACTCACAAGTTTCTACCAAACAACTCGAACATTAACAAGCACTGTGATCAAACTGGGCATTGTTTTTATTTCAATTACTATTTATTCACTTGACAACATAAAAAAAAACGTTGGGGTTGCAGGCATGGCACCTCAGACCACCAACTAACCAGAAGGCTCCTGGAATGATCCTAGCCCCATTCACAGCTCCAGCACCAGCAGTTGTCTGTAGGGAGAATCGTGCTGTTTATGATCACACTCTGCAAAGGGAAGGGCCCTTTAGGGCTTTACAACCCGAGCTTTATGACAAATTTCCTTAGCCCCATCATAACCACAAGTCACTCATTGCTGTTAGAGGAGAGATAGAGGCCCTTGAGATAAATGATTCACACATCAAAGCTAAGAGTCCCTCACCCCCATTGTGATCTGTTTCATTATACCCCTCATTTAGTTATGATAGGCAGGGCGGTCCTGATCTTCATGTATCAAAAGTCAGCCGGCTGGATCGCTTTGAGTTTAATGATGGGAAAGGAAGTAGTCCAGAGAGACGGATCGGCAGGTCAAGTTCAGAGATCGCTTTAATAGGGTTAGCCGATGTAGCAAGCAAGCTATCCCATTGAAATGTCTGTCAGGAACATCCACTCAGCCTAACTGGCTTTTTTTGGTGAGTTTGCTGGGCAGAATAATGGCTTCAAGCCTGTCTGCTGTATTATGACAGGGTGCTTCCTTCATTGTCAGTAAATGTCAAAAATATATCTGCGTATGTTCTTTAATCATTAAGAGCCAAGAATTGTTACATTAATTTTGCTTAATTCAAATAATTACACATTGAATGTCATAGTGCAGGGGTTTTAATTAAAATTCAATAAGGTCCAGTTAGAGATCATTTCCTCAAGGGAAGGTCCAAAACATCATAATGACTTGCATCATGATTCAGTGCCATATACTGTTTACTGAAGTAGCCGAGTAGGACTATCAACATCTTATACAGTCAACAGCTGAATATCAAATCAAATACACTACAATACAGTGATATTTCAACAATATTTACTGTTTTCTCTTTTAAGAGCATGACGTGAAATAACTTCCCTCTGACTCACTTTCTTCTCTGACTGCTGTTTATTGCCTCGTCTCTCCCCTGTGTGTATCACTCACTCGAGTCTCAGTGCGCATCGTAATGCACAGACCTGATTGGCTGAATAGCATCACGTGTGATATTTACAATGAATGCGATTGGTCTGTGAGTCTCACGGGCCACTAAAGCTACCATAAAGGCTGGAAAAGCTACGTCGATTAAAATAGGACCACCCCTCCGAAAATAAATCATTCTTTCTTCAATCATTTATTGGTTATCGGTCCAGGTCTGCATAGGACAGCATCTGGGTCCGGATTCGGACTGTGGTCCACCTATTACTGACCTCTGACATAGTGAATTATGCAATTACTGCTTCTCACGATCAAAGTGATCTCAAACACATTCAGTGATGCTGAGGTCTGGACTCTGGGGTGGTCAGTCTATAATTCTGAGAACAACAACAGCTTCTTTGCTTGATTTGCCGTTTTACTTCATTTGTCTGTTTCTTTTTTCTCAGTTTGGCTTCTAGACTATACATCCTTTCAGACTCATAGTACTGCATTGTCACGTCACAGAGGAGGGAACATCTATTTTCATGTGAGATTTTCAGAATGTTCCTGCACTGGCAGTGACTCCCACATCTTCTTTTTCTCAGCGCAGTTATGGAATTTTAGCTGTTTATCCATCTTACAGTTTTTATATATGTGACAAAACGGCCAAGTCTAGTCGGATAGTCTAGCCGGATCAGTCTATCAACTGATACAAGGAAAACTTCATTCACTTGACAGGCACTTCCTGCAGTTATTTTAGAAACATGAACTAATTATGAACAGTTTCAACTTTAACTACTGCAACCAAAGAACACATATTTCACACATATTTCTTAACAGGAGTTATAACTTCATACATGAGTTATCTAATTAATTAACCATAAGATACTTTATCAGCAAATACACATGCTGGACAAAATATCGCTTACTTATTATTATTAGCAAATTTATTTTGTCACTATTAGGAAGTTATACATTTCAGTACTTTGCTGAAATTACACGTATACATCTACTGATGTTGGACCACTCATTGTTTACTAGTGAAGACTAATTATTACAGAAAAAACAATGTATGGCATTTATAAATATGACATTTACAGCATTTGGTAGGCGAAGGTAGTGTAAGGAGTCTTGCCCAAGGACTCTTATTAGTATAGTGTAGGGTGCCTCCCCAGGCAGGGATTGAATGCCAGTCTCCAGCATAGAAGGCAGAGGTGTTACCCACTACACTACACTAACCAGTGTGTATGAACATACACAACAACAACTACATGAACTGCCATTTATTTGTACATTTTCAAATCCTGATTGAACTAATGATTTGCTCACAGCTGTTAATGGTCATTTAATGGTTTATAAACAATATTATTATAATGTGTTAGCAGTTAAACAATGAACTGAGTATCTACATTTACATGCATAAGCATTCTTTGAGTCTACACCTCTGAAGGTTTTGCATTTGTTTCAATGACAAATCAAATGTTTAACATCGGTACATTTGCCAGAATGTCTGTTTGTCTGTTTGCAATCGTGAATAAAATGAATTCAAATCTAATTACACCATGATTTCATTCTCAGTAGCAATAACTGTGAGTTGTAAGGGTTAAAAGAGCTCCAGCCTCTGCAGCAGGCCCTTTGTCAGTTACGTCACCACGGTATAAGGATTATGTGCGACACACACTCACGTACATGCAAGCAAGTGCACACAAAAGCACACATTCAGACTGACAAAGGAGCCCAGAATGACATAATGCCCACATATTTTTTTTTTCTTTTCTGGACAAGAGAGGACTGATATGTGCGCACACCTCACAGATACACATAGACACACACAGTCTCTATGCAGCTGTCGGACTTCACAAAGCCCAGCCTGTTAGGCTAGGAACAGCCAGCTGGACACAGCACACCCACTATTCCCTCTCCAAAACAAAACTGTACCCCCCTCGCAGTGCCCTCTTCCACCCTTACACTAATTACTGCATGCCAAGGCATTTGCCAAGCGGGCAGCTGTCGGCATGGGTGGCAGAGAGTGGATGAGAGAGGGACCTAGAAGAGAGGTGGTAGGGGGGTTTGGGCAGAGAGAGAGAGAGAGAGAGAGAGAGAGAGAGAGAGAGAGAGAGAGAGAGAAAAGAAGAAAGAATTAGAATCTGTTTTATTTTACTATGTACAGTACTGTGAAATAGCCAGAGGCCACCTTTTCATTTATTTAATTTCCAGTCAAAACATCTATTAAGTTATTAATCTTTCAATGTCAGAAAAAAGCAGGAAGCATATTTCACTGAAAATTACATTAAAGCCTCCAACATTAAAAATAATATCAAATGTATCAGTATTTAATTTGTCCACTCGTTTGTGCACCTACTGCTCCTTTAACCCTTCCATCCTTCCAACCAACCAGTTCCAGCTGTGTCCTCCCAACAAAAGCTGCTCCCAAAGCTCTCACTGATACTTTGTCCCCCTTCCAACAGACACTAACATTCACACAAGCTACTACCACAGATACTCACAGTTTTCTGTCTTATGTTTATCTACAATGGCCAATTTGATTAAATATAAGTCACCTGCGTAATAAAGGTAAAGGAAAAATTCCAATTCCAGTTGCCAGTTCACACTGAGAAATTGTGAAACATGAAGGCCCAATTCCATTTCTTATTTTTACCCTCACCCCTTGTTTTCATGAGTCACCTGAGTTACAAGGGGTATTGGTTGAAATCTTCCTCTACTAAATGGGACCCTCAAATAAAAAGAACATTGCTTCATCAGACTAGTCATACAGAGCTGATATGTAGGAGAAGTCTAAGATAAGCACATACTGCTTTGACGTGTGAGATGGTGCCAACATAGAGTCACAAACTGAAACAGGGCTTCAAATATGAACGTAAACCCTTACCATTCAGAAACATCCTGCTGTATCCTGGTTCATTCAATACTTTATGGTCTGCACCGGCGGCCCACACAGCAATTTGCCATTACATAAAATTGCCACTACATAAAATTAAAGCCATATCAAGATGACAGAAAGCCACAGTAGATCATGTTTCTTGAAATTTACAAGGAGAAAGGCAGTCAATCTTTTAGATAAACAGACAAATGCTAATGGCCTGTTTCCTCTGCTAATGTTGCTAGCATAGTCTTTTGAATCTATCTTTCATTGAGTTTGTGAAGAGGTAGTGAATCATGATAAATGACAGTGAAAGTTTCATTTCATTAAATGTGAATGAGTAAAGTGTAAAAATGAACTTGGACTTGTTTATATGCATTCTAGAGCACCGCTTTGCTGCTTTGCTGCAATTTTGAACAGCAGCACAATGATGATCCCGCTCCCGCCCCACACATCACAACCCCCCATGGAGACGGCCTATGAGACTCTCCATATGTGAATATAGAAACAATGCCGTGGTTGGTTAGTGTAGTGGGTAGCACCTCTGCCTTCTACGCTGTAGACTGGGGTTCAATCCCCACCTGGGTAAAACACCCTACACTATACCAATAAGAGTCCTTGGGCAAGACTCCTAACACCGCCTTGGCCTACCTGTGTAAAATGATCAAACTGTTAGTCGCTCTGGATAAGAGCGTCAGCCAAATGCCGTAAATGTAAAATGCCAAAAAAACGATCCTTTCTTCTCAGCCAAGAAAATCCAAAGTTATAACACCCAACATAAAAAGCAGAAAATGCAAATGCTTGTATAAAATGGCTAGTTAATTGTTACTTAAATTCACTTCATGCTATGTTGTGCTAACCATATCTGGACCAGCATTTTTGCTGCTATCAGCCTGATATCAATAATGGGTACTGGACTATTGCCATCCATAGAATAGATGGTACATGTGT
Organism: Pygocentrus nattereri; assembly: GCF_015220715.1. Taxonomy (NCBI): domain Eukaryota; kingdom Metazoa; phylum Chordata; class Actinopteri; order Characiformes; family Serrasalmidae; genus Pygocentrus; species Pygocentrus nattereri. Next base: position 11,247,297 of record NC_051225.1, read on the forward strand.
GCTGTCTGGTGCCAAAGAAAAGAGAGAGAACAAAAGATTGCCTAATAATGAAACTGGTTAGAAAGTGTGCAAGTGGGTAAAATGATCAGTCAGAGAATGAGGAACAGAGAGAGTGACCACAGAAAAGAGTGCCCACTTGTTTCCTCACCACTCCCTTTGTTTTCTTTCCTGCAATGAGAGTGGGACATGTTAATGGGCACAAGGCCATCATAATTGCAGCCTTGAAGATAGCATAAGTGGAGCTGCGCCACACAACATGACCCTGCGCCCCCACCCACCACCACCCCCCACCCTCTGTGTCCTGCTGCGGCCAGACCACAGCAAGGTGGCCATCCTCATGGGGCTATTACCCCACATTAGTTGTAATTGGGAGCCGTGACCATGGTCCATCAAAGTGGCCCACTAGCTCCGTGGTGGGGCAGGGACAGTGGGCCACTTTGGTCCATTCTGTAGCTCAGCCTGGGTGGCACTTGGTTCTCCCCAATGAGTAGGAGGAGACAGCAGACCAGTGCACCACACAATATTTTTATAATCAACACAAATTTTGTTCTTGCCTGGCAGACGGATGCTTTTTATCTTTAATTTATGTTGTTTTTTTTCATAGCTTATAAGCTATTAGCTCAATCCAACATCACATTTTGAATGCATGTAGTGGTCTTACAGAGGAATCTTCATTTACAGCATTATAAGTCATTATCATTAACAGTTTTTATTTGATATTGAGAAGGAAGCTATGGTCAGTTACAGCAAAAACTTTCCCCATTATCACCGGTCTAACAATATCTCAGCTAATGTTTAAGGTGACTACAACTAACAAAACTAATTTAGCAACTCTTTTCTATTTAATGCTAAAAAGCCCAGCATCCAGATTCTCAGGTTAGGTTTTGGGTTCCTTATTTTTGTCAAATTTCAAATATTAGCAGAATGTTAGTTGATATTATAAAATGTTAGGTAACATTTCAGTACATGGGGTCATTACTAAGCCTCATCCAGCCACTAGTTGGTAATTAACTGGCTGCTATCTAGCACATTATTAGGCTGCAACTGGGGTAAAATAAACATTTTCCAGGGCATGTTTATCTGCATATTCATCACCTTCAGTCCATTTTAGGTGTCTATTATTATGCCCTCATTGTCTAATGACAATACTGTAAGACAGTAAAAAGCATGTATTTGGTAACTTTATCTCTTAGTCTGCACATTTAAACCTCTTTTTAGCATTCAATATCATTTTTTAGTTATGTGAACTAGCAGAAATATGTTTGTTGCCTAGAAACAACATTGTGTGGCAGTGGAATGGATTTAGCAAGCCTGATCTCATCACTTCAGAGAACAGGGCTCTACGTAATTTCTTCTCATCGTCACACAATGTTCCCTCTAGGCAACATACTCCAAAAGGACCCCTGCACACATTATTATTTAAAAAAATGTTTTTGAATTCATGAATCAGGTAAATTTTATGCAAAAAAAGGTTTTTTAAAAATTGCTCTATTAATGTGTGGAGTAGAGGGTTAATGTCATGCATCCCTATGGATCAGAGGTTTCCCTGGACTCCATCTCCCAGAATCCTCTAGGAGATCACATGACTCCTGACCCTCCACCATGCTCCTATCACAGATCTCGCTCTCCTGAGTACTGATCTGTTAGACCTGTGACCTCTCATCAGCTCTAGCATAAAGACCGGGCTTTTAGAACAGTTCAGTGCGAGGTATTGCTTCTTTCTTCTTTCTTCTGACATGACAAGCATGCGTTATGACCACAACCATGCCTACTTGCCCAACATGCGTTTGAAGTAGATGGATGAAGATCCATCTTTTTTCATAATAGCTCTTTATCACAAGATGCCCAGCTTGTATTGTGATACAGTATCTTCAATGGTAAAAATATTTGGAGATAACTGTAGAGTGAAGTTAGTTGGAGATATTTTGCCTCTCTTCCATTTCAGTACCTTATCTCTCTTTCTAAGGATGAATTTGTCCCCCACCCTACTCTCGTTTCCCTAGTCCCCCCTGGCCCAGAGTGCTGGAGGGATGTTATCAGATGCTGGAAGCTGAGGGTGGATCCGGCTACTCCTCAGCATTAATGGGTGTACGTGTATATGTGCGTATATGTCGTGTTTGTAGATCCAGCTGCTCTCCTGGTGCAGTTCAGACTGTGCTGGCATGCTCTGCCCTGTGTTCAGAGGCAGCTAGCTGGGTGGCACGGCCTGGGGGACAGACAGAGTGCGTGAAGCAGATGTTGGAAAGGCATGGAGCAGAGCCATCCTATGGAACCCAGGGAGATGGATCAGCAGTAACAGCGCAGAAGAGACCCTTCCTTCTTCTTAATTTGTGGGGCGGTTGGGGGGGGGGGGGGGGGGGGGGGGGCGGGGGGCAAAATGAATAGAAGTTTGAGAAAGCGATTAGTGGCTATTGCATCACATCAAACCATAGAAAACAAAACAAGGTGATTAGTCATAACAGATGTCAATGGAATCACAGTCCTTCTGTTGTACAAATAACATACAGTAAACCCCCAAAAAAGCCTACCAGGAATCTGCTTTGAAGATTTCAGAGGGCTCAACCAACACAACCCCCCCCAACCCCAACACCCTCCAGTCAATGGGTTGTCTATGATTTATTACATTCATTGCTTTCAAATTTGTCTGGATATAAATAAAGACTTAATTTACAATTGTGGACGGATATCTACCTGTGTGCTGAATGGAATGTAAACACCTTTTGCCTAAAGCCTCTTCGTGTTGCTTCACGTTTTTCCAAAACCCACCCTCCACTGCTCCTCACCTCAAACACGTGTACAAGCGGGAAGGGGAGGCGGTCGGCCCAGAACAGCTGATTCAGGGCTGGAGAGCTGGCTGGAGATGAGTGCGAGTCTTGTTGACTGTGAGGTTCAAACAGAGAGCTTGTACAGAGGGGTTCTGAGGCCTGGGCAACTTTTCGCTAAATATTTAGATGGTGGCCTCTGTAATTGGCCGAGCTGGGACGAGGACGCAGGCGATGGCAAATTAGAAAGCAATCAGAAAGCAGCCTCCTACACCACTCCGTGTTGATGTCAACGCGCACATAAATGAGGGTGGCAAGGCCATGCTGACCAAGCTTGCTCTTTGAGGGACGATGATGATAATGATGATGAACCCTTCAGGGTGGGGTGAGCAAACATACTGTGGTCGACAGGAACACCATAGCTGATTTGTAGGGATCCAAATGTGGCAAGCTGGATTAAATTCCACTGCTTAGCCATGCAATAGTAGGGGGACACCACGTGAATGAGCAGGAGCCATAGCCCTCACCACAGCACTCTATATGTGCTGAGTTGTAAAAGCTAATTGGCTGTGATTACAACAAACTCATCCTGTCTGCTGCCTCCAATTACAAATGTGTACTCAATGGGTGATTCTCTCTCTCTCTCTCTCTCTTTCTCTCTCTCTCTCTCTCCTCTCTCTCTGTCCTGGACTTATGCCATCTGAGATTATCTCAAGAATCTCGAAACTGGACCGAAAACATTTTGCTTAGGCTCCGGCATTCGTGCATTTCCGTTGCTGACACGATGGACATCCTCAGGCCCTCAATCATTGGCTTGCAGGATGCAGCGAAAGCCTAAATAAGTCACCCCTCCACCCTTCCTTCAGTGAAAATAGCTCCCTCTTTTTCTCCTATGATCAGTAGGAAGCAGAAGTGATTGAACAAAGTGAGAAACAGATGGTGAGATTCACTGGGCTGGTGCAGTCTGAGACAGACAGGTAGTTTAAGTTTATAACCACGATCAGCGTATGTGCTGTACAGACTGTACTGCAGATGTCATTTGGCCAAGTGTGAATTATAAAATAAGGTCTTCTCTGCTTCCTGATGTGTTCTCGCTGGTTAGATGAAGCGAAATGGTTCCATCTTTTACTTACCTTTGCTCTCCCTCTTGGCTAGAGATTTTACCATTCAAATTTTAAGACACTCAAAATGCTCGTCATGGATTAATAACTTTGCAGGTTTTATGATTATTGTTTGCTGTGTATTATATACAATATAGATAGTTATTCCCCCACAAGATGACTTTAACCTGAGGTAAATTTATCTAGCTAGAAAGCTAACTCTTAATAAATAATTCTGGTAAAGACTGAGGCTTTCAATGTTTTATTTAAAATGATACTAATGTTAGCACTAGTTCACTAGTGAAACAAACTGCTGCTTTGTTGTGAACAATCACAAGTTGCTAGTTGAACACTCCATGCTAAAACTACTGGCTACTACTAACCAAATGCCAAAAACTACTGCCTACCAATGTTAGTGAGGCACATTTTTTACAGCTCTAGCTGTGTAGCGAAGTTCTTGAATTCGTGAAGCACGGGTCACGTCATTTTGTTGCAAATCCTCACTTAAGCACAAGCTTTAATGGTAATAAAACAGTGAAAAAATGTTAGAGGACACTGGTTGTGTCAGTTATGATCACACTGACCAGTGGGCTAGCTAGCTAAGTAATGCTAACCAGGTGCTATCTAGCTGTGCCAGTGAATGTGGGCTAGCTAGCTAACTAATGCTAATCAGTGCCCACAGGACCAGGGGAGCAGTTGGGGGTTAGGTGACCTTCCAGTCACAGGGCCGGATCCCCAACATCTTTTATTTACTTTTGCTCTCCTTCTTGGCTATAGATTTTAACATTTTTCTTCTTGTGCAGTGACTCAAAACATGAATTGGTTCCCTAACCTCCAGCCCACGATTGCCCCTGAGAGCTGGTTGGTAAGCATTACTGCTGCTGTGTGCTGGTTGTTTAGCGTTACTGCTACTGTGTGCTGGTTTTTTAGCGTTACTGCTACTGAGTGTTGGTTAATTAGCATTACTGCTACTGTGTGCTGGTTGGTCAGCATTAGTGCTACTGTGTGCTGGTTGTTTAGCATTACTGCTACTGAGTGCTGGTTGGTTAGCGTTATTGCTACTGAGTTCTGAATGGTTAGCGTTACTGCTACTGAGTGTTGGTTAGTTAGCATTACTGCTACTGAGTGCTGGTTGTTTAGCGTTACTACTACTGTGTGCAGATTGTTTAGCGTTACTGCTACTGAGTGTTGGTTAGTTAGCGTTACTGCTACTGTGTGCTGGTTATTTAGCGTTACTGCTACTGGGTTCTGATTGGTTAACGTTACTGCTACTGAGTGCTGGTTGGTTAGCGTTACTGCTACTGAGTGCTGGTTGGTTAACGTTACTGCTACTGTGTGCTGGTTGTTTAGCATTACTGCTACTAAGTGCTGGTTGTTTAGCATTACTGCTACTGAGTGCTGGTTGGTTAGCATTACTGCTACTGAGTGCTGATTAGTTAGTAGTACTAATACTGAGTACTGGTTGGTTAGCATTACTGATACTGTGTGCTGGTTGTTTAGCGTTACTGCTACTGAGTGCTGGTTGGTTAACATTACTGCTACTGAGTGCTGGTTGGTTAGCGTTACTGCTACTGAGTGCTGGTTGGTTAGCGTTACTGCTACTGAGTGCTGGTTGTTTAGCGTTACTGCTACTGAGTGCTGGTTGGTTAACGTTACTGCTACTGAGTGCTGGTTGGTTAGCGTTACTGCTACTGTGTGCTGGTTGTTTAGCGTAACTGCTACTGAGTGCTGGTTGTTTAGCGTTACTGCTCCTGAGTGCTGGTTGGTTAGCATTACTGCTACTGAGTGCTGGTTGGTTAGCGTTACTGCTACTGTGTGCTGGTTGTTTAGCGTAACTGCTACTGAGTGCTGGTTGTTTAGCGTTACTGCTCCTGAGTGCTGGTTGGTTAGCATTACTGCTACTGAGTGCTGGTTGGTTAGCATTACTGCTACTGTGTGCTTGTTGGTTAGCGTTACTGCTACTGAGTGCTGTTTACTTAGCATTACTGCTACTGAGTTCTGATTGGTTAGCGTTACTGCTACTGTCTGCTGGTTGGTTAGTGTTACTTCCTACCAATGTTAGTGAGGCACATTTTTTACAGCTCTAGCTGTGTAGCGAAGTTCTTGAATTCGTGAAGCACGGGTCACGTCATTTTGTTGCAAATCCTCACTTAAGCACAAGCTTTAATGGTACTAAAACAGTGAAAAAATGTTAGAGGACACTGGTTGTGTCAGTTATGATCACACTGACCAGTGGGCTAGCTAGCTAAGTAATGCTAACCAGGTGCTATCTAGCTGTGCCAGTGAATGTGGGCTAGCTAGCTAACTAATGCTAATCAGTGCCCACAGGACCAGGGGAGCAGTTGGGGGTTAGGTGACCTTCCAGTCACAGGGCCGGATCCCCAACATCTTTTATTTACTTTTGCTCTCCTTCTTGGCTATAGATTTTAACATTTTTCTTCTTGTGCAGTGACTCAAAACATGAATTGGTTCCCTAACCTCCAGCCCACGATTGCCCCTGAGAGCTGGTTGGTAAGCATTACTGCTGCTGTGTGCTGGTTGTTTAGCGTTACTGCTACTGTGTGCTGGTTTTTTAGCGTTACTGCTACTGAGTGTTGGTTAATTAGCATTACTGCTACTGTGTGCTGGTTGGTCAGCATTAGTGCTACTGTGTGCTGGTTGTTTAGCATTACTGCTACTGAGTGCTGGTTGGTTAGCGTTATTGCTACTGAGTTCTGAATGGTTAGCGTTACTGCTACTGAGTGTTGGTTAGTTAGCATTACTGCTACTGAGTGCTGGTTGTTTAGCGTTACTACTACTGTGTGCAGATTGTTTAGCGTTACTGCTACTGAGTGTTGGTTAGTTAGCGTTACTGCTACTGTGTGCTGGTTATTTAGCGTTACTGCTACTGGGTTCTGATTGGTTAACGTTACTGCTACTGAGTGCTGGTTGGTTAACGTTACTGCTACTGAGTGCTGGTTGGTTAACGTTACTGCTACTGTGTGCTGGTTGTTTAGCATTACTGCTACTAAGTGCTGGTTGTTTAGCATTACTGCTACTGAGTGCTGGTTGGTTAGCATTACTGCTACTGAGTGCTGATTAGTTAGTAGTACTGCTACTGAGTGCTGGTTGTTTAGCATTACTGATACTGTGTGCTGGTTGTTTAGCGTTACTGCTACTGAGTGCTGGTTGGTTAACATTACTGCTACTGAGTGCTGGTTGGTTAGCGTTACTGCTACTGAGTGCTGGTTGGTTAGCGTTACTGCTACTGAGTGCTGGTTGTTTAGCGTTACTGCTACTGAGTGCTGGTTGGTTAACGTTACTGCTACTGAGTGCTGGTTGGTTAGCGTTACTGCTACTGTGTGCTGGTTGTTTAGCATTACTGCTACTGAGTGCTGGTTGGTTAGCATTACTGCTACTGAGTGCTGATTAGTTAGTAGTACTAATACTGAGTACTGGTTGATTAGCATTACTGCTACTGAGTGCTGGTTGGTTAGCATTACTGCTACTGAGTGCTGATTAGTTAGTAGTACTAATACTGAGTACTGGTTGATTAGCATTACTGCTACTGTGTGCTGGTTGTTTAGCGTTACTGCTACTGAGTGCTGGTTGGATAGCGTTACTGCTACTGTGTGCTGGTTGTTTAGCGTTACTGCTACTGAGTGCTGGTTGTTTAGCGTTACTGCTACTGAGTGCTGGTTGTTTAGCGTTACTGCTACTGAGTGCTTGTTGGTTAACGTTACTGCTACTGAGTGCTGGTTGGTTAGCGTTACTGCTACTGTGTGCTGGTTGTTTAGCGTAACTGCTACTGAGTGCTGGTTGTTTAGCGTTACTGCTCCTGAGTGCTGGTTGGTTAGCATTACTGCTACTGAGTGCTGGTTGGTTAGCATTACTGCTACTGTGTGCTTGTTGGTTAGCGTTACTGCTACTGAGTGCTGTTTACTTAGCATTACTGCTACTGAGTTCTGATTGGTTAGCGTTACTGCTACTGTCTGCTGGTTGGTTAGTGTTACTTCCTACCAATGTTAGTGAGGCACATTTTTTACAGCTCTAGCTGTGTAGCGAAGTTCTTGAATTCGTGAAGCACGGGTCACGTCATTTTGTTGCAAATCCTCACTTAAGCACAAGCTTTAATGGTACTAAAACAGTGAAAAAATGTTAGAGGACACTGGTTGTGTCAGTTATGATCACACTGACCAGTGGGCTAGCTAGCTAAGCAATGCTAACCAGGTGCTATCTAGCTGTGCCAGTGAATGTGGGCTAGCTAGCTAACTAATGCTAATCAGTGCCCACAGGACCAGGGGAGCAGTTGGGGGTTAGGTGACCTTCCAGTCACAGGGCCGGATCCCCAACATCTTTTATTTACTTTTGCTCTCCTTCTTGGCTATAGATTTTTAACATTTTTCTTCTTGTGCAGTGACTCAAAACATGCATTGGTTCCCTAACCTCCAGCCCACGATTGCCCCTGAGTGCTGGTTGGTAGCATTACTGCTACTGTGTACTGGTTGTTTAGCATTACTGCTACTGAGTGCTGATTGGTTAGTAGTACTAATACTGAGTACTGATTGGTTAGCATTACTGCTACTGTGTGCTGGTTGGTCAGCATTAGTGCTACTGTGTGCTGGTTTTTTAGCGTTACTGCTACTGAGTGTTGGTTGGTCAGCATTAGTGCTACTGTGTGCTGGTTGTTTAGCATTACTGCTAATGAGTGCTGGTTGGTTAGCGTTATTGCTACTGAGTTCTGAATGGTTAGCGTTACTGCTACTGAGTGTTGGTTAGTTAGCATTACTGCTACTGAGTGCTGGTTGTTTAGCATTACTACTACTGTGTGCTGCTTGTTTAGCGTTACTGCTACTGAGTGTTGGTTAGTTAGCGTTACTGCTACTGTGTGCTGGTTATTTAGCGTTACTGCTACTGGGTTCTGATTGGTTAGCGTTACTGCTACTGAGTTCTGATTGGTTAGCGTTACTGCTACTGTGTGCTGTTTGTTTAGCGTTACTGCTACTAAGTGCTGGTTGTTTAGCGTTACTGCTACTGTGTGCTGGTTGTTTAGCGTTACTGCTACTGAGTGCTCGTTGGTTAGCGTTACTGCTACTGAGTGCTGGTTGGTTAGCGTTACTGCTACTGTGTGCTTGTTGGTTAGCGTTACTGCTACTGAGTGCTGTTTGCTTAGCATTACTGCTACTGAGTTCTGATTGGTTAGCGTTACTGCTACTGTGTGCTGGTTGGTTAGCGTTACTGCTACTGTGTGCTTGTTGGTTAGCGTTACTGCTACTGAGTGCTGTTTGCTTAGCATTACTGCTACTGAGTTCTGATTGGTTAGCGTTACTGCTACTGTGTGCTGGTTGGTTAGTGTTACTGCCTACCAATGTTAGTGAGGCACATTTTTTACAGCTCTAGCTGTGTAGCGAAGTTCTTGAATTCGTGAAGCACGGGTCACGTCATTTTGTTGCAAATCCTCACTTAAGCACAAGCTTTAATGGTACTAAAACAGTGAAAAAATGTTAGAGGACACTGGTTGTGTCAGTTATGATCACACTGACCAGTGGGCTAGCTAGCTAAGCAATGCTAACCAGGTGCTATCTAGCTGTGCCAGTGAATGTGGGCTAGCTAGCTAACTAATGCTAATCAGTGCCCACAGGACCAGGGGAGCAGTTGGGGGTTAGGTGACCTTCCAGTCACAGGGCCGGATCCCCAACATCTTTTATTTACTTTTGCTCTCCTTCTTGGCTATAGATTTTAACATTTTTCTTCTTGTGCAGTGACTCAAAACATGAATTGGTTCCCTAACCTCCAGCCCACGATTGCCCCTGAGAGCTGGTTGGTAAGCATTACTGCTGCTGTGTGCTGGTTGTTTAGCGTTACTGCTACTGTGTGCTGGTTTTTTAGCGTTACTGCTACTGAGTGTTGGTTAATTAGCATTACTGCTACTGTGTGCTGGTTGGTCAGCATTAGTGCTACTGTGTGCTGGTTGTTTAGCATTACTGCTACTGAGTGCTGGTTGGTTAGCGTTATTGCTACTGAGTTCTGAATGGTTAGCGTTACTGCTACTGAGTGTTGGTTAGTTAGCATTACTGCTACTGAGTGCTGGTTGTTTAGCGTTACTACTACTGTGTGCAGATTGTTTAGCGTTACTGCTACTGAGTGTTGGTTAATTAGCATTACTGCTACTGTGTGCTGGTTGGTCAGCATTAGTGCTACTGTGTGCTGGTTGTTTAGCATTACTGCTACTGAGTGCTGGTTGGTTAGCGTTATTGCTACTGAGTTCTGAATGGTTAGCGTTACTGCTACTGAGTGTTGGTTAGTTAGCATTACTGCTACTGAGTGCTGGTTGTTTAGCGTTACTACTACTGTGTGCAGATTGTTTAGCGTTACTGCTACTGAGTGTTGGTTAGTTAGCGTTACTGCTACTGTGTGCTGGTTATTTAGCGTTACTGCTACTGGGTTCTGATTGGTTAACGTTACTGCTACTGAGTGCTGGTTGGTTAACGTTACTGCTACTGAGTGCTGGTTGGTTAACGTTACTGCTACTGTGTGCTGGTTGTTTAGCATTACTGCTACTAAGTGCTGGTTGTTTAGCATTACTGCTACTGAGTGCTGGTTGGTTAGCATTACTGCTACTGAGTGCTGATTAGTTAGTAGTACTAATACTGAGTACTGGTTGGTTAGCATTACTGATACTGTGTGCTGGTTGTTTAGCGTTACTGCTACTGAGTGCTGGTTGGTTAACATTACTGCTACTGAGTGCTGGTTGGTTAGCGTTACTGCTACTGAGTGCTGGTTGGTTAGCGTTACTGCTACTGAGTGCTGGTTGTTTAGCGTTACTGCTACTGAGTGCTGGTTGGTTAACGTTACTGCTACTGAGTGCTGGTTGGTTAGCGTTACTGCTACTGTGTGCTGGTTGTTTAGCATTACTGCTACTGAGTGCTGGTTGGTTAGCATTACTGCTACTGAGTGCTGATTAGTTAGTAGTACTAATACTGAGTACTGGTTGATTAGCATTACTGCTACTGAGTGCTGGTTGGTTAGCATTACTGCTACTGAGTGCTGATTAGTTAGTAGTACTAATACTGAGTACTGGTTGATTAGCATTACTGCTACTGTGTGCTGGTTGTTTAGCGTTACTGCTACTGAGTGCTGGTTGGATAGCGTTACTGCTACTGTGTGCTGGTTGTTTAGCGTTACTGCTACTGAGTGCTGGTTGTTTAGCGTTACTGCTACTGAGTGCTGGTTGTTTAGCGTTACTGCTACTGAGTGCTTGTTGGTTAACGTTACTGCTACTGAGTGCTGGTTGGTTAGCGTTACTGCTACTGTGTGCTGGTTGTTTAGCGTTACTGCTACTGAGTGCTGGTTGTTTAGCGTTACTGCTCCTGAGTGCTGGTTGGTTAGCATTACTGCTACTGAGTGCTGGTTGGTTAGCATTACTGCTACTGTGTGCTTGTTGGTTAGCGTTACTGCTACTGAGTGCTGTTTACTTAGCATTACTGCTACTGAGTTCTGATTGGTTAGCGTTACTGCTACTGTCTGCTGGTTGGTTAGTGTTACTTCCTACCAATGTTAGTGAGGCACATTTTTTACAGCTCTAGCTGTGTAGCGAAGTTCTTGAATTCGTGAAGCACGGGTCACGTCATTTTGTTGCAAATCCTCACTTAAGCACAAGCTTTAATGGTACTAAAACAGTGAAAAAATGTTAGAGGACACTGGTTGTGTCAGTTATGATCACACTGACCAGTGGGCTAGCTAGCTAAGCAATGCTAACCAGGTGCTATCTAGCTGTGCCAGTGAATGTGGGCTAGCTAGCTAACTAATGCTAATCAGTGCCCACAGGACCAGGGGAGCAGTTGGGGGTTAGGTGACCTTCCAGTCACAGGGCCGGATCCCCAACATCTTTTATTTACTTTTGCTCTCCTTCTTGGCTATAGATTTTTAACATTTTTCTTCTTGTGCAGTGACTCAAAACATGCATTGGTTCCCTAACCTCCAGCCCACGATTGCCCCTGAGTGCTGGTTGGTAGCATTACTGCTACTGTGTACTGGTTGTTTAGCATTACTGCTACTGAGTGCTGATTGGTTAGTAGTACTAATACTGAGTACTGATTGGTTAGCATTACTGCTACTGTGTGCTGGTTGGTCAGCATTAGTGCTACTGTGTGCTGGTTTTTTAGCGTTACTGCTACTGAGTGTTGGTTGGTCAGCATTAGTGCTACTGTGTGCTGGTTGTTTAGCATTACTGCTAATGAGTGCTGGTTGGTTAGCGTTATTGCTACTGAGTTCTGAATGGTTAGCGTTACTGCTACTGAGTGTTGGTTAGTTAGCATTACTGCTACTGAGTGCTGGTTGTTTAGCATTACTACTACTGTGTGCTGCTTGTTTAGCGTTACTGCTACTGAGTGTTGGTTAGTTAGCGTTACTGCTACTGTGTGCTGGTTATTTAGCGTTACTGCTACTGGGTTCTGATTGGTTAGCGTTACTGCTACTGAGTTCTGATTGGTTAGCGTTACTGCTACTGTGTGCTGTTTGTTTAGCGTTACTGCTACTAAGTGCTGGTTGTTTAGCGTTACTGCTACTGTGTGCTGGTTGTTTAGCGTTACTGCTACTGAGTGCTCGTTGGTTAGCGTTACTGCTACTGAGTGCTGGTTGGTTAGCGTTACTGCTACTGTGTGCTTGTTGGTTAGCGTTACTGCTACTGAGTGCTGTTTGCTTAGCATTACTGCTACTGAGTTCTGATTGGTTAGCGTTACTGCTACTGTGTGCTGGTTGGTTAGCGTTACTGCTACTGTGTGCTTGTTGGTTAGCGTTACTGCTACTGAGTGCTGTTTGCTTAGCATTACTGCTACTGAGTTCTGATTGGTTAGCGTTACTGCTACTGTGTGCTGGTTGGTTAGTGTTACTGCCTACCAATGTTAGTGAGGCACATTTTTTACAGCTCTAGCTGTGTAGCGAAGTTCTTGAATTCGTGAAGCACGGGTCACGTCATTTTGTTGCAAATCCTCACTTAAGCACAAGCTTTAATGGTACTAAAACAGTGAAAAAATGTTAGAGGACACTGGTTGTGTCAGTTATGATCACACTGACCAGTGGGCTAGCTAGCTAAGCAATGCTAACCAGGTGCTATCTAGCTGTGCCAGTGAATGTGGGCTAGCTAGCTAACTAATGCTAATCAGTGCCCACAGGACCAGGGGAGCAGTTGGGGGTTAGGTGACCTTCCAGTCACAGGGCCGGATCCCCAACATCTTTTATTTACTTTTGCTCTCCTTCTTGGCTATAGATTTTTAACATTTTTCTTCTTGTGCAGTGACTCAAAACATGCATTGGTTCCCTAACCTCCAGCCCACGATTGCCCCTGAGTGCTGGTTGGTAGCATTACTGCTACTGTGTACTGGTTGTTTAGCATTACTGCTACTGAGTGCTGATTGGTTAGTAGTACTAATACTGAGTACTGATTGGTTAGCATTACTGCTACTGTGTGCTGGTTGTTTAGCGTTACTGCTCCTGTGTACTGGTTGTTTAGCATTACTGCTACTGAGTGCTGGTTGGTTAGCATTACTGCTACTGAGTGCTGAGAAGTTAGTAGTACTAATACTGAGTACTGTTTGGTTAGCATTACTGCTACTGTGTGCTGGTTGGTTAGCATTACTGCTACTGTGTGCTGGTTGGTTAGCATTACTGCTACTGAGTGCTGATTGGTTAGCGTTACTGCTACTGAGTTCTGACTGGTTAGCATTACTGTTACTGAGTGCTGGTTGTTTAGCATTATTGCTACTGAGTGCTGGTTGGTTAGCATTACTGCTACTGAGTGCTGGTTGTTTAGCATTACTGCTACTGAGTGCTGGTTGGTTAGCATTACTGCTACTGAGTGCTGATTAATTAGTAGTACTAATACTGAGTACTGGTTGGTTAGCATTACTGCTACTGTGTGCTAGTTGTTTAGCGTTACTGCTACTGAGTGCTGGTTAGTTAACATTACTGCTACTGAGGGCCGGATCCCCAACATCTTTTATTTACTTTTGCTCTCCTTCTTGGCTATAGATTTTAACATTTTTCTTCTTGTGCAGTGACTCAAAACATGCATTGGTTCCCTAACCTCCAGCCCACGATTGCCCCTGAGAGCTGGTTGGTAGCATTACTGCTACTGTGTGCTGGTTTTTTAGCGTTACTGCTACTGAGTGTTGGTTAATTAGCATTACTGCTACTGTGTGCTGGTTGGTCAGCATTAGTGCTACTGTGTGCTGGTTGTTTAGCATTACTGCTACTGAGTGCTGGTTGGTTAGCGTTATTGCTACTGAGTTCTGAATGGTTAGCGTTACTGCTACTGAGTGTTGGTTAGTTAGCATTACTGCTACTGAGTGCTGGTTGTTTAGCGTTACTACTACTGTGTGCTGGTTGTTTAGCGTTACTACTACTGTGTGCTGCTTGTTTAGCGTTACTGCTACTGAGTGCTGGTTGGTTAGCGTTACTGCTACTGGGTTCTGATTGGTTAGCGTTACTGCTACTGAGTTCTGATTGGTTAGCGTTACTGCTACTGTGTGCTGTTTGTTTAGCATTACTGCTACTGAGTGCTGGTTGGTTAGCATTACTGCTACTGAGTGCTGAGTAGTTAGTAGTACTAATACTGAGTACTGTTTGGTTAGCATTACTGCTACTGTGTGCTGGTTGGTTAGCATTACTGCTACTGTGTGCTGGTTGGTTAGCATTACTGCTACTGAGTGCTGGTTGGTTAGCATTACTGCTACTGAGTGCTGATTGGTTAGCGTTACTGCTACTGAGTTCTGACTGGTTAGCATTACTGCTACTGAGTGCTGGTTGGTTAGCATTACTGCTACTGAGTGCTGATTAATTACTAGTACTAATACGGAGTACTGGTTGGTTAGCATTACTGCTACTGTGTGCTGGTTGTTTAGCGTTACTGCTACTGAGTGCTGGTTAGTTAACATTACTGCTACTGAGTGCTGGTTGGTTAGCGTTACTTCTACTGAGCGCTGGTTGGTTAACGTTACTGCTACTGTGTGCTGGTTGTTTAGCATTATTGCTACTGAGTGCTGGTTAGTTAGCATTACTGCTACTGAGTGCTGGTTGGTAAGCATTACTGCTGCTGTGTGCTGGTTGTTTAGCGTTACTGCTACTGAGTGCTGGTTGATTAACGTTACTGCTACTGAGTGCTGGTTGGTTAACGTTACTGCTACTGAGTGCTGGTTGGTTAACGTTACTGCTACTGTGTGCTGGTTGTTTAGCATTACTGCTACTGAGTGCTGGTTGTTTAGCATTACTGCTACTGAGTGCTGGTTGGTTAGCATTACTGCTACTGAGTGCTGATTAGTTAGTAGTACTAATACTGAGTACTGGTTGGTTAGCATTACTGATACTGTGTGCTGGTTGTTTAGCGTTACTGCTACTGAGTGCTGGTTGGTTAACATTACTGCTACTGAGTGCTGGTTGGTTAGCGTTACTGCTACTGAGTGCTGGTTGGTTAACGTTACTGCTACTGAGTGCTGGTTGGTTAGCGTTACTGCTACTGTGTGCTGGTTATTTAGCATTACTGCTACTGAGTGCTGGTTGGTTAGCATTACTGCTACTGAGTGCTGATTAGTTAGTAGTACTAATACTGAGTACTGGTTGATTAGCATTACTGCTACTGTGTTCTGGTTGCTTAGCATTACTGCTACTGAGTTCTGATTGGTTAGCGTTACTGCTACTGTGTGCTGGTTGGTTAGCGTTACTGCTACTGTGTGCTTGTTGGTTAGCGTTACTGCTACTGAGTGCTGTTTGCTTAGCATTACTGCTACTGAGTTCTGATTGGTTAGCGTTACTGCTACTGTGTGCTGGTTGGTTAGTGTTACTGCCTACCAATGTTAGTGAGGCACATTTTTTACAGCTCTAGCTGTGTAGCGAAGTTCTTGAATTCGTGAAGCACGGGTCACGTCATTTTGTTGCAAATCCTCACTTAAGCACAAGCTTTAATGGTACTAAAACAGTGAAAAAATGTTAGAGGACACTGGTTGTGTCAGTTATGATCACACTGACCAGTGGGCTAGCTAGCTAAGTAATGCTAACCAGGTGCTATCTAGCTGTGCCAGTGAATGTGGGCTAGCTAGCTAACTAATGCTAATCAGTGCCCACAGGACCAGGGGAGCAGTTGGGGGTTAGGTGACCTTCCAGTCACAGGGCCGGATCCCCAACATCTTTTATTTACTTTTGCTCTCCTTCTTGGCTATAGATTTTTAACATTTTTCTTCTTGTGCAGTGACTCAAAACATGCATTGGTTCCCTAACCTCCAGCCCACGATTGCCCCTGAGTGCTGGTTGGTAGCATTACTGCTACTGTGTACTGGTTGTTTAGCATTACTGCTACTGAGTGCTGATTGGTTAGTAGTACTAATACTGAGTACTGGTTGGTTAGCATTACTGCTACTGTGTGCTGGTTGTTTAGCGTTACTGCTACTGAGTGCTGTTTGGTCAGCATTACTGCTACTGAGTGCTGGTTGGTTAGCATTACTGCTACTGAGTGCTGGTTGGTTAGCGTTACTGCTACTGAGTGCTGGTTGGTTAGCATTACTGCTACTGAGTGCTGAGTAGTTAGTAGTACTAATACTGAGTACTGGTTGGTTAGCATTACTGCTACTGAGTGCTGGTTGGTTAGCGTTACTGCTACTGAGTGCTGGTTGGTTAGCATTACTGCTACTGTGTGCTGTTTGTTTAGCGTTACTGCTACTGTGTGCTGGTTGTTTAGCGTTACTGCTACTGTGTGCTGGTTGTTTAGCGTTACTGCTACTGAGTGCTGGTTGGTTAGCATTACTGCTACTGAGTGCTGGTTGGTTAGTGTTACTGCTACTGAGTGTTGGTTGGTTAGCGTTACTGCTACTGAGTGCTGTTTGGTCAGCATTACTGCTACTGAGTGCTGGTTGTTTATCATTACTGCTACTGAGTGCTCGTTGGTTAGCGTTACTGCTACTGAGTGCTGGTTGGTTAGCGTTACTGCTACTGTGTGCTGGTTGGTTAGTGTTACTGCCTACCAATGTTAGTGAGGCACATTTTTTACAGCTCTAGCTGTGTAGCGAAGTTCTTGAATTCGTGAAGCACGGGTCACGTAATTTTGTTGCAAATCCTCACTTAAGCACAAGCTTTAATGGTACTAAAACAGTGAAAAAATGTTAGAGGACACTGGTTGTGTCAGTTATGATCACACTGACCAGTGGGCTAGCTAGCTAAGTAATGCTAACCAGGTGCTATCTAGCTGTGCCAGTGAATGTGGGCTAGCTAGCTAACTAATGCTAATCAGTGCCCACAGGACCAGGGGAGCAGTTGGGGGTTAGGTGACCTTCCAGTCACAGGGCCGGATCCCCAACATCTTTTATTTACTTTTGCTCTCCTTCTTGGCTATAGATTTTTAACATTTTTCTTCTTGTGCAGTGACTCAAAACATGCATTGGTTCCCTAACCTCCAGCCCACGATTGCCCCTGAGTGCTGGTTGGTAGCATTACTGCTACTGTGTACTGGTTGTTTAGCATTACTGCTACTGAGTGCTGATTGGTTAGTAGTACTAATACTGAGTACTGGTTGGTTAGCATTACTGCTACTGTGTGCTGGTTGTTTAGCGTTACTGCTACTGAGTGCTGGTTGGTTAGCATTACTGCTACTGAGTGCTGGTTGGTTAGCGTTACTGCTACTGAGTGCTGGTTGGTTAGCATTACTGCTACTGAGTGCTGAGTAGTTAGTAGTACTAATACTGAGTACTGGTTGGTTAGCATTACTGCTACTGTGTGCTGTTTGTTTAGCGTTACTGCTACTGTGTGCTGGTTGTTTAGCGTTACTGCTACTGTGTGCTGGTTGTTTAGCGTTACTGCTACTGAGTGCTGGTTGTTTATCATTACTGCTACTGAGTGCTGGTTGGTTAGCATTACTGCTACTGAGTGCTGGTTGGTTAGCGTTACTGCTACTGAGTGTTGGTTGGTTAGCGTTACTATTACTGTGTGCTGGTTGGTTAGCGTTACTGCTACTGTGTGCTTGTTGGTTAGCGTTACTGCTACTGAGTGCTGTTTGCTTAGCATTACTGCTACTGAGTTCTGATTGGTTAGCGTTACTGCTACTGTGTGCTGTTTGTTTAGCGTTACTGCTACTGTGTGCTGGTTGTTTAGCGTTACTGCTACTGAGTGCTGTTTGGTCAGCATTACTGCTACTGAGTGCTGGTTGGTTAGCATTACTGCTACTGAGTGCTGGTTGGTTAGCGTTACTGCTACTGAGTTCTGATTGGTTAGCGTTAGTGTTACTGTGTGCTGGTTGTTTAGCGTTACTGCTACTGAGTGCTGTTTGGTCAGCATTACTGCTACTGAGTGCTGGTTGGTTAGCATTACTGCTACTGAGTGCTGGTTGGTTAACGTTACTGCTACTGTGTGCTGGTTGTTTAGCATTATTGCTACTGAGTGCTGGTTAGTTAGCATTACTGCTACTGAGTGCTGGTTGGTAAGCATTACTGCTGCTGTGTGCTGGTTGTTTAGCGTTACTGCTACTGAGTGCTGGTTGATTAACGTTACTGCTACTGAGTGCTGGTTGGTTAACGTTACTGCTACTGAGTGCTGGTTGGTTAACGTTACTGCTACTGTGTGCTGGTTGTTTAGCATTACTGCTACTGAGTGCTGGTTGTTTAGCATTACTGCTACTGAGTGCTGGTTGGTTAGCATTACTGCTACTGAGTGCTGATTAGTTAGTAGTACTAATACTGAGTACTGGTTGGTTAGCATTACTGATACTGTGTGCTGGTTGTTTAGCGTTACTGCTACTGAGTGCTGGTTGGTTAACATTACTGCTACTGAGTGCTGGTTGGTTAGCGTTACTGCTACTGAGTGCTGGTTGGTTAACGTTACTGCTACTGAGTGCTGGTTGGTTAGCGTTACTGCTACTGTGTGCTGGTTGTTTAGCATTACTGCTACTGAGTGCTGGTTGGTTAGCATTACTGCTACTGAGTGCTGATTAGTTAGTAGTACTAATACTGAGTACTGGTTGATTAGCATTACTGCTACTGTGTTCTGGTTGCTTAGCATTACTGCTACTGAGTTCTGATTGGTTAGCGTTACTGCTACTGTGTGCTGGTTGGTTAGCGTTACTGCTACTGTGTGCTTGTTGGTTAGCGTTACTGCTACTGAGTGCTGTTTGCTTAGCATTACTGCTACTGAGTTCTGATTGGTTAGCGTTACTGCTACTGTGTGCTGGTTGGTTAGTGTTACTGCCTACCAATGTTAGTGAGGCACATTTTTTACAGCTCTAGCTGTGTAGCGAAGTTCTTGAATTCGTGAAGCACGGGTCACGTCATTTTGTTGCAAATCCTCACTTAAGCACAAGCTTTAATGGTACTAAAACAGTGAAAAAATGTTAGAGGACACTGGTTGTGTCAGTTATGATCACACTGACCAGTGGGCTAGCTAGCTAAGTAATGCTAACCAGGTGCTATCTAGCTGTGCCAGTGAATGTGGGCTAGCTAGCTAACTAATGCTAATCAGTGCCCACAGGACCAGGGGAGCAGTTGGGGGTTAGGTGACCTTCCAGTCACAGGGCCGGATCCCCAACATCTTTTATTTACTTTTGCTCTCCTTCTTGGCTATAGATTTTTAACATTTTTCTTCTTGTGCAGTGACTCAAAACATGCATTGGTTCCCTAACCTCCAGCCCACGATTGCCCCTGAGTGCTGGTTGGTAGCATTACTGCTACTGTGTACTGGTTGTTTAGCATTACTGCTACTGAGTGCTGATTGGTTAGTAGTACTAATACTGAGTACTGGTTGGTTAGCATTACTGCTACTGTGTGCTGGTTGTTTAGCGTTACTGCTACTGAGTGCTGTTTGGTCAGCATTACTGCTACTGAGTGCTGGTTGGTTAGCATTACTGCTACTGAGTGCTGGTTGGTTAGCGTTACTGCTACTGAGTGCTGGTTGGTTAGCATTACTGCTACTGAGTGCTGAGTAGTTAGTAGTACTAATACTGAGTACTGGTTGGTTAGCATTACTGCTACTGAGTGCTGGTTGGTTAGCGTTACTGCTACTGAGTGCTGGTTGGTTAGCATTACTGCTACTGTGTGCTGTTTGTTTAGCGTTACTGCTACTGTGTGCTGGTTGTTTAGCGTTACTGCTACTGTGTGCTGGTTGTTTAGCGTTACTGCTACTGAGTGCTGGTTGGTTAGCATTACTGCTACTGAGTGCTGGTTGGTTAGTGTTACTGCTACTGAGTGTTGGTTGGTTAGCGTTACTGCTACTGAGTGCTGTTTGGTCAGCATTACTGCTACTGAGTGCTGGTTGTTTATCATTACTGCTACTGAGTGCTCGTTGGTTAGCGTTACTGCTACTGAGTGCTGGTTGGTTAGCGTTACTGCTACTGTGTGCTGGTTGGTTAGTGTTACTGCCTACCAATGTTAGTGAGGCACATTTTTTACAGCTCTAGCTGTGTAGCGAAGTTCTTGAATTCGTGAAGCACGGGTCACGTAATTTTGTTGCAAATCCTCACTTAAGCACAAGCTTTAATGGTACTAAAACAGTGAAAAAATGTTAGAGGACACTGGTTGTGTCAGTTATGATCACACTGACCAGTGGGCTAGCTAGCTAAGTAATGCTAACCAGGTGCTATCTAGCTGTGCCAGTGAATGTGGGCTAGCTAGCTAACTAATGCTAATCAGTGCCCACAGGACCAGGGGAGCAGTTGGGGGTTAGGTGACCTTCCAGTCACAGGGCCGGATCCCCAACATCTTTTATTTACTTTTGCTCTCCTTCTTGGCTATAGATTTTTAACATTTTTCTTCTTGTGCAGTGACTCAAAACATGCATTGGTTCCCTAACCTCCAGCCCACGATTGCCCCTGAGTGCTGGTTGGTAGCATTACTGCTACTGTGTACTGGTTGTTTAGCATTACTGCTACTGAGTGCTGATTGGTTAGTAGTACTAATACTGAGTACTGGTTGGTTAGCATTACTGCTACTGTGTGCTGGTTGTTTAGCGTTACTGCTACTGAGTGCTGGTTGGTTAGCATTACTGCTACTGAGTGCTGGTTGGTTAGCGTTACTGCTACTGAGTGCTGGTTGGTTAGCATTACTGCTACTGAGTGCTGAGTAGTTAGTAGTACTAATACTGAGTACTGGTTGGTTAGCATTACTGCTACTGTGTGCTGTTTGTTTAGCGTTACTGCTACTGTGTGCTGGTTGTTTAGCGTTACTGCTACTGTGTGCTGGTTGTTTAGCGTTACTGCTACTGAGTGCTGGTTGTTTATCATTACTGCTACTGAGTGCTGGTTGGTTAGCATTACTGCTACTGAGTGCTGGTTGGTTAGCGTTACTGCTACTGAGTGTTGGTTGGTTAGCGTTACTATTACTGTGTGCTGGTTGGTTAGCGTTACTGCTACTGTGTGCTTGTTGGTTAGCGTTACTGCTACTGAGTGCTGTTTGCTTAGCATTACTGCTACTGAGTTCTGATTGGTTAGCGTTACTGCTACTGTGTGCTGTTTGTTTAGCGTTACTGCTACTGTGTGCTGGTTGTTTAGCGTTACTGCTACTGAGTGCTGTTTGGTCAGCATTACTGCTACTGAGTGCTGGTTGGTTAGCATTACTGCTACTGAGT
The DNA here is from genome assembly GCF_015220715.1 of Pygocentrus nattereri. Classification (NCBI taxonomy): domain Eukaryota; kingdom Metazoa; phylum Chordata; class Actinopteri; order Characiformes; family Serrasalmidae; genus Pygocentrus; species Pygocentrus nattereri. Next base: position 11,268,730 of record NC_051225.1, read on the forward strand.
GCTGGTTGGTTAGCGTTACTGCTACTGAGTTCTGATTGGTTAGCGTTAGTGTTACTGTGTGCTGGTTGTTTAGCGTTACTGCTACTGAGTGCTGTTTGGTCAGCATTACTGCTACTGAGTGCTGGTTGGTTAGCATTACTGCTACTGAGTGCTCGTTGGTTAGCGTTACTGCTACTGAGTGCTGTTTGGTCAGCATTACTGCTACTGAGTTCTGATTGGTTAGCGTTACTGTTACTGTGTGCTGGTTGGTTAGCGTTACTGCTACTGTGTGCTGGTTGGTTAGCGTTACTGCTACTGGGTTCTGATTGGTTAGCGTTACTGCTACTGATTTCTGATTGGTTAGTGTTACTGCTACTGTGTGCTGGTTGTTTAGCGTTACTGCTACTGAGTGCTGGTTGTTTATCATTACTGCTACTGAGTGCTGGTTGGTTAGCATTACTGCTACTGAGTGCTGGTTGGTTAGCGTTACTGCTACTGAGTTCTGATTGGTTAGCGTTACTGTTACTGTGTGCTGGTTGGTTAGCGTTACTGCTACTGTGTGCTTGTTGGTTAGCGTTACTGCTACTGAGCGCTGTTTGCTTAGCATTACTGCTACTGAGTTCTGATTGGTTAGCGTTACTGCTACTGTGTGCTGTTTGTTTAGCGTTACTGCTACTGTGTGCTGGTTGTTTAGCGTTACTGCTACTGAGTGCTGGTTGTTTATCATTACTGCTACTGTGTGCTGTTTGTTTAGCGTTACTGCTACTGTGTGCTGTTTGTTTAGCGTTACTGCTACTAAGTGCTGGTTGTTTAGCGTTACTGCTACTGAGTGCTCGTTGGTTAGCGTTACTGCTACTGAGTGCTGGTTGGTTAGCGTTACTGCTACTGAGTGCTGTTTTGTCAGCATTACTGCTACTGAGTGCTGGTTGGTTAGCATTACTGCTACTGAGTTCTGATTGGTTAGCGTTACTGCTACTGTGTGCTGGTTGGTTAGCGTTACTGCTACTGAGTGCTGTTTGCTTAGCATTACTGCTACTGAGTGCTGGTTGGTTAGCATTACTGCTACTGAGTGCTGAGTAGTTAGTAGTACTAATACTGAGTACTGGTTGGTTAGCATTACTGCTACTGTGTGCTGGTTGTTTAGCGTTACTGCTACTGAGTGCTGGTTGGTTAACGTTACTGCTACTGAGTGCTGGTTGGTTAGCGTTACTGCTACTGAGTGCTGGTTATTTAGCGTTACTGCTACTGTGTGCTGGTTGTTTAGCGTTATTGCTACTGAGTGCTGGTTGCTTAGCATTACTGCTACTGAGTGCTGATTGGTTAGTAGTACTAATACTGAGTACTGGTTGGTTAGCATTACTGCTACTGTGTGCTGGTTGTTTAGCGTTACTGCTCCTGTGTACTGGTTGGTTAGCATTACTGCTACTGAGTGCTGGTTGGTTAGCATTACTGCTACTGAGTGCTGAGTAGTTAGTACTAATACTGAGTACTGGTTGGTTAGCATTACTGCTACTGTGTGCTGGTTGTTTAGCGTTACTGCTACTGAGTGCTGGTTGTTTATCATTACTGCTACTGAGTGCTGGTTGGTTAGCATTACTGCTACTGAGTGCTGGTTGGTTAGCGTTACTGCTACTGAGTGCTGGTTGGTTAGCGTTACTGCTACTGAGTGCTGGTTGGTTAGCGTTACTGCTACTGAGTGCTGTTTGGTCAGCATTACTGCTACTGAGTGCTGGTTGGTTAGCATTACTGCTACTGAGTTCTGATTGGTTAGCGTTACTGTTACTGTGTGCTGGTTGGTTAGCGTTACTGCTACTGTGTGCTTGTTGGTTAGCGTTACTGCTACTGAGTGCTGGTTGTTTATCATTACTGCTACTGAGTGCTGGTTGGTTAGCATTACTGCTACTGAGTGCTGGTTGGTTAGCGTTACTGCTACTGAGTTCTGATTGGTTAGCGTTACTGTTACTGTGTGCTGGTTGGTTAGCGTTACTGCTACTGTGTGCTTGTTGGTTAGCGTTACTGCTACTGAGTGCTGTTTGCTTAGCATTACTGCTACTGAGTTCTGATTGGTTAGCGTTACTGCTACTGTGTGCTGTTTGTTTAGCGTTACTGCTACTGTGTGCTGGTTGTTTAGCGTTACTGCTACTGTGTGCTGTTTGTTTAGCGTTACTGCTACTAAGTGCTGGTTGTTTAGCGTTACTGCTACTGAGTGCTCGTTGGTTAGCGTTACTGCTACTGAGTGCTCGTTGGTTAGCGTTACTGCTACTGAGTGCTGTTTTGTCAGCATTACTGCTACTGAGTGCTGGTTGGTTAGCATTACTGCTACTGAGTTCTGATTGGTTAGCATTACTGCTACTGTGTGCTGGTTGTTTAGCGTTACTGCTCCTGTGTACTGGTTGTTTAGCATTACTGCTACTGAGTGCTGGTTGGTTAGCATTACTGCTACTGAGTGCTGAGTAGTTAGTAGTACTAATACTGAGTACTGGTTGTTTAGCATTACTGCTACTGTGTGCTGGTTGGTTAACGTTACTGCTACTGAGTGCTGGTTGGTTAGCGTTACTGCTACTGAGTGCTGGTTATTTAGCGTTACTGCTACTGTGTGCTGGTTGTTTAGCGTTATGTCTACTGAGTGCTGGTTGCTTAGCATTACTGCTACTGAGTGCTGATTGGTTAGTAGTACTAATACTGAGTACTGGTTGGTTAGCATTACTGCTACTGTGTGCTGGTTGTTTAGCGTTACTGCTCCTGTGTACTGGTTGGTTAGCATTACTGCTACTGAGTGCTGGTTGGTTAGCATTACTGCTACTGTGTGCTGGTTGTTTAGCGTTACTGCTACTGAGTGCTGGTTGTTTATCATTACTGCTACTGAGTGCTGGTTGGTTAGCATTACTGCTACTGAGTGCTGGTTGGTTAGCGTTACTGCTACTGAGTGCTGGTTGGTTAGCGTTACTGCTACTGAGTGCTGGTTGGTTAGCGTTACTGCTACTGAGTGCTGTTTGGTCAGCATTACTGCTACTGAGTGCTGGTTGGTTAGCATTACTGCTACTGAGTGCTGGTTGTTTAGCATTACTGCTAATGTGTGCTGGTTGTTTAGCGTTACTGCTACTGAGTGCTGGTTGGTTAGCATTACTGCTACTGAGTGCTGGTTGGTTAGCGTTACTGCTACTGAGTGCTGGTTATTTAGCGTTACTGCTACTGTGTGCTGGTTGGTTAGCATTACTGCTACTGAGTGCTGATTGGTTAGCGTTACTGCTACTGAGTTCTGACTGGTTAGCATTACTGTTACTGAGTGCTGGTTGTTTAGCATTATTGCTACTGAGTGCTGGTTGGTTAGCATTACTGCTACTGAGTGCTGGTTGTTTAGCATTACTGCTAATGTGTGCTGGTTGTTTAGCGTTACTGCTACTGAGTGCTGGTTGGTTAGCGTTACTGCTACTGAGTGCTGGTTGTTTAGCGTTACTGCTACTGAGTGCTGGTTGGTTAGCATTACTGCTACTGAGTGCTGGTTGTTTAGCATTACTGCTACTGAGTGCTGGTTGGTTAGCATTACTGTTACTGAGTGCTGATTAATTAGTAGTACTAATACTGAGTACTGGTTGGTTAGCATTACTGCTACTGTGTGCTGGTTGTTTAGCGTTACTGCTACTGAGTGCTGGTTGGTTAACATTACTGCTACTGAGTGCTGGTTGGTTAGTGTTACTGCTACTGAGCGCTGGTTGGTTAGCGTTACTGCTACTGAGTGCTGGTTGTTTAGCGTTACTGCTACTGAGTGCTGGTTGGTTAACATTACTGCTACTGAGTGCTGGTTGGTTAGCGTTACTGCTACTGAGTGCTGGTTGTTTAGCGTTACTGCTACTGAGTGCTGGTTGTTTAGCGTTACTGCTACTGAGTGCTGGTTGGTTAGCGTTACTGCTACTGTGTGCTGATTGTTTAGCATTACTGCTACTGAGTGCTGTTTGGTTAGCATTACTGCTACTGAGTGCTGGTTGGTTAGCATTACTGCTACTGAGTGCTGATTAATTAGTAGTACTAATACTGAGTACTGGTTGGTTAGCATTACTGCTACTGTGTGCTGGTTGTTTAGCGTTACTGCTACTGAGTGCTGGTTGGTTAACATTACTGCTACAGAGTGCTGGTTGGTTAGCGTTACTGCTACTGAGCGCTGGTTGGTTAACGTTACTGCTACTGTGTGCTGGTTGTTTAGCATTATTGCTACTGAGTGCTGGTTAGTTAGCATTACTGCTACTGAGTGCTGGTTGGTAAGCATTACTGCTGCTGTGTGCTGGTTGTTTAGCGTTACTGCTACTGAGTGCTGGCTGATTAACGTTACTGCTACTGAGTGCTGGTTGGTTAACGTTACTGCTACTGAGTGCTGGTTGGTTAACGTTACTGCTACTGAGTGCTGGTTGTTTAGCATTACTGCTAATGTGTGCTGGTTGTTTAGCGTTACTGCTACTGAGTGCTGGTTGGTTAGCGTTACTGCTACTGAGTGCTGGTTGATTAACGTTACTGCTACTGAGTGCTGGTTGGTTAACGTTACTGCTACTGAGTGCTGGTTGGTTAGCATTACTGCTACTGAGTGCTGGTTGTTTAGCATTACTGCTAATGTGTGCTGGTTGTTTAGCGTTACTGCTACTGAGTGCTGGTTATTTAGCGTTACTGCTACTGAGTGCTGGTTGGTTAGCATTACTGCTACTGAGTGCTGGTTGTTTAGCATTACTGCTACTGAGTGCTGGTTGGTTAACATTACTGCTACTGAGTGCTGGTTGGTTAGCGTTACTGCTACTGAGCGCTGGTTATTTAGCGTTACTGCTACTGAGTGCTGGTTGGTTAGCATTACTGCTACTGAGTGCTGGTTGTTTAGCATTACTGCTACTGAGTGCTGGTTGGTTAACATTACTGCTACTGAGTGCTGGTTGGTTAGCGTTACTGCTACTGAGCGCTGGTTGGTTAGCGTTACTGCTACTGAGCGCTGGTTGTTTAGCGTTACTGCTACTGAGTGCTGGTTGGTTAACGTTACTGCTACTGAGTGCTGGTTGGTTAGCGTTACTGCTACTGAGTGCTGGTTGTTTAGCGTTACTGCTACTGAGTGCTGGTTGGTTAGCATTACTGCTACTGAGTGCTGGTTGGTTAGCATTACTGCTACTGTGTGCTGATTGTTTAGCATTACTGCTACTGAGTGCTGTTTGGTTAGCATTACTGCTACTGAGTGCTGGTTGGTTAGCGTTACTGCTACTGAGTGCTGATTAATTAGTAGTACTAATACTGAGTACTGGTTGGTTAGCATTACTGCTACTGTGTGCTGATTGTTTAGCATTACTGCTACTGAGTGCTGGTTGGTTAACATTACTGCTACAGAGTGCTGGTTGGTTAGCGTTACTGCTACTGAGTGCTGGTTGATTAACGTTACTGCTACTGAGTGCTGGTTGATTAACGTTACTGCTACTGAGTGCTGGTTGGTTAACGTTACTGCTACTGAGTGCTGGTTGGTTAGCGTTACTGCTACTGAGTGCTGGTTGGTTAACGTTACTGCTACTGTGTGCTGGTTGGTTAGCATTACTGCTACTGAGTGCTGGTTGGTTAGCGTTACTGCTTACTGAGTGCTGGTTGGTTAGCGTTACTGCTACTGAGTGCTGGTTGATTAACGTTACTGCTACTGAGTGCTGGTTGGTTAACGTTACTGCTACTGAGTGCTGGTTGGTTAGCATTACTGCTACTGAGTGCTGGTTGTTTAGCATTACTGCTAATGTGTGCTGGTTGTTTAGCGTTACTGCTACTGAGTGCTGGTTGTTTAGCGTTACTGCTACTGAGTGCTGGTTATTTAGCGTTACTGCTACTGAGTGCTGGTTGGTTAGCATTACTGCTACTGAGTGCTGGTTGTTTAGCATTACTGCTACTGAGTGCTGGTTGGTTAGCATTACTGTTACTGAGTGCTGATTAATTAGTAGTACTAATACTGAGTACTGGTTGGTTAGCATTACTGCTACTGTGTGCTGGTTGTTTAGCGTTACTGCTACTGAGTGCTGGTTGGTTAGCGTTACTGCTACTGAGTGCTGGTTGATTAACGTTACTGCTACTGAGTGCTGGTTGGTTAGCATTACTGCTAATGTGTGCTGGTTGTTTAGCGTTACTGCTACTGAGTGCTGGTTGGTTAGCATTACTGCTACTGAGTGCTGGTTGTTTAGCATTACTGCTACTGAGTGCTGGTTGGTTAGCATTACTGTTACTGAGTGCTGATTAATTAGTAGTACTAATACTGAGTACTGGTTGGTTAGCATTACTGCTACTGTGTGCTGGTTGTTTAGCGTTACTGCTACTGAGTGCTGGTTGGTTAACATTACTGCTACTGAGTGCTGGTTGGTTAGTGTTACTGCTACTGAGCGCTGGTTGGTTAGCGTTACTGCTACTGAGTGCTGGTTGTTTAGCGTTACTGCTACTGAGTGCTGGTTGGTTAACATTACTGCTACTGAGTGCTGGTTGGTTAGCGTTACTGCTACTGAGTGCTGGTTGTTTAGCGTTACTGCTACTGAGTGCTGGTTGGTTAGCATTACTGCTACTGAGTGCTGGTTGGTTAGCATTACTGCTACTGAGTGCTGGTTGGTTAGCATTACTGCTACTGTGTGCTGATTGTTTAGCATTACTGCTACTGAGTGCTGTTTGGTTAGCATTACTGCTACTGAGTGCTGGTTGGTTAGCATTACTGCTACTGAGTGCTGATTAATTAGTAGTACTAATACTGAGTACTGGTTGGTTAGCATTACTGCTACTGTGTGCTGATTGTTTAGCATTACTGCTACTGAGTGCTGGTTGGTTAACATTACTGCTACAGAGTGCTGGTTGGTTAGCGTTACTGCTACTGAGCGCTGGTTGGTTAACGTTACTGCTACTGAGCGCTGGTTGGTTAACGTTACTGCTACTGTGTGCTGGTTGTTTAGCATTATTGCTACTGAGTGCTGGTTAGTTAGCATTACTGCTACTGAGTGCTGGTTGGTAAGCATTACTGCTGCTGTGTGCTGGTTGTTTAGCGTTACTGCTACTGAGTGCTGGTTGATTAACGTTACTGCTACTGAGTGCTGGTTGGTTAACGTTACTGCTACTGAGTGCTGGTTGGTTAACGTTACTGCTACTGAGTGCTGGTTGGTTAGCGTTACTGCTACTGAGTGCTGGTTGGTTAACGTTACTGCTACTGTGTGCTGGTTGTTTAGCATTACTGCTACTGAGTGCTGGTTGGTTAGCGTTACTGCTTACTGAGTGCTGGTTGGTTAGCGTTACTGCTACTGTGTGCTGGTTGATTAACGTTACTGCTACTGAGTGCTGGTTGTTTAGCGTTACTGCTACTGAGTGCTGGTTGTTTAGCGTTACTTCTACTGAGTGCTGGTTGGTTAGCATTACTGCTACTGTGTGCTGATTGTTTAGCATTACTGCTACTGAGTGCTGTTTGGTTAGCATTACTGCTACTGAGTGCTGGTTGGTTAGCATTACTGCTACTGAGTGCTGATTAATTAGTAGTACTAATACTGAGTACTGGTTGGTTAGCATTACTGCTACTGTGTGCTGGTTGTTTAGCGTTACTGCTACTGAGTGCTGGTTGGTTAACATTACTGCTACAGAGTGCTGGTTGGTTAGCGTTACTGCTACTGAGCGCTGGTTGGTTAACGTTACTGCTACTGTGTGCTGGTTGTTTAGCATTATTTCTACTGAGTGCTGGTTAGTTAGCATTACTGCTACTGACTGCTGGTTGGTAAGCATTACTGCTGCTGTGTGCTGGTTGTTTAGCGTTACTGCTACTGAGTGCTGGTTGATTAACGTTACTGCTACTGAGTGCTGGTTGGTTAACGTTACTGCTACTGAGTGCTGGTTGGTTAACGTTACTGCTACTGAGTGCTGGTTGTTTAGCGTTACTGCTAATGTGTGCTGGTTGTTTAGCGTTACTGCTACTGAGTGCTGGTTGGTTAGCGTTACTGCTACTGAGCGCTGGTTGATTAACGTTACTGCTACTGAGCGCTGGTTGGTTAACGTTACTGCTACTGAGTGCTGGTTGTTTAGCGTTACTGCTAATGTGTGCTGGTTGTTTAGCGTTACTGCTACTGAGTGCTGGTTGGTTAACGTTACTGCTACTGAGCGCTGGTTGGTTAACGTTACTGCTACTGTGTGCTGGTTGTTTAGCATTATTGCTACTGAGTGCTGGTTAGTTAGCATTACTGCTACTGACTGCTGGTTGGTAAGCATTACTGCTGCTGTGTGCTGGTTGTTTAGCGTTACTGCTACTGAGTGCTGGTTGATTAACGTTACTGCTACTGAGTGCTGGTTGGTTAACGTTACTGCTACTGAGTGCTGGTTGGTTAACGTTACTGCTACTGAGTGCTGGTTGTTTAGCATTACTGCTAATGTGTGCTGGTTGTTTAGCGTTACTGCTACTGAGTGCTGGTTGGTTAGCGTTACTGCTACTGAGTGCTGGTTGATTAACGTTACTGCTACTGAGCGCTGGTTGGTTAACGTTACTGCTACTGTGTGCTGGTTGTTTAGCATTATTGCTACTGAGTGCTGGTTAGTTAGCATTACTGCTACTGACTGCTGGTTGGTAAGCATTACTGCTGCTGTGTGCTGGTTGGTTAGCGTTACTGCTACTGAGTGCTGGTTGATTAACGTTACTGCTACTGAGTGCTGGTTGGTTAACGTTACTGCTACTGAGTGCTGGTTGGTTAGCATTACTGCTACTGAGTGCTGGTTGTTTAGCATTACTGCTAATGTGTGCTGGTTGTTTAGCGTTACTGCTACTGAGTGCTGGTTATTTAGCGTTACTGCTACTGAGTGCTGGTTGGTTAGCATTACTGCTACTGAGTGCTGGTTGTTTAGCATTACTGCTACTGAGTGCTGGTTGGTTAGCATTACTGTTACTGAGTGCTGATTAATTAGTAGTACTAATACTGAGTACTGGTTGGTTAGCATTACTGCTACTGTGTGCTGGTTGTTTAGCGTTACTGCTACTGAGTGCTGGTTGGTTAACATTACTGCTACTGAGTGCTGGTTGGTTAGCATTACTGCTAATGTGTGCTGGTTGTTTAGCGTTACTGCTACTGAGTGCTGGTTGGTTAGCATTACTGCTACTGAGTGCTGGTTGTTTAGCATTACTGCTACTGAGTGCTGGTTGGTTAGCATTACTGTTACTGAGTGCTGATTAATTAGTAGTACTAATACTGAGTACTGGTTGGTTAGCATTACTGCTACTGTGTGCTGGTTGTTTAGCGTTACTGCTACTGAGTGCTGGTTGGTTAACATTACTGCTACTGAGTGCTGGTTGGTTAGTGTTACTGCTACTGAGCGCTGGTTGGTTAGCGTTACTGCTACTGAGTGCTGGTTGTTTAGCGTTACTGCTACTGAGTGCTGGTTGGTTAACATTACTGCTACTGAGTGCTGGTTGGTTAGCGTTACTGCTACTGAGTGCTGGTTGTTTAGCGTTACTGCTACTGAGTGCTGGTTGGTTAGCATTACTGCTACTGAGTGCTGGTTGGTAAGCATTACTGCTGCTGTGTGCTGGTTGTTTAGCGTTACTGCTACTGAGTGCTGGTTGATTAACGTTACTGCTACTGAGTGCTGGTTGGTTAACGTTACTGCTACTGAGTGCTGGTTGGTTAACGTTACTGCTACTGAGTGCTGGTTGGTTAGCGTTACTGCTACTGAGTGCTGGTTGGTTAACGTTACTGCTACTGTGTGCTGGTTGTTTAGCATTACTGCTACTGAGTGCTGGTTGGTTAGCGTTACTGCTTACTGAGTGCTGGTTGGTTAGCGTTACTGCTACTGTGTGCTGGTTGATTAACGTTACTGCTACTGAGTGCTGGTTGGTTAGCATTACTGCTAATGTGTGCTGGTTGGTTAGCGTTACTGCTACTGAGTGCTGGTTGGTTAACGTTACTGCTACTGAGTGCTGGTTGTTTAGCGTTACTGCTACTGAGTGCTGGTTGGTTAGCGTTACTGCTACTGAGTGCTGGTTGTTTAGCATTACTGCTACTGAGTGCTGGTTGGTTAGCATTACTGTTACTGAGTGCTGATTAATTAGTAATACTAATACTGAGTACTGGTTGGTTAGCATTACTGCTACTGTGTGCTGGTTGTTTAGCGTTACTGCTACTGAGTGCTGGTTGGTTAACATTACTGCTACTGAGTGCTGGTTGGTTAGCATTACTGCTAATGTGTGCTGGTTGTTTAGCGTTACTGCTACTGAGTGCTGGTTGGTTAGCATTACTGCTACTGAGTGCTGGTTGTTTAGCATTACTGCTACTGAGTGCTGGTTGGTTAGCATTACTGTTACTGAGTGCTGATTAATTAGTAGTACTAATACTGAGTACTGGTTGGTTAGCATTACTGCTACTGTGTGCTGGTTGTTTAGCGTTACTGCTACTGAGTGCTGGTTGGTTAACATTACTGCTACTGAGCGCTGGTTGGTTAGCGTTACTGCTACTGAGTGCTGGTTGTTTAGCGTTACTGCTACTGAGTGCTGGTTGGTTAACATTACTGCTACTGAGTGCTGGTTGGTTAGCGTTACTGCTACTGAGTGCTGGTTGTTTAGCGTTACTGCTACTGAGTGCTGGTTGGTTAGCATTACTGCTACTGAGTGCTGGTTGGTTAGCATTACTGCTACTGAGTGCTGGTTGGTTAGCATTACTGCTACTGTGTGCTGATTGTTTAGCATTACTGCTACTGAGTGCTGTTTGGTTAGCATTACTGCTACTGAGTGCTGGTTGGTTAGCATTACTGCTACTGAGTTCTGATTGGTTAGCATTACTGCTACTGTGTGCTGGTTGTTTAGCGTTACTGCTACTGCGTGCTGGTTGGTTAACATTACTGCTACAGAGTGCTGGTTGGTTAGCGTTACTGCTACTGAGCGCTGGTTGGTTAACGTTACTGCTACTGTGTGCTGGTTGGTTAGCATTATTGCTACTGAGTGCTGGTTAGTTAGCATTACTGCTACTGAGTGCTGGTTGGTAAGCATTACTGCTGCTGTGTGCTGGTTGTTTAGCGTTACTGCTACTGAGTGCTGGTTGATTAACGTTACTGCTACTGAGTGCTGGTTGGTTAACGTTACTGCTACTGAGTGCTGGTTGGTTAACGTTACTGCTACTGAGTGCTGGTTGGTTAGCGTTACTGCTACTGAGTGCTGGTTGGTTAACGTTACTGCTACTGTGTGCTGGTTGTTTAGCATTACTGCTACTGAGTGCTGGTTGGTTAGCGTTACTGCTTACTGAGTGCTGGTTGGTTAGCGTTACTGCTACTGTGTGCTGGTTGGTGAGCGTTACTGCTACTGTGTGCTGGTTGGTTAGCATTACTGCTACTGTGTGCTTGTTGGTTAGCGTTACTGCTACTGAGTGCTTTTTGTTTAGCGTTACTGCTACTGAGTTCTGATTGGTTAGCGTTACTGCTACTGAGTGCTGGTTGGTGAGCATTACTGCTACTGTGTGCTGGTTGGTTAGCGTTACTGCTACTGCGTGCTGGTTGGTTAGCGTTACTGCTACTGAGTGCTGGTTGGTTAGCGTTACTGCTACTGTGTGCTGGTTGGTTAGCGTTACTGCTACTGAGTGCTGGTTGGTTAGCGTTACTGCTTACTGAGTGCTGGTTGGTTAGCGTTACTGCTACTGTGTGCTGGTTGGTGAGCGTTACTGCTACTGAGTGCTGGTTGGTTAGCGTTACTGCTACTGAGTGCTGGTTGGTTAGCGTTACTGCTACTGAGTGCTGGTTGGTTAGCGTTACTGCTACTGAGTGCTGGTTGGTTAGCGTTACTGCTACTGAGTGCTGGTTGGTTAGCGTTACTGCTACGGAGTGCTGGTTGGTTAGCGTTACTGCTACTGAGTGCTGGTTGGTTAGCGTTACTGCTACTGAGTGCTGGTTGGTTAGCGTTACTGCTACTGAGTGCTGGTTGGTTAGCGTTACTGCTACTTACAGCTGACTGGTTGACAACCGGAGCAGCTCATTGGCTGAATAAGGTGGTTTTCGTTCACTGACATTATGAACATGCAGGAGGCACTGTTATAAAGCCCTATAACTAGAGTTCAAAAGCCTTTAAAAATCTAACAGCGGTGTTAAAATTTTTTAACTGTTCTGCTTTCTGGAAATAAATGCATTCTTCTACATTAACTTATTTTAGCATTTACCAACTATGATTTTTCTCAAATGCTCCAGATTACCCATTCATTTAGACTTACTCGGGAGCGCCACCTAGCATTTGACAAATTCATGTGGCAGTTCTCCTCTTTACAAATTTTCTGGTGTAACCAGTATGGAAAATCTACAGGTCACCTGTAATTGGCTGCTTACCCAGCTACCAAGAACGTGGGAAAAGGATGAAAAGAGGAGAAGCAGATGAAGTAGATCTAGGTAGGTGGAGGAATTCAAAGAAAGTGACAGTGGCAAGTCAGCACATATTCTAGAAGGTGCAAATATGTCAGAAAAGAAATCGGATCCATGGCTTTACTTAGAAGAACTATTTGACTTAACAAAAACAAATTTTCTGTGTTATAAAAAATGAAATTAATTAAAAAATAATAAGAATATATGATGTTAAATTCCATCATTTGTAGGATTTGCAGATGTTCATGAAGGTCTAGCATAAACCATTATCTATCCTTAATGTATTGATTGCATACATCTAATTAACACCCAATAACAGAGACCCTGTTTCAAAAGTGTAATTAGAAGCACTTTTTAAATTATTACTTTTTTATGTGCTTTTATACCTTCACTTCAGTACTTTTACTTGAGTAAGGAACTTGTGGACGTCTGCCACTGTTGTTGGTAACGTACTATAATTTGTCATAGCTATTCAATAAAAGTTCTTACATTAGTGATTGAATAAAAGGCCTATGTTTTAGGCCTGTTATTAGACAGGCAGCCTTACTAAGACCTTTCTACCAATAACCCCTTATTGTTAGAAAGGTCTTAGTAGAGCTGCCAGTCTAAACCTCCTATCACCTATTGGGCAGCAGTAATAAGGAACAATGCTATCAGCAGATAATCACAGATATGACAACAGCAAAGACACCACTCCACTACACGGAAGAAGGCAATGCTAAACCACTTTTGTACTTCACCAAGAAGACCACATGGATTGTAGACCCAAACAGAAGACAGGATATTCTGGAGAATCACTGTCCATATGCTTTCCAGGAGTCAGAAGAACAATAAACATCCTATTAACAGGAATTTACACCACTCAAAAGCAGTATCAGCACAATAAAGTGCACAACAACAATTCTCAGTGAAATAAATTGTACCTACTAGATGTGAAAGATATAAATCCTTCTGTTAGAAGTGGCTTCTGGATTTGAAAAACTGGTTATGGGGGAAAAAAAAACTCTTGTTTGTTATGGATACAGTCAGCAGCTGTCTAAGCAGTGATTTGGTTGATGTTCAGTCAGCTTGGTGGTAACTGTCACCGACTGCAGCTGGACAGGTCTTCCTCCCAGATCGGTTTGCAAAATACCGGAAACACCGCCAGCCCACAAGAAACAGTTGTTCCTCCAGCACCCACAACACTCACCCCTAACCATGAAACGTGCTCCTGCCCGCCTTGTGGAATGCGTTTGCATGATTTTGCATATGATTTGAATGACCTTTACTTTCCTAGTTGTTGTGTAACTATGCTGGCAGGATAAAACAAACTTCAATCATATAGTTCCATAAATGCCTCATTGAACTGTCTGCGAAGAAAGCCAAACAGATCTCTCGATTAGATGGACCAATCAGGCAGGTTCTGTCAGGGTGGAAGGTTCTTCCCAAGGATGTGTGCATTCCCCACAGGCAGTGAATGTGTGGAGTCCTCTAAAGCACAAGCTTTGGCACAAGGGAAAGGTTACAGACTCCTCTGAAAAGACAGTTCCCCTTTAAAAGGCGCTGAAGCAAACAGAGTATCCATCACAACCTATCCAGGGCCCTTTTCCAATGACTCAACTCCGGCTCGATTTGGGGGGCATTTATAAACAAAGCAACTTTTCACACATTAACAAGATGCTTTTAAAACATCTCAAGGGTTTGGCCACTCACAGGCCACGCTGGCAAACCCCCTGAGTGCCAGCCGCGGTCAGCCAGACCCCCTCCTTGCAAATGAGTACAGTATATACATTAAAGCAGTTCTCCCTGTAAAGTGTCACTCGCTGATGGAGACCAGCGCTCCTAAAATCCTGGAGGTAGAGGTAGAGTAAACAGTGGACTCTCACTGTCTCCACACTCCATCAAGCTCTTTGGTATCAAAGCCGGCGATGGCTTTGAGAAATGGCCACCAAGTGTTAAATGGGCGTCCCCATTGAACTCCTGAGTAAATATTTAGTAATTAGGGAGAAAAGCTAAGGGAGATGAGGGGAAATCCTGAAAACCCAGCAAAAAACGTAATTATATGAGAACTGAACACGCAAGACGCTCACTCAAAATGCGACCAACTGGTATGTATATCAGTTTGTAGGCCAAACTTGCAAACCAAATGGCATGTTCATGTGAACTGCATTTGAGGTTTATCTGAGGTAATTTCTTGCATGTTATGAAAACGAATCGCTAGATTTTAAGTTTAAACTCTCCTGACCGCTTTCAATGCTTTACAGAGGTCATAGAAAACTACATTTCCCATAATCCCATTCGACAATAAATATATTTCTTTTACATTTAAGAGGAAACAGGTAGAATCTCTACCTGGTGATGTAGAAATGATATGGAATATACAGGGAGATTCACTTGAAAGAGGCCCAGAATATTCTGTAACAACTCTTTCTAGGACGAAGTAATCTGAACGAAACAATGCTGCTTCGAACATGCTGGTATGCCCCTGCGTCAGAGCGATGACAGCTGGACAGCTGTCGCGATGTTTAACATGCTTAATGCTTGCTAATCAGGAACGTTCAGGAACACGGATCGCTGCGTCGAAATGTGTCTGGCAGAAAACGGAGATCACTTTCAGTATGTAATGCAACTGATTACACATCAAGGTATGTAGTGTATTTGATTCTGATTCATCCTAATGGAGTTACAACAGAATATTCTGGGCCTCTTTCAAGTGAATCTCCCTGTAATTATTGAGACTACAAAGTTTTTCAAGTATAAAAATGTCATTTCCCTTGTGCTGCAAGTCTTTGTTACCACCTTCAGAGAAGTACAGCAAACCAAATCATGTTTCAACAATCAAAAAGGTAATTGGAGAAGGATGAGCAAATATTATTCACAGCATCTTCCCTTGGGCAATCCAGGAACACGTCGATGAATCCACCAGTCTCAGTTTCACTATGACTGAAAATCACATACGGGCATCATTTTAAAAAAATAACCCCAGTCTATACAGATTCCACAGATATTCTACTACACCCATCAGAGAAGCACCAAAAACATCAAACTGAATTTGGAAAAATGACTTTGGTACACCAAGACTGACCTGGGAATCGAGACTAAAGTTTCTCATAGGGTCAAGGAGCGGTCACGCGGTGTGGATGACTACCTAACAACCTGCACAACTACCTGGCTTGTTGCTGAAAATAAAAACAGCATTCAAGTTCTGAGAGAGAAGTACTTTCCGCTCAGCAAATCTTATTTGCACTAATGAAATAGAGCCATGACACTTTTTAACAGCATGGAACTATCCCAGGAATGTTGCCCTCGTTCCCTGGTGCACTGAAATATGTAATGGGCTCTGTTAAACCGCTTTCCAATTGGCATCAAACAGCACAACCCAAACTGTCCCATCACAGTCAGGTTCATGGGCCAGAGAGATGAAAGACTAGTCGTACTAAGAGCCTTATTAAAGAAACACTGCAATATCAACATGTCGATTCCCCATCCTGTGCAGAACTTAGTCACGGGATGCCACAGCTCAGGGAAAGAGAGTGAATATGCATTGTATGGGAGCTGAAAATATGCTATCATAAAGGCTCAAAAAGCAATTGACAGGCTTTGAGCATTGCATGGTGTTTCCAAACGAGTTCCTAAGTATTGAGCATTTCCTCATTGATCAATAATTAAAGTGCTCCCCTGGTTTAGTTTGTTGTGCTTTGAGATGACGTGGATGCCAGGTATACATTTATGATGCTTTTTATTACTATTTTCTGTTTATTCATATGCAACATTTTCTATATATTAACAACAACTGCTTTATTTAAAGGCCTTTGCTGCTAAAATCTACTTTGGGCAACAATTTCTGTGGCTTCAAGGTAAAATAAAGCTGAAAAAAAGTTTAAGTTTCTAATTATTTGGGCTAGTTCTACAATTATAAAATGTTTTTAAAAAGTGTTGTAAAATGTTTTAAAACTGTTTAAAAAGTTGTAAAATGCAAGATATGCACACGTATGACCACATACATCAACTGAATTCGGTATTAATGTGGTAAGTAATTAAAAGTCATTAAATTGCATACTGTTTTACTGAAAAAAGCACTTTTTTGATCATTTTGTACTTTGTCACAATTTTCTGAAAGCAATAGACCTCTGAATTTGCATGGCGTTCTATAATATTAGGAACTCCAGGTCTAAAAGTTGTTTAGCCTATGGTAAAAATAAATGCTGTTTTTGAAAACTCTCATTATTGTGTCCTGAAGTAAAGTAAAAAGGATGCAAAGCAGATACGTTTTGTGTATATTTTCCCCCCAACGTCACTGGATCTTCTGAAATCTAAGGTGATTAAATAAAGTTGAAATATAAGTAATGCTACATTAATGCTACAAACACGCTAAACACTCCTGCACACTGCAATGCTGTTGCACAAATGTAAGTGTACTATTAAACTTCAACAAAGTTATATACCAAAACTAGCTACTCAAACTCTAGGCCACTGCCAAAGTCTCTAACCTACATAGCTTATGGGTTTATGTGGGGTATTTCTGGTGAGTTTAGGAGTCTTATGACATCAGTTCAATGCATAGCCATGTTAGCTGCCATGTACTCATATTTCAGCTACTAAACATCATCGTAATCACATGATCCACTGACATTTCAGTAGAAAATTATACACAATGCAAAATATATCACCATTAATTACTCAAAAAAAGTCTGGCACGTGTGAAATTTAGATTGTGATTTATTCACACAGAGCTGGGCTTCATTTTCTTTGTTAAAAATACACATAATAGCCTACAATAAAAAATATGCATATACACTCTATGACCAAATGTATGTGGACACTCGACACCTTGACACCTATATGAGCTTGTTGGACATCCTGTTCCAAAACCACAGACATTAACATGGAATGCAATACCATTCATATTACCTTTCACTGGAACTAAGGGGCTGAGCCCAAACCCAGATAAACAGACCCAGATCATTATCCCACTTCCACCAAATGTTACTGTTGGCACTGTACATTCCAGTAGGTAGTGTTCTCCTGGCATCTGCCAAACCCAGATTCATCTATCAGATTGGCAGATAGTGAAGCATGAGCCATCTCTCCAGAGAATGTTTTCACTGTTAGTACTGCTTTGCATCACTCCAGGCAGTTCTGGGTGGGTCTAGGCCTTGTGAGTGACCAGATTCTCAAGGTAAGCAATAGGTTGGGGTTTTCATATTGAGACTTTTTTTCTATTTAGCCACAGGCTTTACTGGTTGCCTATGTAGTTACGTAACCTAAAAGACACGTCACTTTTAACAGTCAGCAGGTAGTTGTTTGAGTAAGAGAAATTACATTTTTTAAAGGTTCACTCCAGTACACTTTCACACGAAGGCAACAACTTGCGAGTGGCCTTGGGATGGGAGTTAAGCACAGGCACAAATTAAGAAGCGGCCCAACCACACATCGCTGAGCAGTGGGTCACACGTGAGCTGCTCTGGTGGTGGGAATGTATCACTTGTTCAGGCCTGGTATGGCTCCATGAGTGGGTGTGAGACGACTGGCCTGGATTGTCTGGACTCTTGTTTGGTCAATATTAGGCACCAGTCTTTACACTCTCGGTTACATATTTCCTAGGGGGCCAGGGTGTCCTTTAATTTGTCTTTAAGGATGGTTGCCTCCCGGCACAAATGAAGGAAATGAGTACACATCCCACTTGCACCTTTCGGGCACATCCCACTTGGATTATGCCCGGTGCTAGACTCCTGGTGCCTTCCTGCAATGCTGGGACCAAAGAGACCCGTCAGTGAGTCAGAAACAACGGACACAATGAGCAGGGTCTACTGCCTAAGTACATGGGCAGATGGAATGTGGGCTGGGCATTGTCCTGTGCGACTGTACTACTTTAGCTCAACCGTACAAAAATAAAATGCTTTAAAACTAAACCCACAGGTGAGTATTAGTGTA
Source organism: Pygocentrus nattereri (assembly GCF_015220715.1). Taxonomy (NCBI): domain Eukaryota; kingdom Metazoa; phylum Chordata; class Actinopteri; order Characiformes; family Serrasalmidae; genus Pygocentrus; species Pygocentrus nattereri. The sequence goes on from NC_051225.1 coordinate 11,286,961, forward strand.
GTTGGTGGATGTTCATACTTAGTTTTTTTTATTTGTTATAAGATGTCAGGGTGTGACCGAAAGCAAATGAGCACAACAAGGAGTCAATTTAAACATTTATTACCCCTTACGGGGACACAAGGTTCTGACCAGGCAAAACAGGGCAACATGGCCACTTTTAACAACATGGGTGAAACCATAAACAATCCACAAGGTAAATTCTCCACCAACAGTAACTAACCGATTACATTTATCTTAATAACACTGTTTCCCATTTCACAGCACATTCCCAACACAGGAATGTTCCAAAGAATCAGAGAGCTATATACATAGTATAAATAACAGTGTATTTCTATACTTATGTGGAGCACCTTAAGCTACATTTAAAAACTGCCTTAAACTACATGAAATCCCCAGCACACTCCAATACCCATCACACACAACCCATGTTGATGTTACATGTGGGGACCTTAGTGGGCCATCACATAAGGATTATAATACATGCACTGAACTGCATATAGTTTGATTTTTAACTATAAATATATTTGTTTAGCCTAAATCTGCTAATGGTTGGTATAGTGTAGTGGTTAACCTCTCTACCTTCTGCACTGTAGCCCGGGGTTCAATCCCCCACACTATACCAATAAAAGTCCTTGGGCAAGACTCCCAACACAACCTTGGCCTACCTGTGTAAAATGACCAAATTGTAAGTCGCTCTGGATAAGAGCGTCTGCCAAGTGCCATAATTGTAAATCATCCTGAAAGGTGGCGTGGGTTAATTGTATTAACCCTGAAGGGTGGTGAGCAGGCTGCTTGCTGGTCACCATAGCAATGCAGACTACAATTTTGCCTAGCTAGTAGCTAATGAAAAGGCAAACATTGAACATTGATCATTTGGAGCCGAATGGACTTATTCGCATTTATACATTATAAGTCAACTTCCCGTTCTCTTGCTTCTTGTTCAAATTTTCTTGTTCTACTTTAATGCAATGAAAATTCTTGGTCAAAGACTAAATTCAAATTCAGGCCAGAAAAAAAATGACTAGTAAAAAGTAAGAAGTTTACATAAAGTAAATTTACTAAAATTATTATATTCTGTAGGCTGTGGTATTTGCCACGACACCCAGTGGTCATTAATTCAGTGAATTCCAAAACTGCAGGTGGCTGACATTGGCATTCTAGCAAAATTGCCTTTTGCTTCTGTTGTTTTGCTATGTTCTGCCAGCAAGCTGCATGTTGTGTTGTGGGGAAATTCTTGGGTGTTGTACCACCTCTTGATGCTTGGTATCACCAGTGATTACAAATCGCTAGGGGTGTAACAGCATAGGCTAAAAAGTATAATATAGATGAAAATGCAGACTTGCTTTGCTCGCTTTAAGCTTTAGTTCTGCTATAGCCACTTGACTCACATCTCCAGCAGGAAACTTTTTCTGCAAAAGTGGAATAGTTTCTTGCATAATATCTCCTAATATTTGACTTTTTGCGAGGCTGATGTCAGCTCCACATTTGCCAGCTTGAATGTAACTGCCGCACCATTTAATGATATTATATTGTAATATCACTCCTGGTGACCCCCCATGATTTTACACAATATGGCGATGATAGTGCTTCCAATCTTAGTGGCTGGATTGGTTAAATTACAGGCTTGTGCATAGGGCTGAGTCTGGCTGTCATCCTCAGAAGAGAAGAGATTTACTGTCAGAAATGTCTGCCCAAGGTCTTTTGTTTTAAATTACCTGGGATATCCGGTCTATGAGGCTCCCGCTTGTCATCTTTTTTCAGAACTCATTCTTTCATGAGTGTTTCTATAGACGAGAAGCGCTATAGCTCTGTAGCTAATGTGTGGAAATCTCTGTTAGACTGCTGTCCTCCTCACATTCATTCCAGTGATCACCATGTCTGAGATAAATCACACCATGAGCTGTCATTGTCATACATCTACTGCAGCTAGCAAGACAGCTAACTTTCTCCAGATGCCGTCAGTGCTTCCTATATACAGCCTGATGCTTAAAAGGGCCTCTACTGTTTTGCTCATCTAATGTTTCCAGCCTTACTAAAGCTATTCAACTTCCTCAACACAAACAATCAGCCTCTAATGCTACCCATGTTCATATGACTACGCGCTCCTCCACACAATTTGCCTCTCAATTTCTCCAGCTTACTGTAGTTTATTATTGTTTTGTAAATGTGAGCTATTCTAATATGTTCCACTGTAAATCAAGCATTTACACATGAAAACGTGGAAGCATAAAATTACAAAGGCTACAGTGTTTCCTTGAGAAAGCGCTCTGATCGCAGTAAATATGGGGAGGCATCCTGTGAACTCCAAAACAGGATCTAAGATAAGACAGAGAAACCCTAAATGACCGAATCCTTTTATGAGCAAAGGAGAGCAGTCTTCATTCACAAAACCGGAAGGGTAAAAACCAGTCTACCCACCCCCCCGCCTTCCGAATAAGACTCCCCCTCTCCAGGTTGATTTTGTCAGCATGTCTGTCGTTGGTTCCCACTTAGGGCTTCATGTGATTTCCTATCAAGTCCTAACGACATTAAGCTATTTTTGTCAATGGCTGCGTGCCTATTGTCCCTTCTAACCTCAAGCTTTCTGTCTCCATAGCAGAACTGAATGCACTGCAGTAGTTTAGCTTGAGCATGCAGAAGTAAAACCGGTCAGCTGACATTTGGAATGTCTGCAGCGTTAGTGATAATGAATGTGCATTAATGAAAAAAGCCACAGTCGAAAAGAAGAAATGAGATAAAACCAGGTTGTTGCATCTAAGACTGTACAGCGAATAGTCTGATGTTGTTTATAGCTTGTAGACACTCATTGCATATACAAATGCCCAAAGAATGCAAAAAAAAAGAAAAAAAGAAAGCATTTATGTGCTCCAGGGATTTATTTGCTCTTACACTTGTGTTCTAATCCAGCGGCAACATGGGAAGCAATCACGTAAAACAACCTATCTGGTCCTCATGTTTAATCATTTTGTGTAATTAATATGACATAGCAAGCCAAACGAGTTGAAAACAAGGCACTTTCAAAGCTTTCCCAGGAGTGGCCTGCCCTATAGCAAAACAGCCGTGTTTCAACTTGTCACTCTACCTACTTGGGGAAGAGCCTGTATTCCACAAATGTAAATTGTTCACAGTTACAATTAAATCCCAGAGACAAGGGCAGCGCCTCACACACCAAGAACAGCAAGGTGCTTGAGCATGATATTTGCTGTTTGAGTCATGAGTGGGTGGTTTCATAACTTCTGGAAGTTCCATTCAAGCAGAACTGTAAATAAAGCACATTTTCACACAGGCTGCGGTGTCAGTCGTTACCCAGGATTAAATTAGAACACTGATAAATACGAGCCTCAAGTCTAAAAATGTGTGCTACGCCTTTGAAAACAGAAAGCCTTGATTAGTCAATTCTATTTGACCCGCATTAAATTCAGGGCGGTACAAAAACACAATACTTGATGTTTTACCTTATTAACTTTATTTAAAGTAAGTGTAAGCTTAAGTGTAAGCTCATTCCAAATTTGATGCCTGCAACACATTTCAAAAAGGTTGGGACCAGAATTTGGGCACATTACCACTGTTTACATCATTTTAACAACGATTAATAATTGTTGGCAAATTGAAGACATTAACTGATGTAGTTCTGAAAACAGAAGTCTTCCGTTATACAATTATTCAGCTGCAAAATGGCATGGGCCTTCGTTGACATCTTTTGCACTTCAGAATGCACCACAGATTTTTGAACGTCTAGCACCCGATTTAGCATCCATGCTGTTGTGACACATGCAGAACGTGGCTGATCACTATCATGTTTGTATAAGCATGGACATCCCTTAAAAAATGTTTATTAAGCATTTATTTACACATCAATAACACTGGCAAACATTCTACAGAAGTTGTCAATAACTTTCCGAAAACTTTCTAAAAAGCCACCGAAAATAATCAACCAACCTTTTTTTATTATGTGAACAAGACGATCCATGAATAAACAGTTTCTGCAATGATAAGAACATCTGAACAAATGCACTTAGTGAACTGCTCACAGAGTAGTGTAGACATCAGCTTGACCAATTGACAACAGCTTGCTTGACCACTCTCAAAGTGTTTCATAACTGTAATGGAGAGAGGGGCAAAGGGGATGTCTCTTTCAGCCATACATTATAGGATATTATATATGTTATGAACTGTACCAGCCATAGTTCTAGCATGCTAACTCACATCCAACTTGCACAAAAAGAGTTTTAGCTGAGTGACGTGGTTGCAAATGCTAATAATTTACATATTTTTGCACCCTCTGTTCAAGAACTGAGATGAAGCGAGATATTGAAATACACAAACATGAAACTCACTTTCAACTGCATAACCCATTAATTAAATATTAATAGTTGCTCATTTCACTCTCATGTTGGTTCATATAGATGTTGTGGCTGACTTCACAGGATAGCTTCAAAGTGGGCCCAGTATCTAGGGGTCGTTTAACCACCCACTCACCAATCTTCATGCCCCGCCAAACCCACTACACTTCATACATGCTTTTATAGTGGCAAAAAAAATACAAGTGAAAGTAAACTTGGTGCATGCTGTGTTAATCGATGTAGTATAAATAGGCTACAATGATTAACACAGGAGAATTTACACGCATCGCTGTGTATTGGCTGCTTTCAGGGATACGCTGTATGTTCTATGTTATTTAGAGTATCTTTGATGATCTGCTCTAGATGTGGCTTTCCTGTTGATTTACTCCTGAATGTGTGGCACCTTTGGACAGATCTACCATGCATTTATCTTCCCATATATATATAAGCTTTAGCATTATTTGTCTGTAGACGTCATGCATCTGTGACCTAAATAGTACCCTATATGGGGAATGAGGGAATGTGAACAGAGTTCATTATCAGTTTGTTAGTGCTAGTTTCTTTTTTTTATCTAGCTGCAGAACTAAGTTTCAAGTTAGAACTCATAAACAACTCTCGCATATCTTTATGAGTTTATTTCCAAACATCTATGTTAAAAAAATACTCTAAAGGTTACATTTTTTCAACAATGTAATAGAAGAACTACTGGGTTAACATGATGGTTAACAGCAGATGATTGTAAAGGGATTTAAGGGCTATGCAAGAGAGTTTAATGGTACTTTGGCAGAGGATGAAGATATGTGGTTTAGGTGAGTCAGGTTTCGTTCATGGCCCTGGGAAAGCTAGGACCAGCACTATGTGAAGTGACAAATGCAAGGAGAAAACAGATGACTAGAATTTATTAGAAATTGTAAGCCTGGGCCCTGTAGCACTACATTCCCTTGTCTTTAGATATATCACAACGGGTCTTGTTACAAGTGGAAGCAAATTGTGAAGAGCATTAACGATTAACAACAGAAATGATAAGAACAGCCTACACCCGAGGAGCCTAACTCTGGTCCTGCAGGGCCAGAGTCCAGCACAGTTTGGTGATCTTCCTGCTCAAATAATGCATCAGCTAATGACCAGGTTTGGCAGATGTGTCAGGGCGGAGAAACTGACCAAACTGAATTCGACCTTCTGGGACCAGAATTAGGCACTCATGGTCTAAACAAACATTAACAAAAGGAGCCCACTGTGGATGCAAGCTTGAGTCACATTCTTCAAGGTAAGACCAGGAGGCCGGCTCAAGCCTCTCTTTTCCCCAGGTCATCGTCTTTCACAGAAACACGCTGCATCAGAGGGGCCTCTGCTGGAAATCAGATCCAATCAGATGTTCCCAAGGCTTTGAGAGGGCCGATAGAAGTCCCTCATTTGATATTTGATCAGATTTGCCAGCCTCTCTAACCCCCACCCCGGCTCACCCGCTCTCTTTCCCCCCTACTTAATGGGAAGTAAAAGATCAGTAAGCCTTGTGGAATTCAAGACTCCTGTTACATGAGCATGTGCTTGCCGTCTGGACAAGGGCCTGTTTGCTCTCTCTCCCCCCTCCTTCTTTCTATCGCCCTGTTTCTCTTCCTATTCCTCCCTTCTTTTTGTCAATGCACAAAGTCCCTGTCACAATGATAATCAAATGTCATTGCATGCAACTGCACCAAAGGCATAAAGCGCAATGTCTCAAAAAAAAAAAAAAAAAGAGGTCAGTTCCTCTTTGTTGTATTTACAGCCAGTCGTATCAGCCTTCTACAAACAGCTACACCCTTGGGTACCCGGTGGAGCATGTCCCTGGCTTGTAGAAGAGCGATGTGTCATAACCTAAGTATCTTAAAAAAAAACATTCCAAAAGGCAGTTTTCTCAGCCTCAGAGGCTCTGGGAGGAGGAAAAAAGGATAGGTTGTTCCCATTATATAGGTCAACTTAACATCAACAGAAGAAACATTTCGTGGCAAAGTTTATTATCAAGCTACTCAAGTAAATATTGGGCCATTTTTCGCAGTGGATGATCTTGCATTGTATCACATACTCAGACTCAATCCACTGAATTCACTGGCAGACAAACTCCAATATGTTAACAACTATTTATCATTTCCAGCTGTTAAACTGTGGGGTTGATTCCAAAAAGATATCAGAAAGCTGAATACAGATATCAGCATGCAACCTTGGTGACAAATCAAAGTGACAAAGATCGCAGAAGGCTGTGATGCTGCTACAGTCATTGTGTTGATGCTCCGTAACAAAAGCATCATCCGATGTTGGATACGCAGCTGATCTTGAACTTGTGAAGCGCTGACTATTGTCCAGTGTGACAGTGCCCCTTGCTTTCTGCTCCATATGTCCCTGATTTGCAGGGCCTTCCCAAGGAGAACTGCGCTCCAGACATCTCCACCCTTATGGATGAGGACAACATGAAGTTCAAGCAGTCCTGTGCTGAAGGATGCATGACGTCAGATACAGCCCTGGAGATCCACGTGTGTGCAGAGCTTGAGTTTCTTTCAGGCTTCTGGTGACAAGTCCTTCAGTCATGTGAGTTACCTTGCCTGGAGTCACAAGTTACAGCTTATTGACAGGTTGCCCTGAACCAGCAGACTTACAGTCAAAAGATGACCTCAGTATCCTCCAGCTGGAGAATTCATTATCGTCTAATCCAAACTGGATTATGCATCATGTAAACTTTTCAACTTTTTTTTTTGTAGGCAACATTTTATAGTGCATACCTTTAACTCCTTAACCTTTATGAACTGGCATCTCATGAGACAAGAATATTAGATATTCACAAATGTATTTGATGTCTAAAGTTTGCTCCTTTAGTTCTGCACTGGAGCTGTGAGGCTATTGTCACTAGCAATTAATGGAAGATTGTACCCCATCGATAAGCTAGTATATTTTAGACTACCAAGTGAGTTGATGCAGCATGGCACAAGTGTGCGAAGTAAGCACTTCCTTAAGTTGTTGGCTACATTAGCCTTTAGCTCCAACACAAACTAAAGAAGCCAAATGCTCTCTCTTACAATCTCTTATACTCATTTTTTAATACGGGATGAACCCAAATGTAGTGAGCGCTTGCACATTTTCCACCTTGAACAACTGCAGGTGACCTCCAAATAGTATCACCATGGCAACATTTACATGGCTGCATGCTGCCACTGGTCATGTACTATCGCAGTTTACATCAATTCTGCAAAGCTGCACAGACCAAGACTTTTTTCAACACCAATGTGTAAAATGACCCTGCTCGGCTGCGTCTATGCATCGCTTAGCTGAGCTGTGCTAGTTCCTAGTGTAGGCTAACGTGCTAGGTAAGCAGCAAAGTTGACCATGGCAAAGAAAACTTTCCACCAATCTTCAACCATAAGTACCAGACTTCTATGCCTAGTGCTGTAAACGGCAGGACTTTGATTAGTTATCCATTACCTGCCATGCTATGTTTTCGGTTGTTAGAGTCACCAGGCAGATACATATGAGGTCACCAATCATGTGCTTTGTTGTTCTTTCTCTCTCTGGTTATGGAAACTACAATGAAGTAGGCTAGATGGTGGTTGTCAACTTTACTATGCTGATGTCTCTAGGACACAATGCTTATGCATTATAACAGATTGAAAGAGAGAGCATTAAAAGAACTTTGGTGTCCAAAGTTGGCTTCTTTAGTTTGTACTGGCACTAAAGGATAATGTAGCCAACAACCTAAGGAAGTGCTTACTTCACACACTTGTGTCATGCGCATCAACTCACTATGTAGTCTAAAATATAACTGCTTATGTGCATGATACCAATCGATGGGGCACAAGCTTCCATTATGTGCTAGTGACAATAGCCTTATAGCTCCAGTGCAGAACTAAAGGAGCAAACTGCCCACCCTCACCAAAAGAAAATGAAATTTTCGCTGTACCACTAAGCATATTACAGTACCAAGGATGCAACATGCATGCAATTGTTTCTTCAATTGGTTTCACCACTGCCATTCATACTAGATAGTTTCAATGTGAGAGATGTCCATAGTCATCAGATAATTGGAATAATATAACTGCCATTTCAATTGTAACATTAGTTGTGACAGATCCAGCTCTGAAGGTGGCAAAAACCTGTTCATCAAGCAACCAATGCTTATATTTATATATTTACTTAATCACCAGTAATCTTCTTATGCACTGTTTAAATGCACATGTGACAAACTAACGTGGGAAATTACCAAGTTTCAACAAAATCTGTCAAGATAGACCTGTTAGGTAGGTCTTATCACATTTGAAAGCAACACTCAAGACTGACTTGCTAATCTCTGCTGAGACAGTAAAAAATGCATGTGCTGTCCTTTTGTTAAACGAACTAATCAAACAAGGTGGTAAGGACAAATTACTGCCTCTAGGCAGTGACGGGACCATCTGCGTTATATCTAAACAGTCTGTCAATATGAACATTTTTGAGCATGATCATTTGGGAAAACCGCATGGCCAGTTGCTTGCGTAGCCAATGTCATAAAGGCCGCCACTGCACATTAGCGGACGGCGAGGAATACAATGTTCTGCTTGAGGTGCAAGTTTGGTTGATGAGAGAGCCTGATTCATAAAGCACAGCGGACAGAGGAAGGAAGCAATGGCTGAACTTCCTTTTTCTCTTCTCTGTGAGAAACTTGTAGTTGTGGAAGTGGAAAATAACCAAAGAGTCCCTTTGGTTTACTGACATGAGAATGTTTCTGCTCTGTGGTTTTGTACCAGCGACTGGCCCAGTTACACATGCAGTAAAACAAGCTTTCTCTTCAGCAGATGCTCAAACACAATCATACATCCTTGCATGCATAGCAACTCTTCTAACTCTATCCTTTCTGAGGCAGGGCCTTCTTTCAGTGATCCAATCAAAGAGCAGGGGTTGCAAACAGACCAGCCAGTCATGTCAAAGCACTTCCTCTTGTTCACCACTCCCTGCAGACTCTCATCCTCCACCATTCACAAAAAGCTTCAGGCACCTTTCTCATGTCTCAATTGTTCTTCATTGAAACTATTGCGCAATCCTTTAGAAGGAATCAGGAATCAGGAACAGAAAAAGCTAAAATTGTTCAAGCACCCATTTAAACTATTTTAACCAGCTGAAAAACATGTGAAAACCTGCTGAACACCAGAGCTCTTTTTTTTTGTTCTGACCACAAGCGCTGAATGTTTAACGCACATTCATTTAAATGCATATTTGTAGACACATATATAAAAAGGCATGTTTCTACAGTACAACATGGTCACTAGTAGCTGTTCAGCGGCTAGATTATCTTCATCCTATGGTCGCTGTGATATGCAGCAAAGGAATAGTGACTAGGCGAGCGATACTAGGATTTCTTATATCCCAAGAAATATAAGAAATATATTTCTTACATTTCATGCTATAGATTTAATGCAGAAATGCAAACACTTTGCAGGAAGCTGCCTTATCAGGACCATCTCTCTATTTCATTCCCCTTGTTTGCAAGGGGAAGATTTTTTCCAAAAAACATTAAACACTGGTGATTTTCCCCGGAATTAACCGTGCCAGTGGAGCGCAAGGAAAATGCATGCGTCTGGCCTTCTCACAGCAGCGTGGGGGTTCAGATAGACTTTGCAGGATCAGATCTCTCTGCTTGGCTTCAACCAAAATGGGAACCCTCTCCCTCAGCACTGTCTAGCCCTCTTATGCAACGTTTCCCCCCTCCCTTAAGAAAACCCAGGGGGAAGCCAACTGACCAGCACGGCTGTCTTGAGAGGATGGAATCTATAGGCCTGATGTGGGTGGAGGCTGGAGAAAACCAGAACGATCTTGGTGGGGAATGATTACAAAGACATACGCTCTGAAACTCTGGAGGCGCTTTGTGCAGGCACACACTTGAAAACAGACAGATTTGACGATAATCGTTCCGCTGAGTGAAAACTGATGGTCTTAAAGCATTGCTGCTGTGCAATGCAGTGGAAAGCAGGGGAATACTATATCTCCCCAAATCAGTGTGTAAACTTCCACAAAGGAGGAAGACATGGAGGAGGGAAAGAAAATATGGGGGCAACAAAGGTTGATAAAAGAGCAGCATAAAAGTTTGTCTGTCTAGCATAAAAGGGTGCAATATTAATTACCTTGCTACTCCTGTGCTGAAGAAAAGAAGGCAACCACCCCAACAAAGAATGCTTTCTACCTAATTGATCTGGAATTCAGCAGAAATGGTCTAAGTCTGAATCAGTCTGAAGTAATTATGAGGAGTTTCAGAGGGAGTGCACTGAAAAGAATCCTTCTGAGCAAACGCAAAGTAGAAACTGCTTGACAGTGTTGGAAGCAAACACTTTAAACAATGAAAGAACTAAAACTGAGAATACTGTCGTAGGTATACCTTAGGGTACGCAAAAGAGCATCTACTGCCACTGTAAAAGGGCTCTTCTCCATTAACCATGCAATTTCTCAGTGTTGCTGTTGCATTTCTATTATATATAAAGAACGTGATCTTCCAAAGCCTTTTATTTATTTTGTGTCACAAACTGTCAGTTTAAACATATGAATAGGGATATACGTCTCATACTCTACTCTGATTAAACAAGTGAACAATGGCCCTCATTTGCCAATAAATTCCTAAACTTTCCTAAATTGTTCCACATCAGATTCATGTTGCTAAACCGCAGAACTGTTCACACCTTTGTGCTCTTGAGTGTCCATAGATTCTGTTCTTACCTAAGATCAAATCCAAAATGAGAAAACATCAGTCAATGTCAGAATCCTTTTAAAAACTGCATAATTGGGTATTAAGAAGAAATTTCTTCTTAAGAACGATCGGTGAATGTAAGTGCTTCTAAGTGCTTATCGATCCAAACTGCACTCTGAACGAGAAAAAAAAAACATTGCTAGAAGCACCACTAGAAGCTCGCTCCATGCAGTGGGCAAATCACAGTCAGGGGGAGTAAAGGGGGGTTTCAGAACAAACGTTGCGGTGATTAGGAGTTCAGCGAGCAGCACACGATACTAAGTCAAACAACTGCATCATTTTAGCCAAAAAGACCTTGTTTTGCTTCAAAATGTTTATCTGAAGCAAACTGCTGGCATAAAAATGTCAAAAGGGTTCATTTGGAACAACATCATATAAGAACCACATTTGTTTGCCTAAAGGCTCTTCCAGTGGAAGGCTCTTTGAAGGACTGTCTTTGTAAATGTGCGGTGTGGGTGTGAAGAACCTTTTTAAAGTTTAAAGAACCTCCCCAAGCTTCTATATCACTTAAAAGTTCATGGTAGAACTGTGTCCAAGCCGTTCAGGAACCTTTATAAGGAGCGAACCTTTTTCTTCAACATTCATCCAGCTGTTCCAGAGCGGCAGGGTACACTGGAACGTGGGCTAGGCTGCATGCTGTATGCTAGGCCGAGAGCACATGGCTCGGGGGAGAGAGAGAGCTTACGTGGGAGCATTACCCCTGCCTAGTGTGTGGGCTGGGAAGTCTTTGTTGTAGATTACCGTCCCATGAGAACCCGGAGCAACAAGCAGGCGGAGGAAGCAGGCTGCACGAGGGAGGGGTATATGGAGACAGACATGCATCAACCAAGGAATGCATGCTGCCCCCAATGCACAGACGTATGCCGAAGATGTGCCGACATACAAACACCCACGTCCACGCCACAGCCACAATACTCGAGTAGCCGAACAGTAAACAATACTGATGAGAGAACAACATCAGAGGATCCCCGGCCTCGAACAAAGGCAACTTGGTAGGATGTGTACAAATAGACTATAAGACAATAAGGCAGGCTGAGTAGCAAAGTAATTTGCAGAGTTCCCAGCCAGATATTCTTGCCTGATGAAAGATCAATGCTTGGAATTCCATCGGATTTGGACCCGCTTAAGGTAGAGTCGGGGGGAAAAGTCTATTTATATGAAGAGCAAAAGCTGGCTTTGGCTAAAGCTTGAACTTCATGAAAACTAAATTCCACAGGCTGCTTTGAGCTCCATAAGTTCACTGACTGATGTTTCCATTGAGACTGCAGAAAAGGAGTCTTGTTCTTCTCCCTATTACGATGGATACTATACATCAAATGCTGGTTCTTTCCGTTTTTTCCTTCCCTCTGTGGAGTGTTCTCAGGATGCTGCTTATTTGTTCTCGTGGAGACAGAGCAAAACAGCTCTTGACCTCTCCGAATGCCCACATCACCACTATCACATGTTCAGCACTCCAGCATGCCATGTGGTAGCTGGCTCACTTGTAGGTCAAGTACTGTCTTGTTGTGCCTTATGAGTCATCATAAAAGCCTCCGCTCTGATATACAGTGCATGATAATTACCGTCATGCTTGTAAACTGTGTCTTAGCATCTAAGGAATTCTGGAAAACAATATGCAGTCATGTAAAATTGCATGTATATGCTGCTAGTCATTGTTTAAGTAGCTCGCAACACTAACCTGCTCACTCTAATGCTTATTCCAGCTGTGGGAAGCTGCTTGTTTTTTTTTTTTTTGTTTTGTTTTTTTAAGGAGTTGAGAAGTTGTCATTCATGGTCTGAGTATGAATCTCATCCACCTTCTATTCACTCTACTTATCAGCCCTCCCACACTGCAGCATGCTTTCCCAGCGCAACTGGATTACAAGCACCATCTTGAGGAGCTTGTTCGGAACTGCAGCATTTTCTTGATCATCTAGTTTCCAGCAATGAAGACAGTGCCCATAGTTACCATGTCAAACCCATTTTTATTGCTTTTTATTGTTATTCCTGAGGTACAACTTCCAATATTATGAAATGGAGGGAGAAAGATAAACTTCACTGACATGTTAAAGTTTTCCAAGCCTTCGTCATTAATTTCTCCAGTGGAAGAATTCAGTTACTTACTATTAAAGTCCTCAGTTTAACATTCAGCCAAATGGCATTTATACTAATACAGACATCACACATGACTTTGCATAGATTAGGAAATAAAGAGTGGTACAAAGAAAGAGGAGATACTGAAAAGCCGCTTCCTGATCAATGATACTAACAGACAAATCATATATTCATTTAGTGAAAGTTAGGTGCCAAAGTTAACTTATTAATAATGCATTATTGTGATTGTTTACTAACACCACTCTTTTTTATGCTGTTAAACCAAGTAGGTCCTAACCAACGGTTAGCGAGCTATGACTCCGCTACTGTAGCGCCCTCATTCAACAATAACTTTTAAATAGCAAGTTCTATTGATGGCTATCTGTATAAAAAGAATTCCAGCCACTGTCACTGTGAATTTGTGCATTAGTATGTCAAGTCTGAAGCCTTTTTTACAAACAAAACACAACATTGATGCTGGCAATGTCAGTACTAGAGGACCACACTGGACAGCATTCATGGGAGAACTATAGATAACTGACCGACCTGCAAACTCAAGTGGAAAGCTCAGAGTTTGTAAAGCATAATACAGCAGTATGAGAGCTTGGAACATGGAGCCATGCTGCTCCGACTGAATGTCAGTGATGAAAACTGGAAACTGCTTTCACGTGGTTTTACGTTCAGGTTCAAGTTGAATTTAAAGTAGCTTATTATTATTATTATTATTATTATGTCGACTTATACATATAGCTGTAACTGAACTGCTGTGTAAATGTAAAAAAAGTCTTTCTTTAAGAGCAAATGAGACAAAAGAGATTAATCATGATTAATTACACAAATTTTTGCGATTAATCTTGATTATTTTTTTTATCATTTGGCAGCCCTGGTGAAAATCCATGGAGTGTCAAAGTCTGTTTGAATGTAAAAGCTCTGATTCTAGGGTTCCATCTGTAAGCACCAAGGCTTAATGCTGCATATGGCTAGAAACAAGCTTTAAACAACGCATACCTTAGACTTTCTGACCATCTCTTTTGTTCTTATGGATGTTTCTGGAATCGTTCTCATGAGCCGTGACAAGAGGTTCACCTCTGTCAGTGCCTGATAAGCACAAAATATTCAACACCCTTTTTTTTTCATGGTCCACAGTGACATTGCACTAATGATGACCCAACATTACATCCTCCATTGTGTTTCAACTGAGGAGCTGGTGCCTTGAGAACTGCAGTATTGATAGCTGTGTCGAAGCGTTCTTCATTATCATAGTTTCTAAAATGTCAAATCAGATTTGCATCAGTGATGATTGAAAGTGACACGTCCCAGGCTCAAGACTTCCAGGCCATTGTCTTTCGGTGACCAAGTGGTAGAAAGGGTTGCAGGCACCAATTCAACCCAATTCCCAACATCTTACAAAGGTTCTAAAACAGATTTGAGGGAACTATATGGATAACGGTTTCTTGGGGGGCCCTGTTGCGTCTTGTTCATTTAGTTAGCGCGGCAATTCAGAGCATTCTGCCCTTTCTTCCCAAGCACTAAGAAAGAACTCTTGTCTGAACATGTAAAACTTAAAGAGTTAGTTTAGTTTAGGGTTAGTTTTGTATAACTGTAGCCATCCCCTACCAGCTATCTTTAATTATTAGCAACAGCATCACACCAGGGCTGTTTCTCTTTCACCTAAATGATCACTCACACATTCTCCACTAGCTCTGCTATAAACACTCCCCTATATTGTGAGGTTTAAAAGGCTGTTGTTTTGGGGGCAGTTGTTATAGGTGAGTGACTTGAAACATTTCCCTGACCTTCAGGAGATGTATGAGACAGGGAAAGGGGGGGGGGGGGGGGTGTGCACGTATGGCCACCATGCTTGATTTGGCTCACCTCAGGGCCGGGCCTCAGGGGCCTCTGAACAGACCGAGGGGGAATATGGAGCAGTCCAGCTCTAAGAATGACTAGCAACAAACCAGGTGCCATCAGTCAAGGCAGGGGGCCACAAGGCTGACCTGGGATCGGGCCCTTGTTTGCTTTACCAAGAAGCGGCCTCATTTGTCAAAGAGCCATCTCAGAGGTCTACAAAGCTGCCAGTTCTGTTTAGGCTGGCCTATCCTTCCGTTTACTTGTAGCTGGGTCAACCATCCAGACAATCGCGCAACCTGTGGGAGAATAAAATAGAGAAAAACTGAAACAGAGGCGATGAGAGACAGCTCCATCATTACCGCGTTGCGTAAATATGACAGGGATTTTCTTTTCTCTCAAGACCAACTCATTTCTGGCTCACATGCATCATTTAAAGGCTCTGTGTGGACACACCCCAAAGTAAAACATTCTTCAATAGACAAAGAGAATAGAGCTTTGTTCTTGATAAACATGCATGCTCGACTCCATAAAAATGATGGCTCTCTTTGATATTTTACTCCTCATGCATAGACTATGACTATAATATGCTGCAATTAAATGATAAGTACTATCAATTAACATGTCAATAGATAGCATAAAGGCAGAGATTATTCAGCATTCCATGGCTGATAGGAAATTGCCTTTCTAATGTCAAAAGGATGACTTGGAAAAACAAATATTGTGCAACTCTACAGCAGTGTTGTGCTGCCCTACATCCAGTATAAGTGGACTTTTGCTTGACTTTTCTCCCAGGCATCCCTAAGGCTAGCTCAGAGGAGATGCTAAGCTGTTTACATTCATTCCAGATCCTTACTGTGACACTCACAGGAGGAAATGAACCACTGGTAAATACGGATAACAGCGCTACAACTAAAAGGTTATGTACTGCCATTTTGGCATCCACCCCTGTTTGAACAGCATAAGTCAGATGACTAATGGTGTAAAGAAATTGTGAATGAAGGAGAGTTAGCTGCTGATATGAGGACGCCATTCATGCATTCCAGCCTCACAGGGTAACTTAAGCTGAGGCAAAGGGGGAGGGATCCTGCTGCAGTCACTGAAGACTGATCCCATCAATTATTCTGGGTAATGCAAAGATCATATGGGCAGTGTGAGGTCCGATGAAGAAACGAATGAATAAAGAATGAATGAAGGAACCAATGTATTAATTTACAAAATGACCACATGCACAGAGAAGAAACTGAGCATCCTTCCAAGTTTCTTTTTCCTAGAAATCAAACAGCATTACAGTTTGGACGAATGCCCTCAAAACACTGACCTCAGCCAGTGTTGTCATAAATAAACATTTTATGTTCCTCAAGCCCAGGACTGAAGAATAACTCTGTTTATGACATGAACATCTGTCTGCATATGGTTGACAGCGCTGCCTTGTCCTATTGTACAGTGTGAAGGAGGTAACCCAATTCCAAAGCCAGCTGTTGCCCAATGGGTGTTCCAAAGCAGGGGAAACATTACTCTTCTCTGCTGGCCCCTTCTGCGTGCAGTTCTAAGGGACAGTTTATAAAAACTGAGGCACCATCTCTACAACCCAGCTCATTCCAGCACTCCTGCCTGACCTCCCCAAATTTAACCTTTGGCCCGGAAGGCCAATATTAACTCTCTGCCAATTGTCTGGGGGCTCCCGACTTCCCCTGCGCAGCCCGTGAGAACATTCCAGGAGTGGTTGCCAGGCAGGGTTGGGTGTTGGAGCACTGACCTCCAATATGTCCCGGGTTACCCTTGATCTCCTCTCCTATCCCCCCACCGGGCCCCGTGAGCCCACCTCCTCCCCTCGCTTTCTGCTCACAGGGGCTACTGCTCACTCTCAGACACAACACCTCTAGTCCTGTCAGCCCTACTAAACCCCCCCCCCCCCCCCCCCCCCACCCACTCATCCAATTACCACTAAACACCTGCAGCTATTTAGGACTTCAGCATAAGAACACACACACTTAGACACAGACAAGCACACTACCGTTTATTTCCTGTGTCAGAAACTGCTGTCCCAATACCTGTGGGGTCCTCAAAAAATTAAAACCCAGGTAAAGCTAGTGATTTGTTTAAAATTACCCACCTATGTCTATAAACCTACCAATTACAACCAACTTTTATGAAACAGATAGTTCTGGTTCTAAAATGAGATTGGCTGACGTTCTAAGCCATTATGACATAACACATTTACCAAATTTGGCTGTTTTTTTTAAAGGGTAAAATGTATGTAAATAACATTTTTTAATTTTAATGTTTATTAGTATTATGATTAAATAACTAGCTGAACTAGTGAAATTAAGTGACTGTAATTTTACAGATTGTTACCATTAATGAGAAAACTACTTTTTCTGTTTTTATCAGAAGTTTTTATCTAGTACTCCAGCAGCCAAACTTTTTACTTATTTAAACAGTGCACTCTTTGAATGCTGCTCTTATGTTTATGTGATACAGTGAGGAAAATAAATATTTGAACATCCTGTGACTTTGCAAGTTCTCCCACTTAGAAATCATGGAGGGGTCTGAAATTTTCATCTTAGGTGTATATCCACTGTGGTCATAAGAGACATAATCTAAAAAAAAAATCACAATTTATGATTTTTAAACAATTTATTTGTGTGTTACTGCTGCAAATAAGTATTTGAACACCTGTCAATCAGCAAAAATTCTGGCCCTCAAAGACCTGTTAGTCCACCTCTAAAAAGTCCACCTCCACGTATTATTCTAAATTAGAAGCACCTGTTTGAGGTCGTTAGCTGCGTAAAGACACCTGTCCACCCCACACAATCAGTAAGACCAAAGAGCTGTCCAAAGACACCAGAGACAGAATTGTAGA
Organism: Pygocentrus nattereri; assembly: GCF_015220715.1. Lineage (NCBI taxonomy): Eukaryota > Metazoa > Chordata > Actinopteri > Characiformes > Serrasalmidae > Pygocentrus > Pygocentrus nattereri. The sequence goes on from NC_051225.1 coordinate 11,304,827, forward strand.
CCTCCACAAGGCTGGAAAGGGCTATGGGGCAATTGCCAAGCAGCTTGGTGAAAAAAGATCAACTGTTGGAGCAATTATTAGAAAATGGAAGAAGCTAAACATGACTGTCAATCTCCCTCGGACTGGGGCTCCATGCAAGATCTCACCTCGTGGCGTATCAATGATCCTAAGAAAGGTGAGGAATCAGCCCACAACTACATGGGAGGAGCTGGTCAATGACCTGAAGAGAGCTTGCACCACTGTTTCCAAGGTTACTGTGGGTAATACATCAAGACGTCATAGTTTAAAGTCATGCGTGGCACGGACGGTTCCCCTGCTTAAATCAGCACACGTCCAGGCCCGTCTTAAGTTTGCCCATGACCATTTGGATGATGAAAGTTCTGTGGTCAGATGAGACCAAAATAGAACTTTTTGGTCTTAATTCCACTCGCCGTGTTTGGAGGACGAAGAATGATGAGTACCATCCCAAAAACACCATCCCTACTGTGAAGCATGGGGGTGGAAGCATCATGCTTTGGGGTTGTTTTTCTGCACATGGGACAGGACGACTGCACTGTATTAAGGAGAGGATGACCGGGGCCATGTATTGCGAGATTTTGGGGAACAACCTCCTTCCCTCAGAGCGTTGAAGATGGGTCGTGGCTGGGTCTTCCAACATGACAATGACCCAAAGCACACAGCCAGGATAACTGAGGAGTGGCTCCGTAAGAAGCATATCAAGGTTCTGGAGTGGCCTAGCCAGTCTCCAGACCTAAACACTATAGAAAATCTTTGGAGGGACCTCAAACTCTGTGTTTCTCAGTGACAGCCCAGAAACCTGGCTGATTTGGAGAAGATCTATGTGGAGGAATGGGCCAAAATCCCTGCTGCAGTGTGCGCAAACCTGGTGAAAAACTACAGGAAACGTTTGACCTTGTAATTGCAAACAAAGGCTACTGTACCAAATATTAACACTGACTTTCACAGGTGTTCAAATACTTATTTGCAGCAGTAACACACAAATAAATTATTTAAAAATAATACATTGTGATTTCCGGATTTTGTGATTTTTTTTTTAGATTATGTCTCTCACAGTGGACACCTAAGATGAAAATTTCAGACCCCTCCATGATTTCCAAGTGGGAGAACTTGCAAAGTCGCAGGGTGTTCAAATACTTATTTTCCTCACTGTATGTGAAGAATGTGATCTAAAAGCCAAAAATTCCAATGTTTTTTTTCAGATTATACCACAAACTGTAATTTTGAACAAGTAAACACATGAATAGAAACATCAGTCGTGCTTTATCTGTATTTCGATTAAACACGTTGGTACTATTCTTTTACAGGTTGCATACAACCATAGAAAAAACATCAAAGGAAGACTCGTGTTTGTTTTAAGCAGTGATAGAAAACATGGTAGCACACAGAAGCTCCGGTTCCACTGCTAAATGATTATGTTAGTGCCAACAGGAACATACCCAGGGTATATCTCCTCAGGTGGCAGATTTAAAGGAGTGGCTTCCTTTGGTGAGGGGGCTCTGTAATTGGCCTATCAAGTTCATGTGGTTAAAAAAACATTGGCCTGTTTAAAAACCATTGACCTACCATTAGCTATGGAATACTCTTTGACAGGTCAAGTCATTTGGCAATCATAGCATACCAACTGTGATTATTATTATTATTGTTATTATTATTATTATTATTATACTATCATTGTTTTTGTTTACTGAATGGCAGATCACCACACATGAGACTGACAGCTACATTTAAAGGCTGTTTTATACAGGTTGGTCTCTTCCACCCATTCACAGTTAAAACAGCTGGGTATAATGGCTGCTGCAGTCAGCTGATGTGCCCTGTCTTTGTGTCTGTTTTTGTCAGATGAGGGTAACTGAGTCAAATTCTTCTTTGTCCTCTCTATCTTCTCGTTGGGGGTGAAGGATCCGGGGGTGGAGTTTTTTTTTTTCTGTCGAGTCACTCGCGCCTCGGACTGGGAACGACCTCAGAGAACAAAGGCCAGCGCCGCCGTATCGCTGGGTGGGAGGATGAAAGGCCTGTCGCTATCAGGGCCGGAGCTAAGGGCAGCTGCACTCAACTGAAAAACAACATAGTCAGAGCAAGGACCGCAATGTGAGAGGAGCAACACAACACTTGGCGCAAGGCCTGGAGTCAGTCCAGCAAACAGAGGGCACAGACCAGCGTTAAAGACAAATAAAATAAAAATAAAAATAAATGAATGGTCTGCCACCACAGAATGTAAGGTTTTACTCAAAGTGACAGGCCTGCTAACAACCAATCTGGTTTGCATTTAGGGCCTGTGCTAATCAAGTTTCCCTCACCCAAGCTGTGTGGCCAGTATCTGAAGTAAACAATACAGCATTGACAAATTAGGGGTACTAAATGATCATTAGTCAGGCACTTAATCAATGATGTCATGGTAATGATTAATGGCATCAAAAGGGTCGGAGGCAGCATTTCTTTTCGAGTCAAGGTCTGGGGAGGTAGCTGTGAAGTGTAAAGGCTACTTTCTGTCTTCTGTTTGCAAGTTGGAACCAAACTATGTAAGCCAGGGCATGGAAACAAGACGTCAAGGATTACCTAAGAGACTGAAGAGGCCTCCGACCCAATCAACACGTTAACTCTTTCTCACAACAAAAAGACCACAATTTACAGTTTACAGTTTCACTTTCGGAGCTGAGGCGATGCAACAGCTGACCTACTTTTTCAGACAATGCTGAAACATTTTTTCATGTCCTGCAATCCACAGGTAGACAGGCCATATCAATAAAGCATCCATATGACAGTATATTTAACATCTTTCTCCAGGGTATATTTTGGTTTTTCCATCTGAATTTACGTGACCATATCATAAGGCAAATGATTCAGTAACTGCATTAAATAAACACAAATTTTTTATTTATTTATTTATTTTTGTAAAAGCTCCCCTCAAATGAACAGAAAATGTCTTTTATGATCTATGAACATTCGAGCTCGGAAAATCAGGTTACTACTGTATCTATAAAATCTGCTTGCTATATGCTTACAATTTACTGCTGAAAGCCAAAAATCTTAGACGCTCTTTGTATTATTTTATAAAAATAATTTTTACAGAGCAGATCACTGAAGAGACGCCATCTGTTTATAGTTTATATCCCAGATTTGTGGAAAAATGGGTCGACTTTCAGTAGAAAAACACACTGTAAGTTCACCTTCTTTTATTGTAACGGCTTAAAATGACATCTCCATCTACTTGACTGGAAAGAAGACAGTTACAGCCTCATATGACACTCACCTTCTGAATGTAGCTCATGAAATGAGCTATGAAAAGAATTATGAAGAATATGATGAAGTGCGTTTTGGAACCACAGGTGATTCCAAGGAGCTTAAGAGGCTACGGAACTGTAAACATAGGCCTAAGACAAAAGCATTCCAAAGTGAAATGACTTGAAAAAATTGTAATTTGCCAGACTGTAAGGCCAGTTTGCTTCTTGGCTCTTCTTTGACTCGATCCTAAAGACGTTCACAGAATATACAATAAGATGGGCTTAAAACTGCTGCGGCAGGATCAAACGAAGGATCACCACAAGCCTCATGACTCGTCAATCAATGACTTTCTTCACACTAAGGTACATATGTAGCTTGTCGCTCACTTCGGAGTGACCTCTGCTTCCGCATACTACAAAAACATTCAAAGGCTTTCATAGAGGTTAGTTAATGATAAGTGCCGAGAGACATGGGAAAGAGGCTTGGATACCGCTTTCACAGGTTAAATGCACCTTGGGTTCAAAGTTTGACATGAAATACTGAAACTAAAAGTGTAACTTTAAGCCAATGCTCCTAAAATTGCATAACTCCAGGCTCACTGCCACTCCTAGATTATGATAAAGATTATAGACATTACATTAGAGACACAGTTCACCTGATATGCTTAAAGCTCTTGACCTCAATAGCTCAGTACTGTTGCTCTTCACATACACAGCCTTACACTGAGAGATGAAAGCGATATAAATAAGGTTGCATTCAAATCCCACAAATGGAACAACTTCTGAGTCACGGCTTAGCTTTCTGTCCCTAAATACGACCTTTGTAAATAAGTCACTGTAACAAAACATTACTCACTATCCTTGAGGGTCTCCTGAGAAGAATCAAAAGTATGACTCATGTTTCATTCCTTAATAGCAAGAATGACTCGTTCACACTTTCCTTTATGAGTCATGCAGGAATTTGAACAATGGAGCAGATCGGCTGCCTGAAACAATATGCCTCAAAACCAAACTCTAAATACTGCATAAAGCTTTTATTTGTTTTGGTCACAAGAAAAAAAGTCCCTTTCACCGCCACTTTCCATGCTAATGATTCAGACTGCTATTTTTGATAGCTAAGGGTCACTCAGGAGAGCTGGAGAACTGGGAGTATTGAGGGCTCTCCACTCCTCCATCTGTTGTGTGGTTCTGTAGCTCTGTGTCCCACCTGGAAGGGCTACAAAGACTCTTCCGCTGAGTGGTAAGGGCTTTCCAAGGCTCTCTGGTCAGCACTGGTCGATCAAAGGGGAATGACCGGCGGGCCGTGAGAAGCTAAAGCAGTTCTGACTAAATGCTTTTAGAAGAGGAATCCTGAGTCAGCAGATTTGGCAGCAAACCACTTGATTTGTCACTGTCATAAAGTGTAAGGTCCTGACCACAGTGAAGAAGGGGAAGTGGTGGGGGTTAATCTGCAGGAACCGTAGCCACCTTATGGGGCTTCACACTCTAACAGGTGAGAGCTCAGTCATTTTGACTTATATCAAACATTGCCACATCTACAAAGCAATGATACTGCAGAGTGAAGGTCAGAAGGTCAGAAGGGTTCATGACTGCTTATAGTTATGTCCTACTACACATGCTACATCTTATTTCTGCTTTTATATACACTCACTGGCCACTTTATTAGGTATTAGGTACGCTAGTAAAAGGTTGGACCCCCTTTTGCCTTCAGAATTGCCTTAATTCTTCGTGGCATACTTTCAACAAGGTGTTGGAAACATTCACCCCCCAGAGATTTTGGTTGGTTATTTGAGTTCCTGTTGCCTTTCTATCATCTCAAACCAGTCTGCCCATTCTCCTCTGACCTCTCACATCAACAAGGCATTTTTGTCCACACAACTGCTGCTCACTGGATATTTTCTCTTTTTCGGACCATTCTCTGTAAACCCTGGAGATGGTTGTGCATGAAAATCCCAGTAGATCAGCCGTTTCTAAATACTCAGACCAGCCTGTCTGGCACCAACAACCACGCCACGTTCAAAGTCACTTAAATCACCTTTCTTCCCCATTCTGATGCTCGATTTGCACTTCAGCAAGTTGTCTTAACCACCTCTACATGCCTTAATGCATTGAGTTGCGGCCATGTGATTGGCTGATTAGCTATTTGTATTAACAAGCAATTGAACAGGTAGAGTGTACAGGTACAATTGAACAGGTACCTAATAAAGTGTCCGGTGAGTGCATTTCCTATATATACGCATGCAGCTAAGTGCTGAAAACGAATATGGAATTACTTTTCAATAATACCAAGTAGCAGTACCAGGTGTATCTGGTGTACCAACTTAAGGTATGAGTTTTGTCATAACCCTCATTACCTACAGTACTGTGCAAAAGTTTTAGGTATCTAAGCAAATTTTTAAACAATTTACCTCAGCAGTGAGTTTATCCCAATATACATTAGAATAAAGTCATATTCATAATTCAAATAAACATAAAAACACCTTCACAGCTTCTTATGTCCACATTCAAAGGGATTGATTGGACTGCTGCTTTTTCAATGTCACTTGAAACGTGACTGAAACATCCCTGACCCTGCTGAAAGTAAAATGAAAGGGCCAGTTGGTCTCTTGGGATTAGCATTTAGCCTAGCATGGACAACAGAGACCTGGTCCTTTGAAACAATATTAAGCAATGTTTTACACGTAGGTTCATCTGTATATTATTCAATTCTGTATTTTGCAAAATAAGAATATATCAGATTTATATTAGCTGTTAAATATGGTGTATATATATATATATATATATATATATATATAAATAAATAAACAATAAAATGTATATATATATATATATATATATATTGATATTCTATAAATGTTGTTTATTCAAATATTAACACCTTTCTTAGCAAATAAACACACACTACACAAATAAATAGATTTTGATAATGTGTACTGGGTGCTGCACATACACAAATAAGTTCAGACCATGCAACTTACAAGCAGTGCGCAACACACTAATGTTATCCTGTTTTGGGATGTTCAGGGATGTTTCAGTCACGTTTCAAGTGACATTGAAAAAGCAGCAGTCCAATTAATCCCTTTGAATGTGGACATAAGAAAGTAAAATGAAAGGACCAGCTGGTCTCTTGGGATTAGCATTTAGCCTAGCATGGACAACAGAGACCTGGTGCTTGCAAAAATGACATTTAAAACAATATTAAGCAATGTTTTACACGTAGGTTCATCTGTATATTATTCAATTCTGTATTTTGCAAAATAAGAAGATATCAGATTTATATTAGCTGTTAAATATGGTTCTTCTTAAAAGGGAAGGGATATTCCAGAATAATAAGCCAATAATAGATTCATTTAAGCATCTCAACTAGCCTTATTTGAAATATAAGTATATATATATATACTATGTCATAAACACCAAAACCATCAGATTTTAAAAATTTTACAATGATACAGATGTTTGCCCATACTGCTCACTACTACTACCAAGATTTGTCAAATTTTATGTCATTTAATAACAAATTTCCATACATACATATGATTTATGTATGTATGTTTCTACTCACAGGCCATCAGGCTGGTGAACACCTCACTAACTACCTCTTCCCCCCTCCCAATCTCAACTGATTTAACCTTGCACTCAACAACTGCACCTTACCTGCACTGTACTGCTGCTGTTAGAACAATACTGTTTACAGCTATTACTGTACAGAGTAATATTGTTTACTGTTTACATCTGTTTTCATCTGTCACTTGATGCACTTTATGAACAGCTGCTCCACTTAGTTGTACATACGCACGTGTAACTTTAATTTTATTTCAACTTTGCACATACTGTACTTTTTTGCTTTTACCTTTTACTACAGTTTTTTAGAGTTATTCTTATATTTTCTTTTTTTTATTCTCTTAAGAGTATATATGGTGAATGGAGGAACAGCAAAGTAAGAATTTCATTGTAGAGTGGAACTGCCTGTTCTGCTCTGCACATGACAATAAAACTCTTGAATCTTGAATTTATACATTTCAGCATTAGTGAGATAATAAGCAAGCTTGTTCCAAACTTTAGACCATTGATGTGCTGCATACTCTAAGTTAGATTGTGCTTTATTGAATACTGTGAAATTTCCTGCAATATATGACTTTTAATGACTCAATTTATAATATATACATATACATATATATATATACAATATATAACTTTTATATGACTCAATTTTTCTTTCATATTTCAAAGTAAGTCCTGTAAACAATCACTACTGCTTGTGAAGGTATTTTTTGAAGGAATCTAGTATTTGTTAGGGCTGCAAAGACTATTTGGTAAAATTAGCTGAATTTGATTATTAAAATATTTTAAATCATAGAATTATTGAACTAATCAGTAATTTTACTACTTTTATGATGGCAGAAATGAATGAGGTCTGGACCTCATCCCCTACTATCTTTTTTTACTCCAATTTCATTACTTTGTGATCTACCAAATCATTTTCCTACTGTTCCTGACTGCTAGCTACCTACCTTGGCCTCAGTTTTGGGGAATAAATGAGAGAACGCTAGCTAGAACAGTAAGAACATCTGGGCAGCACCTGACATTACACTGTGGACTTCTGAAATAATATGAAATAATGGCCTCTCCTGCACTCACTGCCATAAAATGTTCAACAGGTCTCCTGGATTAGCATTTTTTGCTACTAGTGGCTACTGTAATTCTAATGTAAAATAATAAATAAATGAATAAATAAATAGAATGCAATGGAACCAACCGACAGTATGTGACTGAAGTGCCCTTGAGGCATCTAACTCCCAACTGCTCCCTGGGCACTGTGGATAGGGCTGCCCAACGCTCTGGGCAAGTGTGCTCACTGTCCCCTAGTGTGTGTGTTCACTAGTGTGTATGGATGGGTTAAATGCGGAGGTGAAATTTCCCAGTTGTACTAATTAGGGTCACTTCATCACTTAATCTTAATTAAAATGAAAAGTCCTCACCTACTCTCCTACTAGAATATCTGATTATTTGAGAATATTAAAAAATAAAAATATGGTATAGGAATCACAGAAGCTTGAAAAATTATTCTCCGATATAAATCTGTACAGTACAATTGAATTAATTCATGATTTCATCTGAACATGCAAGAACTTGGAAAGATGTCATGCAGTACCAACCTGGTCAGCCTTCTTTCCCCCTATAAATATTGTGGGCCAGAAATAGAGTAAACCTGTATAAATTAGTGAGTGAAATATTGAGGACAGGTGCTTAAAGTGCAAAGGGCCCCTGCAGCTCAAAGCAAGAGAAAAAAGTCTATCCTTGTTTGTTCAACCAAGAATTCGCTGGCCAGGTGAGAAATGCCCAGCGTGGTAGAGCTCGGAGGGGCACGGGGAAGAAAGACATTCCTGTAGGTGAATGATTGAAAGAGGGGAGACGGCCGCTGCAGTTTCACGGGCCATCACACGGCTTCGGATCGTCACCATGGCTCCAGAATGCCCTTAGCCGAGCCTGTGACATTCATCCCCCCTTGTTCACACTCCGCTCCCTCACTCTGATGGTTAATGTACACAAGCCGCTTTAATCAGATTTTATAGATACAGTAGTAACCTGATTTTCCGAGCTTGAAAATTAACCTCTGGATGGCTAGGCAAGCACCTGACTGACAGATGGGCAAAGTCAAGCTTTGTTTTGGAGAGAAAGCCTCTCCGTCAGCTGCTGTTTACTCAAGGCTTCTTGGAAAGGAAAAAAAAAGCAAGTTGGTGAAGGCCTCAGTGTACCTGGTCCCACAGGCCTGGTTGCCACTGAACACTAACCGACCTGGATCCAGGTAGCATGAGCAGACCATGAAGATCTCACATAACTGTGGCCTCAAATCATTAAACAACGACAGTGGGATTAAGTTCACTAGGCCGAGGGTCATTAAATAAGTGGAAGGCGCATACATCTACTGGCATGGCAAAAGCAGACGTTTTAAAAAAGATAATGAGAGCATGATATGATGGACATCTGTGGAAACCCTTAAAAGCGCTTGCCTTATTTGCTCAGTGCTCATTTCGCATTGTATTATGTAATACCTACCCATTTCTACGTTATGTCCTTTCCACTGACCAATGATAAAGGCCAAGTGGTTTGAAAGGGGAGTAATTGAGAGGGTGGTAATATCCCACCCCTCTCATGTTCAGAGGAAAAAGATCCAGATGGCCAGCTGTTCATGGCTAGAACCTGATAATCAAGGGCCTCCTCCTCCTTCGCCTCTGTCTGGACTGGGAGAGAGTTATCAGAGACAAACCCCTTGGGCTCAGACCACGGGTGGAGCTGGAGGCCCTCGTACCTCACAATGTGCCTCCATGATAATAACCTTATCAGCACAACCACATCAGCCCTCCGCAGCCAAGGAATATTCTCCAACAGCAAGCAGACAATGGGGCACTGGGGTCAAAGTGTCAGAATAGAAATTACAAACTGCTTGGTGCACTTCCTAGAGGGGCTGCTGTTTATATTGCTCATATTTTGACCCTTTTAAAAATAGAACAGAATTAGGATTCAGAACCATTAGCCAACTGTGTTTGCACATAGCGGAATTAGCCCTCTGCATTTAAACCCATCCATGCAGTAAAACACCCACATACATGCACACTAGTGAACACACACACTAGGGGGCAGTGAGCACACTTGCCCGGCAGCCCTATCCGTAGCACCTGGGGAGCAGCTGGGGATTAGGTGCCTTGTTCAACTGCACTTCAGTCACGTACTGTCAGCTGAGGGGATCAAACCAGTGACCTTCCGGTCACAAGGCTGGGTCCCTAACCCTACCAACTGCACAGAAGAACCACTGTGTCCACCACTGTCACTGTTGAAGTTCATTTTCAAGCAAGCACGAGAAAGTGTCATAAAGGGAAAACAACAATGCCGAATGGTCCTTTCAGCTGCCCAACTCTCCCTTTGGTCATTTATGATCTTGCCATACTTCAGGAGACCTCCCTAAACAAGCTTCAACACTGGCCAATGACAAAGCATCTCTGATGGGCTCTATGCAAACACCTGAATGACTGAAAAATCTGTAAAAAAAAAAAAAAAAAAGAAAACAGAAGGGCTGCAGCAAATATTCAATAGCCAACACATCCAGAAACAGAAAAGCCATTCTAATAACTGACGTTTATCACTTTTATGAGCCGACGCACCTCCATGAGAAAATGTTTAAAACATTTACAAGCCAAGGACTAGCTTGTCAGCAACCAGCAACAATCTGCATCGAAACAGCTTGCAGGACTCATAATTCATAGCATCAATCAGTTTTAACTCCAGATGCAGGCCAAATAACTTTAGCACTGCTCCTTATTGGTAGCCACGTAAGCTAGATTGTTCTCAGTTGTATTTATTAGTAAGCACAAATGGAAATATGCAGGCTAGCTAGCTGTCCATAGCTGCAATTGAATGATGGCACAAAGTGATAAAGCCAACCTGGTTTTGTGCATACTTTAGAATAAAGAGGTTTTTAGCTGCATAAAAACATGGATCACTTGCCTGTTCTCTGATAAATTGTTTTGACTGTTAAGATGGTTAAAAAGCCGATGTTTCCTCTGCTGTCCTGCACTGTTCACTGCTGTTTAAACAGAGCCAGCAACTTGCTCAGGGTTGCATGAATGGAACTCCTGTTTAGCACTTCATTGCTACACACTTGCTATACAGTTGTATGCAAAACTATGATGACCCTCGGGTAAAGTACATGTTTTTTATTTTCTAAGTGAAAATAACATCCTTTAGTGGGAACAAAACTAAATATGGCAATTTTTGCAAATTTTTGAGCATAATTTCTATTTATAGGCCAGGTTTAATATCGTCGCTGTCCAAAGGAAAACAAGTATCTCCAAAATAGTTATTTTACAGGAGAGGGAAAAAACCTTCTTTACTTTTAAGGTAAGTTAATGGAAAAAGTTTTATTGTTTTATTCTATTTGTTTATTTTATTTTATTTATTTGTTTTATTCTAAACAATTTTGGAGCATTTCTATTGGTCCCATTATCAAGAATTTTTCACACAATGTAAAGAACAGCTGCTGAGCTCAATTGATACAGAAAATTAAAAATTGCAAAAAAAACAGATGCATGTTTGTCATTGTACAGTGACGATCTACTGGAAAAAATAAAATATAAAATATTAATGGAGGTGTAAGTTTTAAACAGGCCACAGTTTATGTTTTACTTTGTCTGCCAATTTGTTCAATTCACTAAATGTCATTATGTTTTGATCTACCACTTGGAAAATAGCAACAATATGAGCATAAATATGGAGATGGTACCTGCCTCCTTCAAATTCCACTGTAAATTTCCATGAAATGACCACTTTGGCATGCTAATTTGCCACTATCACTTCCGCAACCCCTTCAGGATGTGATTAACAGTAAAAAAGGTCTTTCTACACCTGAAACCCGTCACTGTCACTAGCCTGGTGTAATCTGATAATTACTCCTAACTGTAGAACTACAAAGTGCACCTATATAGTAAGTGGAGCTGATAAAATGGACAATGAGTGTAGAAACAAGGACCTGTGTATTAATCTAATGCTAGAGAAAGTATATATGGTCAACGTCATGAAAATGAGCTAAAATAAACCACATGTGGAATGAGTGATATTTTGGGCAAATGGTTAAGCTGCATGTATTTACTTTTATACTGTGTTTTTGAAAACATACTGCCAGCCCCATATATACTGACAAGAGTAACTCCCCTGACAAGAATAAAGGCAATGAGCCACTTTCTATAACGCCGAGCAAGTAATGTTGAAAGATCAAAAACTTTTTTTTTGACCAAAAGTTCAATGTTTGTTTCATCTGACAACATCATGACTCTATTTTTAATTCAGACGCTGTATTTGTGGTCTGCTCTTTGGTAATACTTCTTTCATGGGACTCTTCCAAAAAGCTTCTGGGTATGGAGGTGGCATCTGACTGCAGATGTGGAAATTTGAAAACCAACATTCAACGTTCCTCTTAGCTTCTCTTACAGTCACCCTCACTGCATGTGGGGGCAGTATGCTCATGTGTCCACTTCCTGCCAATTTTTCAACTAGTCCAGGCTTTTCAAACCATTTTTAATTACTGCCCTGATTGTGCATAAAGGTAATTTCAACTGGCTACTAATTAATTCCCTAATCTGTGCAGGTCCACAGCCTTCTGCCTCATTTGCGTTCACATATCTTTGGTTTTACACATTGATTGTTGATGGATGACAAAGTGGTTTTACATGTGTGTAACCTTACATATTTATACCTCAGAGAAACAGGAAATGGGCATAGACAACAATGGAAATCCTGGAGACTAGAGCAAAAAAAAAAAAGATTTTTCCCCACAAAGATGCAAATGTCTTTTGCTTTATTGTCCATAGCACATTTTGGCTTGTCCATCTGAATTTACGTGACCAAATTGTAAGGCAAATAATTCAGTAACTGCATGAAATAACTGTACATTTTTATTTTATTTTTATTTATTTGTTTTAAAAGCTCCTCTCAAATGAACAGAAAATGTCTTATGATCTACACATATCACTATATGCTTACAATTTACGTCTATTTGACTGGAAAAAAGACGTTACAGCCTCATACGACGCCCACATTCTGAATGTAGCTTATTAAATATGAAAGTTATGAAGAATATGAAAAAGTGTGTTTTGGAACCACTGGTGGTCTCAAGGAATTGAAAAGGTTAAAACCTTTTGAGGGGTGCCAATGATTTTGTTCCAATTTTGTTTAAGAATATACCATTCTTAACATGAAACAACATTCTCATGGAAAAGATCTGCATTACATTGCTGGCACACCTACCTTCTTTGGTCCAGGCCTTTAGCCTTCTTAGCTTGGTCTGAGTCAAAACAACAGGTGTGAAAGGTGCTTTGTACGATTGTCCAGACCAAAATTTTGCCTGAACAAATGGTTCTAAACCATGGTTCGGTTCGTTTGCAGTGTGACAAAACGTTTTTGGACAGTTCGGCCTTTTTGACCCATTACAGAAACTTATGCCAGGCTCTGCAAACCCATCAGCGTCAAGTATAGGGCGACTCAGGCCACATAGGTGATGACGACAGGACAGGTTTCTTTAGTGTACCCACTAAATCACAATGTGAAACCGAAATTAACTGGATCAAATGTGTACAAATGTAACAAAAACATGAACCTCGGTTGAGACCTTGACCAGACGTTCAGATATGAAAATGCCCTTAGAGAAATACTAAGCAATTTCTCCAAACACTTTTGAGGAACATTTGAATGATCATATAAATGATTAAATAATTGACTGTATGCTAGCCCCAAGCTAACAGTGTTGCTGTTACATCTCTAGAGGCCAATGGTCCCCAAGTTATGCAACTAGTCACACTGTCATTGTTGCCTCACCGAAACAGACCTACACAATGTAATAGCTGGACAAGCATCGACATGTTTGAACAGTAGGACACGGAATATAATGTTAATGTCATGGTGACGTCGCCAGATGGTGAGAAAAACAACAAAAATATTTACGAATATATTTAGAACGGAGTATTAAAAGCACAACAGGTTTGTTTTTCTACCTATGTGATCTCATATTTCCTGTCAGTGTAAGTCAGCAACAACTTTATTTCCTACTGGCCACTTCAGGGGTAACAGAGAAATGCAGTAGTAAATTAAACTATTGCTCCAAGAACAAATCAGAAAGACTAGCGACCCAGAGGTTGCAAGGCTCTAGGTCAGAGGTCTTGATCTCAACTTACCTCTAAGCAGAGTGAAAGAGGTCTGTTGTGCACTCAACACAAACAACTAGTACCGTTTCTTCAAAAAGATCTAACAAAAACAAATTATGGTCAGGAACGTTCACCCTCTATATGACTAACATTATTTCAAGCTCCTTTCACATTGTCACTTACCGACAATCCCTTTGACTGTTTGGGAGGTATATCCCCTTGTAAGCCTTTATTTGCTTAACACATTCTAAAACCTTCCCCTGCACAGAACTCACCAAAGGGGACAGGTGGTGAGCGTTTGAAGAGAGGTGGATAGTAGATAGGAAGAAACATATTGACATTTATATTGTAAACTCTTCTTCCTTTATGGAGGGGAATTTACCTAAGTGCACACCTGCAGCTTCATTCACATGCTGTGGATTATTCTTTGTCCATGTGGGGCTATGAGAAAGTTCCCCATGCTGAGAGGATGTTACATAATGTCAATATGTGCATCAACCTCGCAGGAAAGTTAATGCAGCCTGGTCAACGGAGCTCCTTTTTAGCTCAGCAATGAAAAGTGGCTTAACTGTCAGTCATACTTGCAGAATCACCATTAATGTCTTGAACAAATTTTAAAAAGACAGTATATAGCTAGAATATAAATAAATATGCACTGCGATGGACTGGCGACCTGTACAGGGTGTCTCCTGCCTTCCAGACTGCTGGGATAGGCTCCAGCACCCCCCGCGACCCTGACGGAGAAGCGGCTTAGAAAATGGATGAATGGATGGATAATATGGCTCAATAGCTCACAAAAACACCAGCATTACGATTAGAGGTGGGCAATACAGCAAAAATGTAATATCGCAATGTTTTAAGATGCTTTCTCGATACATTTCTCTCACAATATTTTTTTCTGACATCTGAGAAGTTCGAACTTTTAGAAGATACCATTAAAGACTTTGAATATAATGGTTTCTATGCAACATTTAATTTACTGAGCTGCACTAAATCACTTTATTACATTAAAGATATCATATTCTTGTTATGTTTTACTGCACTTATGTTTATTTGCCTGTATTCTTATGATACATAATGATTTTACAAGTAAAAACACGTTGCCTCAAAGAATGGTTTCATCCCATTCATGGGGTTGAGGTCAGGGCTCTGTGTGGACCAGTCAATTTCTTCCACACCAAACTCGTTCACCCACCCATGCCTTTGGGTCTTGCTTTGTGCACTGGGTCTTAGTCATGCTGGAACAGAAAAGGTTCATCCTCAAACGGTTCACACAAAGTTGGAAGCAAACAGTGGTCCAAAATATCTTGGTCTGCTACTGGAACTGAGGGTCCTAGGCCAACCCCTGAAAAACACCCTATAGCATTATCCCTCCTCCACCAAACTTCACAGGAAGAATGCAGATAGGCAAGTAATGTTCTCCATTCACCCCCCCTAATGCTGACTTCTTTTGCTGATGTTGCTTCCAGAAAAAAAAAATTGGAACTCTTCAGTGAGTGATTTAACAGAGGATAGGCACTGTGTGTTTCAGCACTCAGTGGCCCCACTCTGCGAGTTTGCGTGGCCTACAGCTTTGTGGCCAAGCTGTTGTTGCTCCCAGATGTTTCCATTTCACAATGATAGCACTTACATTTGGCTGGGGAAGATCTAACAGGACAGGCATTTCACAAACTCACTTTAGGCAGAAGTGTCATCCTTTGACAGTGCCATGTTTAAAGTCACTGAGCTCATCAGTATCACCCATTTTACTGGCAGTATTTGTCAATAGAGACTGCAAGGCTAGGTGCTTAATTTCATCCACTTGTTAGTGGCAGGTGTGGCTGAAACAGCTGAACTCAATACATTTGTCCATATAGTGTATATTAGTGTATATGCCAAATACATACTGTCTACTATAAATGACTAGACACAACTATTTATACTTAATTTAGAATGACATAATGGCAGGCATACAAACAAACCAAAGCAATGATTAGTAAGTCATCCATCTTTTTGTCTGACTAGCATCTGCACAACGTAGCTCCAAGGAATTAAAATGCAATTAAAAAAAGTCCATGACCCGACGCCATCAGAAACTTTGCTTGCCCCTCCGAAAAAGCTAGCATGATCTTATATACTAAGGAGTTTTAATCCTGTTATATAATCTACAGTAGCCTATACAGTTATACAAACCCAGCTTCAATATGTCCAGCCCTTCCAGCCACCCACTGTGAGAGACAGAAGAGGACAATTCAAGCAAAGTTTCCCGCTTTCTCTCGCACAATCCAAACTGTCATTCCAATTTCCAGAGCCGCACTTCTGCTCATTACTTCTAGCCCAGTGGCCACAATCAACAGGTTCTGGTAGCTCATGGGTGGCTTGTCCTCGAAAGGACAGTCGCATTCACTCGCATACACACACGCACGCACATATGTGATGTCAGAGATTTGTTTTTTTAATCATAGGGAGGACGTGCGTTCCCTCCCATCTCCTGCCGAGCGCGCCTTTTCTGGGCAGCTGTCCCTATGCTGTATTTGTGAGTGTGTGTTTGTATGTGCGGCTGGATTCAGCAATTGGGAGCTGCATGCCACTCATATGTCAGGGGACAATACGCAGGCCAGGGCAGATATTGGCGAACAATGGTCATCTGTCTGGTCGCCCAGAGACAACGCGCCAATAATAAGGGGCTGTCAAAATGATTCAAATTGGCCCCATGGTCAGACAAGTCTTTGTTTCTGTGAATGGACAAGGTTGAAAAGAACGAAATGTTGCCCTCATTTTCAAAATGAAATCAGAAGCATGGAGCAGGTCACACTTTGGCCAATCAGAAGTTGGTTCAAAAAGCAGGTGCACCACATCAAATTTTATACTGTCTGTTACCAATTCTAGAAATTGTAACCACTGTTGATTAAACATCTACTAGATTAGCCTCGCGGACAGTGCTGTTTAGAAGCCAGAGACCTTCATTTATTTTATAGTTAAAATGGATAAAATGGAGTACAAAGTTATTCATATTCTAGGAGATTTTCTGAGGAAATTAGACAAGAAGAAGATTCACTTACATAAGGAAGGGGAAATTCAAAGGAAATTAGGTAGAGAAAAAAAACAGTAGTTTCCAAAACATTATTAAAAGAAAACAACCAGACCATGCCAGACCTGGTAGACCACCGAAATGGTCACCTTTAGAAGGAAACCGTAAAGCTGATATCTTTAAGAGAGGAGAAAATCAAGCTCCATTCTGCATCCATAGGTGTTTCTGTCCATCCTTCCACTGTGAGAAGACAACTCAGCACTGTGGGTCTGAAAGGATGTGTAGCTGCCAAGAAGCCCTTACTGAGGACAGGAGACAGACAAAAAAGATCATGCCAATAAGCTGCTGGTGTTCTCACACTGACCACATGAGAGTGTTTGGGACCACTTGGATTTGAGAAGCAGAAAATTTTCCCTTCCACTTAGCCCTCTGTTTTGCGTGTTGACGTCTAGGGATAGGGTGTCCCGATTTTTGTTGAGATAGAGGGGTAGGGCAAAGTGTTAGGGCTACATGGCTCTCCAAACTTAGGCTTTTCAGAGACTCACTCCAAACCTTTGTATTATCTTAGTTTAATCTTGTTCCACTGTATTATAGTCATTTTCTTCACTAATAGCATGCTAAGGTCTCAGCAGCTAGCTAATTTTTCCGTTCCACCTTAAATAGTCCAGCACTTCTGATGCCTGAAGCGCCAGAATGTAACTGCTGTACGATTTAAGGTGAAAAGGGAAAATTAGAGCAAGAAGCTGGTGAAGAGCTTACTTCAGCTTCATATCACCAAAGAATTATCAGTGGGTGATAATACATAATTGTTATATATCCCCTCTTTGAAATCATATGATGCCCTAAACATAACTAAAGCCCAACAGTGAGATTGCTGAACTTTCACTGAAGACAGGCAAGGTCACCATTTCGTTGGGCAAGATTTTAATCACTACCCCCTGTAACTCAGTTCCAAGGGGTCAGGGTGACATTGAAAACAAGAAATGGGATTGGGCCTAAATGCTGAAAAAATATATTATATACAATTGTTGAGGAGCATGTGGAATTTTCTGTTAAATATATGTTTTCTGCTTTCTTCCTGACCCTAACATATAACTTGTATTCAATGGTTCTGTCTAGAAGTGAAATATATTAAGGGTGGTCTCTGACTTCTGACTCTGACTCTGATCTTACCCTGTTCTAGCCAACACTCAGAATATGTTTAGGTCTCTACAAGCAGAACACACAAAGAACTGCATGTGTGGAACTTCAGTGCAGGTTAGCAGCAGGCCTCACTCAGCCCTGTCATTGTGAGGAGAGTGAGGCCTGAGGGTTGTGAAAAACCCACCCAGTGCTTGAGGAATTTATGCCTAGTCACACAGACGATGCTTTTTTTTTTTTGGAAGTTTGAGTGTGATCCAAAATTAACAGTACACGGGCTGGGTTCAGGTCAAAACAAGCAAATTAAACTGAGTGCTGTGTCTGTATGCTTTCCTATCTGAAACAATGCCTCAAATACAACATATCAGGGTATTTAAACACCACAAAGCACTGGTTTTACTTCAATATGGCACATCGGAACCACAAAGCTATACAGCTGTTTCACTCTTGCTGTGGTAGGTATGCTTGTAAGTGCCATCCCAGTTCGGTTTTGGTGAATGTACTGCCTCTAACAAACGGATTTGTAGCCCAGAGAGAAATTCATAACAATAAGTCACCTTTCCCAAACCCAAGGATGCTTTACGCCTAACAAAAACTACCAAAAAAATTATCAAGAAGAGTAAAGACAAGAAAAAAAGAATGTTTTAGCAGAGATTTAAAGGCAGACAAAGATGAGCAATTCCAAAGAGTGGAAGGTAGAGAATTCCAGAGTTTAGGGGCAGCAGCACTGATAGATCTGCCACGCATAGTAGAAATTCTAGTTGAGGGAACTGTGAGGAGTCCGGAATTAGAAGATCGGAGAGCACCAGAAGGACAACATAATGAAATAAGATCAGAAAGGTATGTCGGAGCCAGACCATGTGCAGCCTTGTAGGCAAGAGGAAGGATTTTGTACTTAATCTTAGAACTAATAGGAAGCCAGTGCACCTGTTGAAGAACAGGAGTAGTACGAGCTCTGCCCTTGGTGGATGTAAGAACCCCTGGCTGCTGAGTTTTGGATATATTGAAGACGATGGATCAGTTTAGCTGGAAGGTCATAGGAACGTGAGTTACAGTAATCAATGCAAGAGAAGATGAAAGCATTAATCAACATTTTAGCATCAGTATCATTAAGCATATGGTGTAAACGTACAATGTTATGCAGATGATAATATGAATGGCCCTAGCTTAATGTGACACTCAGAAGTGAGAGATGAATCAAGAAGACAGCCAATGTTCTTAACAATTGGGAAGGCTTAGCAGCGATACCATCAATGTTGACTATAAAAGTTCAGTATTTGAGAAAGTGGGTTTTAGAGATGAAAATTTAGAGGAGTATATGTGGCCCTTACTGGTTGTGCTATTCACCTTCCTGTGGTTGGTGTAGTGTAGTGGGTAACACCTCTGTCTTCTATGCTGTAGATTGGGGTTCAATCCCCACCTGGGTAAGCACCCTACACTATACCAGTAAAAGTCACTGGGCAAGACTCCTAACACTACCTTCCCCTACCTGTATAACAATGATCAAGTTGTAAGTCACTCTGGATAGGAGCATCTGCCAAACGGCACACCTGGAAACTCCAACGCTTTCAGTGAAGAGCGGGAATCAGAGACTTGTGTAACAGACTTCATCCCAGCTCCTCCCAGCAGCACAATCACACAAGCTAACAAAACACAGGAAAGAGCTACAAAGTGACTTCAGTTAGGAAACACGGCGCTCTCATTTCTGCAGGTTTAGCAAGGGATGCAGAGCTGGCAGTAGGACTTGGGCTGTCTTCCGTACAACATGCAAGACTTCCTTTTATACTTCTTGTCCCATTCAGACTCTTACCTAATGGGGCGGGGTGCAGAATTAACAATTGGCTACATCTTGTCATCTTGGACCAATTCAGGTTATTCAAATAGGAGGGAGTCTCTCATTGAGCTCCATACAGTGCATAGAAGTCTATTATCCCTTCACTCTAACACAGAAAACAGATCACATCAATTAATGACCCACAAATATCATGTAAAATTACACAGCACAACAATAAGAATCCCTCTGACTTTGGCAGCATAAATCAGATCTGGTTAGAGTATTCTAGTAAGAGTTAACCATCACAATGTTACACAAACAATGTTACAAAAAAAATATGAGGGATATGCACTCTCCTCACGTTTATTGCCATATTTTAACTGAGAAGGCAAAAAAAGGCCAAAAATTGTGAAAAGTGTTTTCAGTTTTCAGCTGGAAGAGAAAAACAGCCAAACCTTTTGACCATAAATAACAAATATTAAAAAGGCTTAAAATTAATTGTCATTTTAATGGTAATGAAAATGAGAAACAGCAAATAAAACTGTCTGTTCCCCTCACTCTCCTGTGCCAGTCAAACAGTTTAGGCAGCAATGGGCCAAAAATGCCAGGTGTCCCAGTTGCTATAAGGAACATTAGTCAAGCAGTTCATAATCTCAGTCATAGTGAGTATTAAAAAGGAGTACAACATCCAAGAACTTCTCCACTGCAGATCTGACATCATTTAAAAAGCTGAATATGAAGAGAACAGCAAGAACAACAGAATCCAAAAGGAAAGTCAAGTTTTAAAATGGCAAAAAAGTTCACAATAGTCAAAGTGCAAAGTATAAATAGAAATTAAAGAAATTTATTGCCTTCACTCAATCATTCTCTGTTGTTGTCAACACTGGATTTCATGGCACATACTGCAGCCTGCATACGGGAATAAATTTAGCAAGTTTTTTTATGCAAATCGTCTTTATTTATTGTCAGCTTTTTTTGGTGTTCAGTTGAATTTTGGTTTTGGTTTCAGCCAAGAATTTTCATTTTGGTGCATTACTAATTTAGACCCCTTTCTTCTAGATCTTCTAAATCAAAGTTGAAAAGGAAAGGAGCTCCAACATTGAGGTCCACTTTTGCTATTATATAACCATCTTGATCATTGAGATGTAAAAGAAGGATATATGCTGTGGATTCCTGCAATTGTCTTCTGTAGTAGGCAGTAGAGTTGTGGTGGGAATCATTCCTCACCTGGGAACCTGATCCCTGAGGAATGCTTCCCTCCACGACCGGATGCGTCCATAGCCTCTGAACCTCGGGAGGCAGTCAACTGAAGCTGCCGGATTGAATTCTCCCCTGATTCGCAACACAGATCCCTCTATTGTCCAAACATCTCTGTTTCCAGAGAGCAGTCATGGGGAAAGGAGCTGAGAAGACAAGAAGGAGGCCAGCTTTGAAAACTTAGCAGTGGATAAATGTTTACTATCTCTGTTTTCTATTCTTCATAACAACTATGACCTCCCAGCACAATTCAGGAAGCAACGAAACTCTAGTTTGTACTTGCGCAAGTGGAAAACAACCAAGAGGAGCAAAAACTGGCCTTGCTTATCAAGCCAGTTAAATGGTCCAGAGGAACTGAACCTCACATCCAGTGCGTTCAATCCATCATCACGATGCCACGAGTCCAAAAATATCAGGTCCAATTAGTGCTAAATTTGTGGTGCCATGTAGTGGACAGAAGGACCTTAGTTCCAACTAATTGAACACCTTCAAAGTTCTCTCATGATTTTGTTTGAAAATTCTCAGACATGATGTGAGGTCAGCGTGTGCCTCTCATTAACTCGGAAGACCCTACCAAGCATCTGCTCAACTGTTAGCCAAGCCGTGGCCCTTTTCTGTTTCTTTTCTATCTAATCGTCATGACACATATTCACAAAAGTGGTTGGCTAGTGTCCACTCTGCAGCAGCACCCCTCCTTTGGCCCAACCTAGCCTTAGCCTCTGCACCCTCCTGACAAGAGGTGCTTGGCCAGTCTGGTGTCTATGGCACCATCTCCTCATCTCCCATCTGTTTCTGGCTCTAGCCGCACGCTTCAGCAGCCTGCCAACCGTGCCAGAACCTCACGGCCATTCATACACACCAGCTTTGATTCCTTTTGTTGCTGTTAACTGTACTGAGGAGTCCACATTTGTTCGGGAATAAAAGAGGTCCTTGTATCTTTACTCAAGGGTGGGGCTGGGGTGCTGCAGAGGAAGGGAGATGCTGGACTGGTGTTTGTTTTATGTCTGTTTACCCGCACTTCAGTGTAGTGTGCATTCCGCTCCTCTGGCTCCTGACGCTTGTGCACAATATCCCTGCATTGTTCTGGCGATGGCCTTTTCACCAAAGATGCACTTCAGCAATTATGCTATTCAGGGACGGTTCAAAGGCTGCCACCACAGTAAACAAGGCTGTCAGACAAGATGACTAGATAACTTGTATTTCATCCATTTATTGCTGACTGTAATGACCATTAGGACACAAAAGGTGACATGGGGACATCTCTAGGCTGCCTATTTGTTTTCCACATGGCCAAGCAAACACTGACAGGGCATAAACTTAATTAGCAAGTAAAACATTCTGCCAAATGCATGCAAGAGAGCTAAACGTACCATGTTGGAAAGCTAAATATAATCATTTACAGTGTCTCTATTCGTGCTGAAGTAATGGCCAAACTATCCTTGGATTTATCACAGAATACATATCGCTGTTGTCAGAAGAAAACCTTGTATCTCCAAAATGGTAACTTTACAGAAGAAGGGAAAAACATACTTAACGCTCGATGTAAGTCAATGGAACCAGACATTTTTCCCAAGTAATTTTGGGTCATTTCTTTGGTCCATTCTTCATTAAATTTACATCCAATGTAAAGGACAACAGGTATTTTCAAATTATGTCATAAAACGAAAAGCAACAAAAATTGAGATACAAGGTTTTCTTCCGACAGCAGCAATATATTGCCAATGTCAACAACTGCAGGGTAGACCAGATTTTCTCAGAATAACTGCCTATGACATGTAGACCCCTCCAGACAAGCCTTGTGAACAAAGGGAGTCTCTAAGACATTCAACTACAAGACAAGTTCATTGTGATGCAACAACACTTATGTTTACATTACTCTGACCCCATGTTCTTAACTAAAGAGTCTCACCCAGAGATGCATACAAGATGACTACGGGTGGTCAACCCAAACTGCCTTCGCGTCTCTCGAGGGATGTAAAGGTCCAACTTGCGAGGGCCAAAACAAAACTCCAATATACAGCAGAACTGACTGAACCCCCACCCCCACCCACTCGCACACCTCCCAGTCTTTCGTTTGCTCTCTCCCTCCTTTTCCCTAAAGCCAAACTTTTCTTTTTATACAGCTGTGGGCTTAGAGATGGGGTAGGGACCTGGGATCTCGGGTAGAGGACTAATGAGAGCTGGGAATGATAAAGGGGAATGAGGGGGAATGAGGTCAGCATGCTAGGGGTAGGATGACCCCCCCATTAGGGAGCATTGGCCAGCCACCGTCTTGAGCCAAGCTTGCTCCATGACCCCCCACTGGGCTCTGTCATATCTGCTGGAGGGGAAACTTGTCAAATAGTATGTTTCTGGCTGGGAGAGTGGAGCTGGTGAAGAAAGTTGAGGACAAGAATTGGGTAAATGGGTGGGGGTGCAATCCACATTTCCAGGATGGCAGGAGCACTTCTTTTGTTCTCTTGTTCTTTTAGTGTTTACAGAGTTTCAAGACGGGGGAAGACAATGAGTTTGTTAATGTTATCTGTTTCAGAGTTCAGTAAACACTCCTAAAGGAGGGGCAAAATGCAATTCATCAGTCTCAAGAAAACCCAGTCATCGGTCACTTATCCAAAGAATGAGATACAGTACTGCGCAAATGTCTTAGGGCAGGTGAGAAATGATATGCAAAGTTATTTATCTGGGAAGTAAATATTTATCTGGGAAGTTTCCTTGTGGAGGCCCAGTATTTACAGTTCCCATCCAATACTTAATACGGCTAATCAATATTTCACTCATTTTAATCAGGTGTGCTGGTGGTGGAATTTATTCATGTTCTTCCAACTAGTCTTTGAACCAGGCATAACTAATTTGAGTGAACACAAGACATTCTTTTTGATTTTTCCTCTATTTATATTTTTTCTGTTTTATTCTCACCAGTGTTTTTACAGATACAATCACACTTCCTGCTGAGACTAACAGCTTTTACACAGTACTGTATGAGGAAATGCTCGGCCCACCACTGAAGAATTATCAGCATATCTGTTTCACAATAAGATTTATCCTGTCAGTTAAACTGATATGTGGCCAGTCCTCTTGCCAAGTGTCAGGCCTCTGATAACTATATGTTAACGAGTAGAGTGACAGGGTCTGGACCATTGTCTGCAATCACTGTCCGTGAGACAAAAGAAACACCTGCCAGATTAGTTTCCTGATGACCCATCAGCAAGGACAGCACTGCCCCCATACTGACCTGCCATGTGCCGGACACAAGGCCCTCATTGTTAATCCAACAGCCCAGCTCCTCATTTCCAGGGAAACCCCTGGGGGATTGAGTACAGTATGACAAACCCCAGGGTCAACTTGGCAGCACAGTACAGTATACGGCATGTGGCTTTATATCGGCTTAACTGTGTGCCAAGAAAACGAGCCCCCCTGGGCCACTGATCCAGCGGGGTGTGCAAAACACATGCACCCGTCCTTCTATAACAAGCAATAAAAGGTCGCATTATGAGGGCATGCAGCTACTGTACAAGAGCCCAATCTGTCCACGGACTGCCGTGTATTGTGCATGGGCACAGAACCATCATGTGCAGGTGCAGGTGTCATTTTCTAGGGCCGGTGCCAAAAATGACAGCATGGGCAAAGGGACATGTGGCATGACGCTGCCTAAAGGAAGCTGTGGCAGACACTTGTTGCACATCTGTCTTTGGCTATATAACTCTATACTTCTGAAATGCTTCACTTTCAAAGGTGCTCTCTTATTGCAGTTGCTGCAGTTATACACTTATAGCGACATGTTAATGATTAGAATTGTAAAAAGTCTATATTTCTGTGAAAACTCAAGGGCGTGCAGTGTTTCAAAGGCAAGCAAATCCTTTAAATTGGCCATTGTAAAAGTGAGGCCCAACACTCCGGATGTAATCTTTGGGAAGGAATGTATAAATCACGCTGCACATCTGTGGGGACTATAAATGGATAACTATAACTTTTTTCCTTAGCTGGTTAAAAAATTGAAAAACACACCCATTTGCTTTTTAACAGGCTCTTACCATACCTTGCATTGCCTGAATGCCTCTTTCATCCCCTGCAGGATGGTTTGACCATTCCACACTAATGTGATTGAGATGTGCTTGTGGTGGTGATTAGCTTGCAGAGGTAGAAGACAGTCTTAAACCAAGATGAATGTTTTTAAGCAAAAAGGAATCTAGGCATCTTTGACATCAAGCATGCTCCGTTTTTCCTTTTAAAAGAACATACAATGTTGGTGCACTCAAAGCCGAGCCAGGAGTGATATGCAGCTTAAGTAAGTGTCGGCAAGGCTGCAGGCTTTCCTGCATGCAGTTGAGTCGCACAGTGCGCCAGCTGATAAGCCGGGCTCATGGGAACAGAGAGAGAGGTCAGCCTGCAACTCAGCCTGCTCAGGTACATGTGCTGCGCTGGATTCCTGGATTCTGCCGCCCACGCCGCGATCACAGGTTAGAGGGTGCAGTCAGTGTGGAGCCACCTCAGCAGAATGCTTGTTTGTTTTGGAGAGTAAATAGAGACCAATTACCATGCGGTAACTTTGATCAAACCTCTGCGTTGTTTGGGGAAAGAGAGACCGAGTTACCATGTTCTAAAGCCCTGGCTTGATGGATACCTCATAGATTTACAGTGTAATTGACAAAAAACTATGTATCTACGGAAATACAGATGACCAGTAGAGCTTTGAGTATTTCATAGGTGTTCTTGGGACTTGCTCTTTAACTTTGGCTTTAATTCTCCACACTCTTAGTTCTCTTTGGGTACTGAAATGATAGTGTTCTTTATAACAGCAAACATAACTTTGGGCAAAAGGATTCCAATGGATAAAAAGGGAAAATTCTCTATTCCTTTTATAATCCTGAGCAACAGAAACCGAGAACTACTCAAAAACGCAATGGTGGCTCAAAAGTAATTCAATATATCAGGTTTACCGGCAACATAGACAAACCTTGAAATATGCGAAACCTAAAATCCAAAACAGACCCACTGACTATACTCTGAGATTCCACAGCCACCGAGAGACAAGTTCCACTGTGACTGAGCGCCACCCTTTGGTAGACTATGTCATTGGCCATGCCTGTAATTCCACCTCAAAGGACATACAAATGAAGAGGGGTATCAGCACAGGGCTTTATGCAGAATGATTCGCAGCATCTTCAGACAAAGCTCCCCTTACTTTGGGGCTTGTTTAAAGAAATGGAGGTCTCATCAGAAAGTGAATGGAAGGAACAGCACTCAAGACAAACATGCTTTCATGAGAGGGAGTTTCTGAGCGCGTAAATCCTCCATGCTCTCTTTGATAGAGCCTGAATTCAGAGGTCGATCATGTAACAACAACAAGCGGCGACAACCCCGGCACCCCCACCAGCTTGTGAAAAACACAAGATCTCGCGATGGGCTTCGGACTGATCCAAAAAGAGTGCCGTCTTAAGATGCTCGCACATTCGAATTACTCTAATGCAAGTGGACAGGCAATCTCTACGCTATAGTCAGCGGGCACAATGCACTGTAATTATGCATTCACAAAATGCAAGCATTTAAAATGTAGGTGTAAGAGAACTATAGGCCTGGAAAACAGAAAATAGGCCACGACTGATGTGAAAGTAAGTGATCTACCCTCAGAGCCGTATAAGTAAACTGAGCCCAGTGTCCTTAGTGAATAGCTGAGAGTAAGGCATGATACAGGGTTCAAATAAATAAACTGATTTGGAGTCTCCTATACCAAAAGGTCAGCACTACGAATTGAAAGAGGCTGAGAAGTTTACCATAGGCTGTGTAATGCGGGTGCTTGGACATGGTTGTGCTTTTAAAAGAAGAAGTGTCCTGCTTTCAATTGCTGAAAAGAAAACAGGCGGCAGAGGAAGTGAACAGACGAGGCCCAACCTTTTATGCTTGACTGGTGATTATATCATTAAAATGGCAAAAAAATGGTATTAAAAGCAAACTATATACATACTGCTGTTGTCGGAACAAAACTTTGTATCTTCATTTTTGTTATGCTTCAGTTTTTGACATAATTTGAAAGTGAATGTTGTCCTATACACTGTTGTTAAATTTCATGACGATTGGACCAAAACAAACGACCCAGAATGACTTGGAAAAACATGAGTTCCATCGACTTACATTCAAAGTCAAGTAGGTTTTTAGAGTTTTTGTTCCGACAACAGCAAAATATTTGTATATATGGAGACAGAGATGCTGTAACATGGCACAGCATTGTTAAAAGAGCAAAAACTTAAGGGCCTAAAGACAAAACTACACCAGTCACTGAACAAAAAACTACTATTTCATGATCTCAGATCGCAGATGCTTTCTTCCAGTTAGCCTGTTGAACAAAAGACTTCGCAGACGAAAGAACAATGTACAGACAACATGAAGGAGGGCTAGAGCTCACTCTGCTCTTTCTTCCAGCCTCTTCTCTGAGCCTGAGATTGAGAGCTGCAGAGGGTCTATATTTTCTTAACAGATGGGTGCTCTGCTATGCTAAGCTGTGAGGGTGTAGCCCTTGTGGTGCATACGTTCAGAGATGCAAATGCAGACTGCCGGCAGATGTGGCTTTAAATAGCGTCACACAGAGAGCCCCACTGCTGGAACCCACAGGGCTCAGGCCCGACCAGGGCTGGGTGGGGGAGCCTCCCACATGAAAATAAATGGATCTCTTTGGGTTAGGGCTAGTTTTAAAGCATTAAGGCCTCTCACTCAAAGACAGAGGGTTTGGTGGAGGGGAAAGGAATGGTTAAAATGTGCATTTAGCAATGTTGTATGAAGAGGTTCAGGGTACTGTGGTGAGGTAGGGGAGTACAGCGTGCCATGTAAAAAACAAAGCAAAAACAATAATGCAGATGTATCTGCAAAAATGAGAAACATTAGAGCAGTTAGTTCTGCCATCGTTTCCAGATAAAACCAAACAGGAAGCATGATGGCTTGTGACACTCCTAAAAGAGTTCAGCAGAAGTTGATGGATCAACCTGGAAAAAAACACATGAAAGTAACAAATTTAGGTTTGAACAAAAGCTCAATTCTAAAACTGCTCTTAAGTAAATGCAAAGCTGAAGCAGGAAGTGGTGAAAGTTAAATAAACACTCGCAGTGCTCGAACAGAGGCCTCCCAGATGCAGCTTAAATGGGCCGGAAGAGTTTTTTTTTTTTTCTTCCCCTTCTGGAAGGAATTCCCATTCACAAAAAAGATGAAGTGTTTTAAAACAGGCTGATTCCCCCATTTTTGTGAGACTGATGAGGCAACAGGTCAAAGGAAGACCAAGTCATGAATCATTACATAATATGTTTCATAAATAAATACATATCTGCACCAATTTATAACCAAATGTAGCACATAATACTGTTAAATCATGGCTGCAGTTACTCCGCTTCCAATTTCTAAACACTTATATTCAAGCACATCAAAGGTCTTCTCTAACAGTTCTATGACTAAAATGCCAACTCCAGACTGACACAGATTTCCAAACTTTGTTGGTGATGGTTTCAAAACAACAGGCCTTAGACAAAAAAAATGATGGTATTTTTGTGACTTTTAGAGCAAAAAAGGCAAAATATGAGAATTCAATTCAATTCAACTTTTTCATTATACAGGGACTCATTCACTCGAAAGAGGCCCTGAATATTGCGTTCTCTGTTTTCTGGGTATGCACCCGGTGCCTACCTCATCACTCCATATACTGAGGAGCTCATTGCACGTTGTTGGTTCAGATGGATTTGTCCTAGCGAGAGTTATTATTGCATATTCAGGGCCTCTTTCGAGTGAGTCTTCCTGTACCTGTACAGTATAGCGAAACACATCATGGATACTTCAGCAGATAAACACTGAGACAAGGGCATGAATGCACATGTACCAGTAGGATGACAGTATATACCTAAAAAAGGAAAATACTATAAAGGAAAACAAACAATAAATATATATATTAAACAATAAATACAGAATAAACTAGAGAGGTGTACCAGTTCACAGAAGTGTGTAAATGAATGTGCAAAATGAGCAAAATACTCTATATGCAGCAATTTTAGTGCTCAGTAAACAATGGTGTAAATGTTAGT
Source organism: Pygocentrus nattereri (assembly GCF_015220715.1). NCBI lineage: Eukaryota > Metazoa > Chordata > Actinopteri > Characiformes > Serrasalmidae > Pygocentrus > Pygocentrus nattereri. The sequence goes on from NC_051225.1 coordinate 11,333,995, forward strand.
CAATCAATCAGTTCAAGTATGTATGCAGTCAGACAGCAGCGTGGAATAACATTAAAGAAGAAAGAAAAAAGCTTCTCATGTAACATTGCATGACCAGATAGGTCAACGAAATCTCTGCATTTGAAGAAGTAAGAGCAAGTTCAAAAATTGCACAGCTTCAGCAGTTTTCATCCCTATTTCAACTGCTTGTTTGACCTTATTGGATAAAGAAACAGGGGTCAAATCTTCTGTTTGTGCAGAATCATCTGAAGATCAATTTATATGGCTGTAAATGATCAGGGCCCACTGGGACTTCCACAACGCAGGGGTCAAGACCATGGAAAACTGAACTGAGGTCAAACAGTGTTGGACGTAGTATGTAAGTATTGTTCCGAAATGTATTTTTTCCTTCTCAGGTGCATTTTGAATGAACTGTTTTTGTAAAGTCACAAAAACCAACACATTTACAGGAGTTCCCAAAAGTCTGAGACAATACGGAAAATCTGGGATTTTTTTCTCAGTTAAACCTATAAACATTTGAAAACAGAAAAAAAGAAAACAGCTCCATTAAAGCTCATGTTCAGATGATTTCATCTACTCATCAGAGGCTTTTGCACAAAACTTGTGGAGTCCATGCCAACCAAAGTGCACACTGCCAGTGAAGCAATAGGGAGTCATACCAAATTCTGAATTCTTGTAAATATTTGACTTTTCACTTAAATTATGCTGATATAATATGTAACGAACACCTGTAACTGTAATCAGTTAGAAAAGAAAGCAAATCAGAGGCATTTTCACTAGTGGTCTCACATTTGGGCTATACTTTACATACATCTGCCTACCCAGACTACAGCAATTTCCATTCATGCTGAGGTTATAAAGAGTGTAACAATACAAGGCTACCAATCAGAGCATAGATCATTTACATATATTAGTCTTAGAGACACTAACAAAAACAGTTTGTTTGATTCTAAGAGATCAAGAGAAGTTAGAAAACGGCCATGTAAAAATGAATAATGATTGCGTTTGGTACATAAAGCCACACAAATATTCGTGCACAATTCTAGAAAAATGTAGGACAAGGAAGAGGAATCATTCAACAGCTTCTGGAATGACTTTCCAACAACCTGTGATACACCTCTCACGGTTCTCTAACGAAAGTCAACATCAGGCCTGACCTTTTGAAGTGGCCGTTGTGCAAGATTTAGGCCATCTGAACTGAGGAATGACGAGGTGTATCTGAAGTCATCCAGGTTTTTTGGACTGTCTTGATTGTGAATTCTTCTCCGTGATGTGAAATTACTGAGAGAAGGCACTGTTTATGATTTTCTAATGAAGATTAGACTGGAATCCTTAAGGCAGGCAAACAAGAAATAGCCACATATACCATGAAACTGAGGGCACAGAATGCTGTGAATATGGGGGGGAGCTACTGGAGATGGCTTTTAAACGGTAAGTGGAAAAAACTTAAGGATGCTGTAAGGGTGAGAGGCCTCTTGCAGAGGTGTGAATCATTGCTTCCTCAGAAAACGAAAGTGTCCCATTCATGAACTCATTCCACTGATATTAGCTTTGTTCGGATAGGTCAGGTTTTCCTGGTGATAAAAGGAGAAGTGGAGGGCAGGTTTACATGCTGACTTTGCCACAGGCAACAACCATCTCTGGTGGTCCCATTAGGGGCCATTAGTTTTATTGACATTTTTTAAGGGCTTGGCATCCAGGCTGACCTGGAGCTTAACTCTGGGCCAGACACTACCATGATCAGGGCCTCCTATAAACATGGCTGGAGACACATTCCTTTGGGAAAGGACGCACCCCTGCTTCATCACAGCACTGGAGAGCATCTGCTTTGACACGGCTCAGGTTTACTATCTGAGGAATCACTTTTAGGCTTGTTTATGAGTGGCTGAGGTAACAAAGACATCAAGAAAACATTCACAGAAGTGAGAGTGACCAGATGGCAGGAGGTAAAAGGATTACCATGGGTCATCAGCTTGCTGATGGTCAAGTCCAGTCTTCATTCATACATTATGTCAGTTAGATATATTAAAGATTCAAAACTGGGATAGGCACATCACGACTATAAAATCTATATTAGGTTTATTGCTAAATGTTTAAAAGCTGTAGGGGAACAGAGATCACACCTGAAAGTATTATAGTTCCTTCGCAATGTGTAGGCTGACCAAAGACGGGTAGTAATAGAATGCATGTAACAATGTCAAGTAAATAGAAAACAAGGAGGCGATACTAAACGACAGTGATTAGATTTCAAATACATTTTAATAAGAGGATGATTCCCACCAGAATTACACGACAACTACATTTATGCAAACTCTTTAGTTGGTAGTTTTATTTTTATTATTATTTATTTATTTTTGGTGATGAACGTGTCATTTATGGGTAAGTCTCAACAGCTTTTCGGTTCTGACATTAGGGGGCCAGACAATTCTGAAGATGTATTCTGCTTCCCCAGCAGCAGTTTGTGATTTTTATTTAGCCTATATATAGAAATTTTAGAAAGAATTTCATTTTTATCGGCCAATCAGAACTGATCTGCAGTATTTTTCCAAAACAGTTACTCCTTTTCCCTAGTTTTCCTTGTCATCAGACTTGAAACTGGTTTGGATGACAGCTCTTTTATTCTCATTTGTTGCAGCATGAAATTCTACGATTTGACCTCCCCACCAATCTAATTTCTGCTAGAGGTAATGTACTTTTAATGCTGAAGTGAGCTGAACACAACATTAGCTAGCAGTTCATACAGTTAAATGAAAAGGAACAGAAGGACACTGAAATGCTCCTGAGGGGTACAGTGGGGTTCAATGTTGACTCGATTTCCTTCCTCAATAGTTTTTAAATGACGGGAGAAAAAATGTCAGTATGTGCAATTTACCGTTATTTATAACTAAGACAATCTTAGTTCTTAGTTCCTGAGTGGGACTAATTCTTTTAAACCTCATAGAACATGTATACAAATGACATTTTCTGGATCTTTTATGCTCACGAACACATATGAACTCGTAGCACTTAAAGTGAACACATTTATGATCTTTACGTTTCGAATGTTGTGATAGATGCATATTTACCACTTCTTTATTTGGCCATAATTGTGAGATGAGTGACCGTTTGCAGCACAAACTAAATATCAACAACTAATTCACTTCTTTAGAATATGAGATCTGCGCTCTGGTAAAGAAAAACAGACGAGCTCATCCAGAGGATGTCTTGCAAACATGTGAGTTCGACAACATTTTGGTTTCTGATCAAACACGCGCTGAGAACCACTGGATGTCAAGTGTGTGTTTCATGCCATCTGTTTCATTGGAAATGATTAAGCAATATTAGATGCCAATTAGTAATTATATTGTGATTAAATTGCAATAGGGGAAAATTCAAGTGTTATGTTAAGGCTTAGTAAAGCTCACATGTACTTCATAACTGAATTTGGATTACAATTCTACCATTTATCATGATAATTCCGCCGATGATAATCATTCCTCTTGATTTACACTGCTGTCCAAGCTTCTTGTACATCCCAGCCAAAGTCCACATGCAAATCAAATGGCGCAATCTGCTGTGACTTGGACAAGCAGAAACATGCTTATTAGCATATCCAACGCAAGTGAAGAGGTTTATTCAGCAACATGCGAACCTGGGCTCCAAGAAGCAATCAACGTACAACATGATCCATTTTCTCTTTGTTCTAAACACAACGTGATGAATGTCAGGCTATACAAGCATGTTGAATGAGGTCATGTTTAAAATATTTACCTGTCATTTTTTAACATCTGAACATTTGTATTCACTTAAAAAAAGAGTTGAAATAAAACATTTAAATTGTGAAATTGTGAATGTTTTGTTTTTTAGTTAAATAAACATTTTGAGAAAATGATAAGTGTTTGCTGAGGTGTTGCAAGGTGGTTGTTATGATATCAGAGGTGGTTGCTAAGGTTCTGCAAGGTGGTTGTTATAGTATCACAGATGGTTGCTAAGGTGTTGTTAGGCAGTTGCTATGATAACCCCGGCAGTTGCTAGGGTGTTGCTAGGCGGTTGCTATGGCATCACAGGTGGTTGCTAGGGTGTTGCTAGGCGATTGTCATGGTATCTCAGGTGGTTGCCAGGGGCCTGCTAGGCAGTTGTTAGGGTATCCCAGGCGGTTGGGTAAGGCTCTGCTAGGCAGTTGCCATGGCATACAGAATGTTTAATAGGTCACTGGTAGGCAGTTGCCAAGAGGTAGCTATGTGTTATCGAAAACGAGTCTATGGAAGGAACGAGAGATGAGAAAATGAAACAGAGGACTGTAAGTCAGGATGGCTGTGGATTAGAGCTTTGTGACCTACCCTGAGTGAGTAAATATACTGTGGTGACTGTTGGCAAAAAGAACGAATAGGGCTTTGTTGAGGCGAAAATAAATAGAACTCTATGTGAGGAACAAGGGATAAAAAAACGCCACAGAGAGGAGTGCAGGTCAGTATGGCTGCCCTGAGTGAGTACAGTGGCTGTTTAATGGCAGTCAAGAAAATAAATTATTAGGCTTATGTAATGAGGAAAATGAGGGGAAAAAAAAGACAGACATATGAGCACGGGTGAGAACAACAATGAACTTGTGCTCGGCGCCCTGCCCTGAGATGGGATATAAGAATAAAGTTTTTTGGTCAAGCAGAAGTACAGTGGATGGACAAGCAATTTTTTTTACCCCATTCATTCAGGCAAAAAAGATTGTATGGAAAGTCTATGTCAGTAAAAAAGCTGCATACAAGCTCACCAATCCGGATCAGACCGAACATTCCGAGATGGCGGGACAAGTTCCAAAAATCTGGCAGAAAAATAATAAGAAGACTATAAATCGGATATCAATGGTGATAACCACTAATAATTAGACTTTTCAAAGTTTTTCAAAGTCACTTTCAAATATGGCACTAATGGTATTTTCTGTCTACCATAAACTTTATCAAACTTTATCAAACTAAATATTGTGATGTATATCATGTAAGATTTTTGCCATATTTCCTACCCCTAATTTTATTCCACCAAAAAAAAAAAAACAAAACACAAACAGTGCAACAAAATCTAAATCATTTATCTGTCTACTTCCAAGCAAGATTAGAGGATAGAATCCCTGATGAATATTTTATACTTTAGATGGTTTGTGGGGAAACTGACGATGAGGCGTTTCGCAGAACAGGTCGTTGACTTTGGGGGTCCAATAAAACAATAAAAGGACACTAAATCCTACCAACAAGGATCTGTGGGAGGGTCACGGTCACACCACGCATGTCACAGTGCTGGGCGCCCCCGTGTTGATCACTTGGAGGCACATTGTTGGGCAGCTGAGCAGCAGCGTCACCATATAAAAATAAGAAAACAAAAAAGGGTGGTCGTAAAAAAACGAGCGACCAGACAATGGTCCTATTCTAGGCTCAAATGAGATATAAATGCTCCAAAAAGCCATTTGAAGGAGAGGAACTTTCCCATAAAAAATAAGTGCATTCTTGCCTTGACATTCCGTCGTAAATGTGTTGGTTCCTTTTGTGTGAATTATTGCCCTTCGACTCTTGCTTCATGGAGTTTGAACAATTGGCGATATCCATCATCAAGAAATGAGCGCTTTTTAATGCATTAGCTCATAAATGCATAAAAAGCATATTAAAGGCTGCGTGGGACTTTTCTTAATTTCCTTTTGCAGATTAGCAGTCGAATGCTGCACTGCCTGACTTCTCTCTCACCTTTTAGGCCCCACTGGCCCACGGATACAACACCAATCAATCAGCGACACTGGTCAGAAGCAAAGCGAGGCAGAATTCCAGAGCTCTCTCCCATGACAGAACCAACAGTCCGTTATAACTTAATGGAAACAACTGTATCGCTCTTGAGAAAATATGTATGCTACATTTCAGAGCTACTGAATCGGTCGTTTCTAGGACCCTTTGCTCAAATAACTCCATGACCTTTAGTTAACCTGCCCATTCAAGACATGTTTTGATAAAGTGCCGGTTTAATTTGATCAGAGTCAGGAGTGTGAAATGATCGTGACGCACGATTGTATACAAAAAAAAATGTAACACCATCAACAAAATGACATTTTCTTGATTTTCTATATGAGAACGAGTCAAAACATCCTCTACCAGAAACTTAAATATGCCATTTTTCTGCTGTAATGTTGGGCCACGTTTCATTCCCCATATTTTAAATTTAGCAAATAAACATTAATAAACAGTGACCGTGCATTAAATGTGCAGATGTATGTTCTCTGTGGTGGATGTGTTTTTATTTTCACTCAGAAAATTCACAAAAAATGATACACAGAAGCAAATACATAAACTGGCACAGAGCCAGGTTAGTGTGAGGATTAAGGTTAGGATTCAGGCCAGGGTGAGCAATTAGGATTAGGTTTGAGGGTAGTGTTAGGATTCAAGCCAGGATGAGGGTTAGGATTAGGTTTGAGGTTAAGGTTAGGATTCGGGCCAGGGTGAGGGTTAGGATTAGGTTTGAGGTTAAGGTTAGGATTCAGGCCAGGGTGAGGGTTAGGATTAGGTTTGAGGCTTAGGTTTGGAAGATGGCCAGGGTGAGGGTTAGGCTTAGAGCCAGAGCCAGGTGGAACATGTAACAGGTTTAATACTAACCATCTCAACATTAGTAACAAGCTATTAATGGGTTAATTAAATGAAGCTGTTTAGGGTTAGAATTAGGTCCAGGTTGAGGGTTAGGCTTAGAGCCAGAGCCAGGTGGAACATGTAACAGGTTTAATGCTGACCATCTCAACATTAGCAACAAGCTATTAATGGTTAGCTATTAATAAAAAGTTGTTTAGGGTTAGAATTAGGGCCAGGTTGAGGGTTAGGATTAGGTTTTAGGTTGAGGTTAAAGTTAGGGTTGAGGTTACAACTTCCAAACAAATCAAACCCCACATCAGCATGTATGAGAAGGAATGTTTAATCAGTAAATTGAGACATAACAGTCTTCTGGTATGATGAAGACCAGAGAGAGAGGCATTTATGCATGATTTAAAGCACATTACACAGATAGACAGCAAGTAGTTTAGGTCACTGTGGCTTCAATATATAACAAACTGAGGATGCAAATGCAATACTCAATTTTAATTTTGATAATCACGACAGTGCTCTGACAGTCATTCCCTCAGTGTGTTAAATTCTATTCTGCCATTTCACTTTGTCTCCTGCCTCTCGGATTTTTTCTCAGCAGCTTATCACCAATAAAAAGACAGATGATGTGCCATATGATCCTGCGGCACAGGAGTAATATGACCAGTATCACCATAAGAATGCCTGAAAACATTTTGAATTTACTATACGGAGCGATAGCAAAACAATGCTGTAAAGTGCCAACAGCCCTTTTTACAAGCCTCTATATTTCTCTTGATCTCTTTCCCTTTTTTCTACTGCTCTGTTTGACAGTTTCAGTGCCAGTGCCTGCCAGCCAAAGAGAGATGTAGAAGTATTAATTCCAAAGGAGGAGCAACAGTGAGTGTTTGGAGCAATGTGATCTCAGCTGCTTGCCAACCTCAGGCATGGGCAGCTGACAGGGCAAGGTTGGGTTGCTGTTGCTGTGTTGTCAGGATGTGGTGCTGGGGGGGGGGGGGGGGGGGGGGGGGGGGGGGGTACTGCGATGGGTGGTGGCTTGGGATGGGGGGGCGGTCCCGCGGCACTATTCAGCCATGGCTTTACCCACTTCAACCTGCTAACAATGACAGCTCTGTCCAGAAAACTCCAGGGCCGAGCCCCGGCCCCCCTCCCTGGCTAAGAGCCCCTGATTTGTGGAGTGTGCCCCGCTCCCTTCTCCCTCTGATCCCTTTTCTATCCGTCCTTTGCTCCTTTCTTCGTGCAAGCACTGATGTAATCCAAAAACATCCACAGGAGCAGCTGCACAGCGAAACTGTCCTCTCTAACTCTCTCCCTCGCTCGCTCCCTTTTCTCTCGGCTGCTTTCTTTCCTTTCTTTCTCCAGTGGCATGCAAGGCTGTCACGGGGAGGGGAGCTGCGGGGAGCGGAGACAATTAGGGCCTTTCTCTCCGCTAAAATGGGCTATCACTTCAAATCTCCTTTGCCATCTACCTCTGTATCCTGTTTGAAGAGCCTTCGGCGTCTGGGTCGAGGACAAAAAAAGGGAAAAATCCCAACAGTTTGGAGATGTGCCTTTGGACAACAGGCAGGTGATCAGACACAACAGAAAAATGACAGTAATGGTAAAACTGACAGGTTCCAATAGTAATTAGAGTAGTATAGTATTATATATGCGGAAAAAACGTACCTCGTGTTCAGCTGTGTGGAGTCGAATCCAAACCTGCGCTAGACCTACTACCTGTTGGTCTACTGCTCTACTCTTATCAGAGCTGCAACGTTCATGTATTTGAACGCAAGATCTTTCTGATAGAGACACAATAACACTTAGCTTGATAGAGGCATTATGGGATCTCTGGTATCCTTCAAATCACGTTAAAGACACAACTGACGTCAGTGGATTGTAAACGTCTCAAGGTGAACTTGTGAGATCAACACAACCTGTTTTCACTTGGAGCTTTGACATACTAATACATGCCTTGGTGAAAGCCCTGAGGGTCATCCTGTGTGGAAAAACCTCAGTCTATACCATCCCCTTAGTTGAGCACAAAGCACTATGCATACAAAAAAGGCCATCATGCATGTATGTCACATAGAAAACTGGCCTGCTGTCATTTGGAAATATGTGACAACAAACACTCAAAACAGTCTCCAATTAGCTACCATGCTATCAAGGTCCAGACCTGAGAAATACCTTGAGACCCTGACATTCCGTTTGACCCCATTTGACCTCTCAGAAATCTGAGGTGGGGCAAATGTCTGAGGAGTTTCTCAGCGAGCACTTGGTAATGGCTACCAGAGGGGTTGGAGCTGTGGAGTGCCAAGCAGAGAAACAGGTTAGGGCACTCGGGGTCAGAAACAGGACTCCATATAGCCACGGGGCAGGAAGTGGTCTGTTCAATCCAAGCAGAAAGGCAATGATGGCAAATAAACAGTGTTAAAAACCCTATTCAATCAAGTCTTCATTCAGCTGGGAACTTCTCTGCAGCAAGCTTGTGTCCAAGGAAGTCACAGAACAGGAGGAAGTAATAGCAGACAGGAGGCTCATTAATTAGGAGACACTTGGAGGGCTTCATTTGTTGTTCTTGATATGACCTAACTTTTTTATATATGATTTTTAATAATAGCCATTTACATAGATTTATATGAAAATTAAATAGTCCAATGTAGATAAACTTCCCAACAATTTCTTCACTGTGGTGGTGATAGGAACCAGAGTTTGTGATGTCCACAATGCAAATGTAGCCATTTGTCTTACTATCAAAAAAACACAGGTGAACCTCTTTATGTCTTTGTTTTTATATGTAACATTAATAATTGTAAGAAAGTGGCAAATCTGGGGGATAAATGGGTTCTATTTACACTATGTTGCCTAACAAAACCCTCCCTGTACCTCTAATCCATTGATGGGAAAAAAAAAAACTTTCAAAACTAATCTTTATTGTAAAAACAGTGTCTCAAGCATTAGGCAACATGTCTGTATGACAGCAACATATCTGAGACATCTTTTAGTCACATTTCACCACCACTGAAATGAACAATTCTGAAATTTCTCTGGAACATAGCAGTTCCACACCAAACCACTCTGACTGTCTTCCTTTACATCTCAACCATTTAAATGTGCATTGCAACCTTGTGAACAATCAGCTGAGTTTAAGTTTAAAGCCTCTTTATTCAACTTCTTAAGTCACAAAGCAGCAAATATTGATCTTAATATACAAACAGCTCTCTGTGAGTGCAAGAGTCTCTACAAGCAGAGAGTTTTACCTGTTTAAGCTTGTATGCAGCCCTTTCAGTGTACTTGATAATAAAAGTTACAATTATTACTACACTGGAGTAATTACCTTCCACCAGTACATTAAGTTTTAGGGTAAAACCCTGGGCTGGGTAAGCCGCCTGCAGCGACTTGTTCATTTTCACTGACTGACGCCCCCACCGTTTCAAGACTTCCTCGATTCATTTACATGATACTCGAATGTAACTGGTGACAAGAATGTTTCCTCACATGACGGTAGTATTAAAATGAGGCAAAACGGATCTCCACACACTGACGCATTGAAGTGGCATTTCAACCAAATCATATTCAAATGACTGTAGAAACAGAGTAAAAGGGAACTGTATTGGAAGAATGCTGGGACAGAAATTGCTCAGGGAGGAAAAGAGGGCCAAAAGAGGAGGAAGTGGCACACAAAACCCTGAGTTCAACTGGCAGAACTTGACAGGGTAAGGGGGCACTGCGTCGGAGGCAACAGCCATTTTGGTTCTCGTCCAAGCCATGTCGAGTGCCAAGTGATGAGGACACAGGACCCAGGATGTGGGCAGACTGCGCAGTGTGGGTGGGCTGACCCCACCTCTCTATGAGCCTGGGCCCCCGTTGATAAAACGGGCATGAAGGGATGTGCCTCTTCTATCCCCATTTAACCTACATTGTGAGCAGTCGCTAGTTAACTGGTCTTCAAATGAATTGTTTCCATCACTTCATGCCAAGGTTCATGCCTTATTACTTCTACCACATGCAAGCAAATTGGTAAAGTGCATCCAAAAGGCCATAAAGGCAGAAAACTAATCTGGGTAACTCCGTGTTGTAAAGTCATACCAATGTTTTCACAATATTACATGCAACATTCCACCATAAGTTCTCCATAGCCAAAGTCACAACAAATCAATAGAAAATGAGCAAGTTAAACAACAAGCTCCATTCCTGTCACTTTCTCATGGCCGGTCAATTAAGCTGCCAAATTCCCATCTCGCATTTGCTGTCAGCTGAAAGCATGTTTTAAAACAGAGGGGGAGGGTGAGGGGGGGGGCAAATTACAAGACTGGTGGAGCCCTGATGTTCAGCTCAGTTGACCAGGAAGTTTATTTTATCTTTGTTCACACATTCTGAAGGCTCTATTCAGTTTCACAGTTTGCCCACTAAGCAAAAAAAGGTATGCCATTGAGAAATGCCACTGAGAAAAGACTAAAGACCAGAGACCAAGGGACATAATAACTTTACATAATTACTCCTAAAATGATTCACATATGTGTCATTTTAGGTAAGAATACGTAGCCTATATTTGGAATTGTTGTGCTATATTGTTAGATTTGCTTTGCCTCACAGCATCATACCAGAACAAAATGGACTTTGATTTAATCAGGTTTTATTCCAGTTCAATCCCTCTGTGGAGTCAAAATTAAAGTGAGCTGGGATTCCCCAGTTCTATGCCAGAAAAGGAATGTAAGTTTATCATCAATCATCAGCTGCCATGAAGCCGTTGGTTCATGCAAATCACTCATTTGCCTCGATGTTTACAGTAAATTTCTACTACCACTGTCTCTCAGTACCTCTAATCTGGCAGCGGTGAGAAAAGAGCAGATATCTTTCTAATTACATTAGATCTAGTGCATTCTGAAGTCTGTAAGACTTTTATTGCCAATACAGTGCATGCCTCACAAACTTGGACAGGTAAAGTATGGAAGTCTTCATGAGCAGCACGAGCAACAGTCTTCCCTAAATCTCTAGCCTAGTCAAGTTTCACCACCATTCACCTTTTGTCTTTCTAATACTTATCAAATTGAATCAAATCACCTTTATTGTCACATCACATATACACAGGTGCGAAGGTGAGTGAAAATCTTAGCCCCTTTGTAGAACTTTAATACAAAAAAAAGAAACAAATAGATACACAGCATATACACATTCAACATACTGTATACACACACAAAATCTATACATTAGCATACAACACTATTACATCAAGTTTTACACAGTAATATAGTTAGAAAATAAAAAGCTCTGGTATGTACAGTCTTTTTAATTGGACTTGGTGAAAAAGAAAAAGTTCCTAAATGGTTCTTGGCCATTTGGCGACCTTTCATTTCTAGTAAACATTTAGGTCACTAGAAGGTTCTTTAAACTGGTCATTCACAAAAATGGTTCTAAAAATGGAACCAAATGTGGTCCTTTCATATCATTTCTCAAAGCAAAGCCTTTTGGCCTGTTATTTTTAAGAGCGTCCAGAACAAATAGGTGAAATGTGCTGTATTGATCAATATTTCTCCAAAGTGTTCAGAAAAGGAGAAAAATGGAATGGGAATGTGTGATGTGCGTGTGGAGTGGGAAGGAAAGCAGGTGGGTGGTGGTGGGGGGGATGGGGGGGTGGGGGGTTCTGGGGAAGCGAGGGTTATCGACAGGCAGGGCGCAACGAATAGCTGGCGCCAGACAAGCCTGGGGAAGATTTAGCGCCAAAGAGAGCGTAGTGTCGGAGAGTGTGTGTGTGTGTTGGGGAGTGTGTGTGAGAGGGTCAGGCTCTGAATACCGAGCTGTTCAGGGCAGATTTCACGGCTGGCTGATCACAGGCGTCCGTGGCCCGACCCTCGCGACAGCTGCAAGGCCCTGCCGGCTCTCGCCTCCCCCCCACAATCCCCCTGCACCTCCTCCTCCGAGGCCTCGGGACAAAGGGGGCCCAGCCTGGCCCGGCACGGCCCGGCCCAGCCCAGCGCTGCAGCGCCTGACAGGCCGCAGTCGCCGCTAACGATGGCAACTGTGTGAGGTATGCATGTTAGGGGGAGGTGGTGTAGGTGGGGGGGTGGTGGGTGGGCGTCATGCTAATGGAGCGAGTGAGCGGGAAAAAACGCAGCAGCCCCTTCTCTCTCTCCCCTGCAAGCTCAGTGAGGGGCGCCCGCTTTCTATGAGATTATTTCTCTTTCTTCTTTCTTATTTGCTTTGCCCATTTGTTTCACTAGCATTACTTTCTCTCCTTTCTCACATCTTTTATTACAGGGCTTTATCCTCATCTGCATATCCTCATGGCGATCTCAGCCCGCTTCCCCGCTTACAATACAGAGACGCTGTGGCCTTTGCAACAAGGGAAGTTTTCAGGAGGCCAAACTGGGTCAGAGTTCAAGGAAGACAGACTGGCATCGCGCGCAGCAGGGCCTACTGTGCCTGATCAATGACATACAGCACAAATGAATGGCAGAATGATGAAGATGGGCCTGAATGGCTGAGAACACTGACAAATGATCAGTGAATCAATGCAAGGATGAATGAATGGGAACGCGCCAGAAATATGCTGACCGACAAGTTTTTACTTATTTCCCAAGCTGTGATTCTGCCTGAAACAATGTTGGAACAAAGAGGTCAGAAAAGGCCCAGCAAAACAATTGAAATGTTTGAATCAGCAACAAATTCATTAGGTCTAATATTATTATTATCTTTATTCTTATTTATTGCAACAATGCTAGACATGGGGGGATAAGGAGTGCCTTACAGTTGGTCTCGTTGACAAAGCAAAAGATCATGGACATGTCATGATACCCTTGTGAATATAACGTTTTTTAATACAACGGTTATGAGACGCTTTGCTGTGAATTGAACACAGATGTATAATGTACAATGTATAAAAAAATGGGTTCTGTAATTATATTTGAAACACACACACACACACACACACACCTTCTCCTTCTGGCTCGCGGGTGGTGCTGGAGCCTATCCTAGCTGTCATTGAGCGGTATATTTAAAATCATGAACTTTAAAAACAAAATATGCTGCACAGCTCTCGGAACTGGAAAACACTGGTTTGGTTTGTGTGGTTATAGTAAGCTTCTTACTCTCCATCTTCTAATTTTCCATTCCATCTTAAATGGTGAAGGAGTTACATCCTGGCACCTGAGGAAAATTCTAATGTCTACCTTGGATGGTTGATTAGCCAGTTTGTTGAAAATAGCAAATGGAGTGAATGATCTTTAGCTGGAACAAGCAAAGTAAAAGTATTTATCTCCTTTTTATGAACACTTAGATTTCCCAGTAGAGTACAATAATGATGGGTGGACTGTAAGGTAACAGCATGTTGACAATGTGCAAGTACTGGTGCCAGTACCTCAACTACAGGAAGATTCTCTCGAAAGAGGCCCCGGATATTCTGCTGAAACTCTCATTAGGATGAAGCAATCTGAACCCAAAAAAAATGCTACATACTTTGACGGATGTGTAAACGATTGCATTACATGCAATGCTGGAAGTGATCTCTGTGGCACTCCATGTTCCTGAATGTATTGGAGGTTAAAGCATTACAGAGGTTAAACATTGTGACGGCTGTCCGGCACCTACCTCATCGCTCCGACACAGGGCATCCCAGCTTGTTTGAAGCTCCTTATACTGAGGAACACATTGTACGTAGTTTCGATCAGATTGCTTCGCCCTACCGAGAGTTATTACAGAATACTTGGGGCCTCTTTTGAGTGAATCTCCCTCTTTGTGAATGTCCCCGAGTTGATACCTGTCAAAGCAACTACTTCTCCACAAACACACTTAAAAATGATGGTTCTTCAAGAGCTTTTAAGTTAAGAAAATGGTTCTATGCCAAACCTGGAACACTCAAAGAACCCTTTGCATGATTAAAGGGTTCTTTGCATCATAAAGGAGTTCAGATTGATGGAGAATACGCTGTAGATGGTTCTATATGGAACCTATTTGAAAAGGGTTATGTAGCACCAAAAAGAGTTCAAGCTTAATAATAATAGAAGAACCGTTTTCAAAAAGGGTTTCATCTACAGCACATGCTCCATCAATCTGTAGAACCCTTTCATCATGCAAAGGGTTCTCTGAGTATTTATGGTTCTATATAGAACCATTTTCTTCACTAAAAAACTCTTTAGGAACCATCTTTTGTGAGAGTGAATGATTAAAGCAGCCGCTCAGTGCAAAGTCGGAATGAGTAGAACAAATAGCAACAGGGAAGTTTATAGCTTCTGATAGCTACTTGGTTGTGATTAAGCCATGTTAGTACATCTCTTATCATGCAGTTAAAGAGGGTCAGAGCCACACGTGACAGAGGAATAAAAAATGTGGCTGTAAATGAACTTGTAAAGCTCGGTTCATTTAATTGTGACATGTAGATTTGAGACGTGTAGTTGACAATAATTTGTGAATTATTATTAGCCCACACATGTGTGAGCGGTGATAACATGTTTTCCAAATAGCCATGTGCAATATGTAGTATACATCTTGCAATTTTGATATTTTCAAATATTTTTATTTTATGTGTCTTATAAGAAAATGTCATGTGCCAGTTATCCCTTCAACAAGCACTGTCTGGGTAAAGAAAAAAAACTCTGGATTACCAATAAATAGATAAATCAATGCAAAAGTTATGTTGCCATTAATTTTCTAACTCTAAATCGAAAATGTATCATATCGTGAGGCAAAAACAGGAAGAAATTTACACATCGTTGCAACCACATTTATAAGAGGCCTAATCTCATTTGCCTCTAGTACTGGTTGTGAGCTTCTTGCCAGGTTTTGCTCAATGAGTATTGGTTCTGTTTTGTCTACCATTCACCATTCAGCATGGCATCTTACAGCCTTGCTATACAGAGGTAGTTTTTGGCTATTTTGCTGTTTAATACCGACTATAAGCATGCAAAAGACAATGAAGTGGTGCAGGCGGGTTCAGGGCCGAGAATTGGTAAAAAGTGTAATGTTGAAATGAATATAACATTCAGTAAATTCAACTTCAGTCACACTTCTGTGCTCTTATGCTACGAAATAAATAGCTGTGTGACTTGACAAATAACTCAAGGTCATTAAAAGTGCATCAGTATGCAGAATTCCAGTTTCCAGTGATACCACAGCCATCCGTGAAAGGCAGCCCATTATAGCACTGCTGACTAGGAAGGACACTTTAATTGTATTCCCAAACTGTAAAAACCCTTGGTAAGTACTTATCTTATAACTTATAACTAATACTTTATGGCTGTTTTGACGGGAGATTAAATAAATAAAAGGGGGGGGGGGTCTTGACTTTTGAACAGTATTGTACATACGCATGACTACATATATGTAAAGCAGCATAATATACACAGGCTATAAGAGAATGTAGACATGGACATACCATTAAGTTTTTAACGTTTAAGGTGTTTGAAAAATACACTATATGGACAAAAGAATTGGGACATGACTCTTAATCACTGAATTCAGGTGTATCATTCTGTCCCATTTCCACAGCTGTATGAAATCAAGCACCTAGCCCTGCAGCCTGCCTTTACAAATATTAGTTAAAGAATGGGTCGTTCTAAAGAGCTCACTGAATTTCAGTGTGGTGCTGTAGGACACCACCGTTCCAAGTCAGTGTGCAAAATTTCTTCCCTACTGGATATTCTATGATCAACTGAGAGTTCCAAACCTCATCTGGCATTATAATCAGCACAAAAATTGTGCAAGGGGAGCTTCATGGCAGGGTGTCCAACAGCTGCATGCAAGCCTTACATCACCCAGCACACCACCACTGGACTCTGGAGCAGGGGAAGCATATTGTGTGGACTCATGAATCACGCTTATCTGTCTGTCAGTCTGATGGACGAGTCTGGGTTTGTCAAATGTCAGGAGAACGTCACCTGCCTGACTGCACTGTACCAACTGTAAAGTTCGGTGGAGGAGGGATAATGATATGGGGTTGTTGTCCAGTGAAGAGAAATCTTAATGCTTCAGCATAACAAGACATTCCAACTTTGTAGGAACAGTTTGGGGAAGACCCTTTTCTGTTCCAACATGACTGAGCCCCAATGCACAAAGCAAGGTCCATAAAGGCATGGCTGGGTGAATTTAGAAGAACTTGACTGGCCCTCAAAGAACCCTGACCTCAACCCCATTGAACATCTTTACTAGGACGGAGATTGAGAGCCAGGCCCTCTTGTCCAACATCAGTGTCTGACCTCACAAATGCTCTTCTGGATGAATGGATGCAAATGCCCACAAACACACTCCAAAATCTTGTAGAATGCTTCCCAGAGTGGAGGCTTTAATAGCTGCAAATTGGGGGACCAACTTCACATTAATGCCTATGAATTGAAAGCTCCTGTAGGGGTAATGTGTATGCATCCCAATACTTTTGTCCATACAGAGTAGCTTGAAATCCAATATAGCAAAAAGGCATGGACCTTGTTTAGTATTTTGCTCTGTTTAAAGGGAAATCATGTAAGCTATAGTTGGCTAACAGTGAGGTTGCATACTACAACCAACTTATTTGCAATCAATTCCCCTCACCCCTCCTTTTCCAAGCGTGTAGTAGAACCTGCCATGTTTTTACTTCTTGCTTTCTTGTGCTACATAATAAATACGATCCTCTATTAGTCAAAATTTGGGCTCTCAAACTTCTCACTACACAACATTTGGGCTCTCCAACACAAAATGGTCAGTCAGCACCAGTAGCAACCCCTGATTGTTCTTTGCATGTCTTCCAAGCTGTACTACAGGATTACTGAATTCAAGTTGCTGCTTCAGCGTAAAAACACGAAAGGCTCTCTCTCTAGAGCCAGTGTTTGGTTTTTCCGTTCTGGGCTACTGTAGAAACACGGTGGTGCAATGTGGCGGCCTCTTCTGAAAGAGGACCCGCTCCCTATGTACATATGAGGGGTTCATTCTAAGCCAACAAAAACAAAGCGATTTGTAGTGACAGATGATTCTAGACTAATTAAAATATTTGTATTCATTTTCCATTTCTGATAATAGATCCACTGAACACTGCATGTTTATGGAATCTGAGGGGAAAAAAGGCATTTGACTGTGTGACTCATGGTTTAAGAGATACGCACCAAATATAAAGCAGTGCGCTGTAATTTTGTCTTTTTCATGGTCTCTGGCTATTGCAGCCTATATTATATAAGAATAAAATCAGTGGACAGATGGAAAAGCAGAGGAAAGGACAGTGGTTACTACAAGGCAATCACATCTTACACATATAATGTATAGAATTAATGGTGTATTGTATTTGGTGGGTCAGTTATAATGGAGTAGTTTGCATGAAGCAGAAGTTGTCAAATAAAGTATTGCACCTAAAGTACTGGTTTGACTAATGTTCATGAATCATGTAACGTGATACGCCTGGTGCACCAAGAATTTGCCTTGGGTTGAGGCAGAAATTTTAAGAAAGTACAAAATGACAAAAACCATCAAATTACAATATTTGCAGACTATTTTACAAAAAATCAAACATTAAAATTGCTGCTTAATACATGCACTAATACATTCCTGCTCTACTGGCTTGTCTCCTGAGGATTTGCTGTGCCAAAGATGCACAGGAAGGTGACAGAATGTCAATGTACTGAATGGCTCAACCCAGCATACTGCCAGTACAGCAAAATCCTATGTAGAGCAACAAAACCTTTCATCACACTCAGCTGAATGAATAGCAAAAGTGAACTGAAGTGTTCCATGCTCTGGAAAGCATCTGTGGCTTCATCTCAATCTGCTGTCTTAGATTCCCCCCATATTCTTTTCATTCTGTCCTCTTTTATCCTTCTTCTTCCTTTTATGTTGTTTTTTTCAATCTTTCCTTGCTTATGTGCACTTTTGCTGAAAGTGATGACATTTTAGAACATTTTTAACTGGGTCTACATGCAACTCAATGCCACACATTAGTTTATTAATGCAAAAGCCTATAGGTGTATAAGGATTTATAGCCCAATGTTGGTACCTACAGTACTGTGCAAAAGCAACAGCCATGCAAGAACTAGAAGACCACCAAAGATGTCACCATCAGATCAACAGCAAAGCTTTCATCTTTGAGGAGAAAAATCAAGATTCATTTTTGCTGTCCATGCCTCCACTGTCAGTAGATAAGTCTGTGCCATGGGTCTGAAAAGATGTATTCATAAAAGCAAGTGAGAATGCAGCCATTTGAAAGCTGGTACACACAAAATGGGCAGACTGAGAACCCCTGAGCAAGTCAATCTGAGTTCACTTTCGAAAACTCGAAAGCTCATTTGAAGTATGAACATGATACAGACGAAAGGCAATGTTCTCCTCTCTGCAGAACTTTTTTGGTTTGTGGAAAAGAAATGTTTCTGAAGGATGTGCTTCAAAGCTCTAAATAGGGAATTATAGGATGGATGCTGGGTTGAAAAATGAGGCTGAAGAGCGTTTGAAGTGATGAAATATTCAATATCCACATTTGATTTACCATAGACGTTATATTACATATTTATGTGCCAGGTCTTCTCTGTTTTCTAAAAGCAATAGGCCTTCCAAGTGCTGCGTTATAGGGATTTCAAACAAGCCCAGACAGAACAGAGAACTGTATGATTCAGAAAGATCAATGGACATCATTGGATATCGCGTCTATTGTATGTCATAAAATCTGCCCAATCAGTTGTGGCCTTTTACTCTTACTAAATTTGTTCACATCTTTTACTTTGATGTTAACAGACAAGTGTGAGAGATAAAAGCTGCTTTTTCTTCTGGGTTGTGGGGGTCGCTGGAGCCTGTCCCAGTGGTCATCAGGCAGAAGGCAGGAAACAGCCTGGAGAGGTACTATATATCATTTTATATAATTTTGTAAAATCATAGGTTGTTTTTTTTTTAAAAATACAGGATGAGTTCTGTCCTTTTGATTTCTTTATATGTCTTTTATGGAATAGTATTCTGATTTGTCAGTTCATTAACGTGTGTTTGGTGGGACAGGACCGATTTCAATTTACAACCACAGCCATAACAATGATGTGCTAGACCAGTGAAAACATATGCTGGATTATAGGCACCCTTGTTCACACTTGTGTCAGACCTGGAAAAAAAACCTGCAAGTGTTTCTGTCCATCCTTCCATTATGAGAAGATGACTCGACACTATGAGTCTGACAGGATATGTAGCTGTTAAAAAGCCATTGCGGAGAAAAGGAAATAGACAAAGGAAAACTTGCACTACAACACTAGACATCTATAGTGTAAGGTTTTAAGAACTGATGAGAATTTCCATGTGGGTTACTTGGACTGTCAGAAGCACAAATACAACCAGCTTCTAAGGCTGAACCTTAGGATGGAAAGATATCCCTGCAGCAGGTGTCCCTGCTTGCCTCACGCGCTCAGGTGGACACATTTAGAAAGGAAGCTGGACGCCCGGCCGGGAATCAAACCCAGACCCTCTTATACAGCGCTACCTGTATATGCCGGCCCATATTACGTGTGTGTGTGTGTGTGTATATATATATATATATATATATATATATATATATATATATATATAATAAAATAAACAAAAGGTTTCTCTGACCCTTATACAGCACTGTACATTGACCACAATGCTTTATTTCTTATTTTTACTCAGAACAGAAGAAGAGATGCGCCACTTTTAGACGGCTTATATATGGACCTCAGACCTTGTTGTGGGAATTATTTTATAAGTAAAAAGTCACCATCATAAAGTTGTTCAAGGTAAAATGTTGAAGGTCATAACAAAAATTAAGCCGTGATAAAATAAATTTCAGAGATACTACTATGTTGTTGCACTGTGCAGTTAGAATTATGAGATTATGTAAGAGCTCTGCATGTCTGGGAACACGAAGTTACAAGGATGTGTGCGACGGTTAGCTTTTGCACAATAAAGGAAAGAAACCTTTTCTGTTGAAAACTCTCACATAGAGTGTGGTTTTGTGAGGTCAAAATACAACACTGCATCTTGTATTAATCGAAGGAGATATATAATTAATGCTTCTACTACTACCACTACTACTATTATTAATAATAATAATAATAATAATAATAATAATAATATATTTAGGTTCAAATCTACTGTATAGAATGTTCTGCTTTTGTATTATGTCTGAGGATGGACGTTTGAGCACCAGTACCTACAGAGAGATTTCCTGTCATAGGCCTTCTCTGACCTCCACCATCACCTCTGCACTCTATTTTGGAAACCCTTCTTCCGTTATGACAAGCAGTGTAGTCATCCTCTAATGCCTCAAGTTCATCATAGCTGCAGGGCCTTCGCCTAACCCAATCACGATGAACCACTGACCCTTCGGGGTCACTAGGCTTGACCACTGGCAACTGCAATGTGCCCCAAACCACAGTAATGAGCTTAGATGGGCCTGGTGGCTACAGAGAGAGTTTACTAGAGCACATCTAAACCACTAACAGCCTTAAACTGCACTGACATGGGCTTAGCAAAGAATAATCCTTTTTCATAGCAGGATGTGCTCTGATGTACTCCAACACATCCGCACCAACGCCATCACCATTAGACCAGACAATATGTAGCACACCTAAGCTTTAAAAAGGAGGAGAAAGGGAGAAGGATAGAGAGTGAGAAAGACATAGATTTAAGTGCTGTAAGGCTCACATGCTAAGCATTGACCTTATTTTTGGGAGACTGTGAGTTAGATCCCGGGTGATGCAACAGCCTTAAGTGGTACAAGAAAGCATAACTGGCCTCAGTCTCTCTGGAAGACACTACGAAGGCTTCGGATGCCAGTTTGGTAACAGATTACACTGTTCAGGGACCAGAATGTTTATAAAAAATAGCAAGACATTAACTTTTACAGCAAAGAATCCAGTCTCTCATGCTTCCAATTGGCTGGCACCGATTTACACCCACAGTGAAAATTTGGCTCAAAGGTTTCATGCACCTCATGTGACGGTGAGAGCAGTTGAGTGCCTGTCGAATCTGAGCCGATATATGCATTCCACACGCTCTGAGAGCTGAGATCAGCAGGGCAGAAAGAGAGGGAATAGGTAGGTGTGTTTCACTTCTCAAGACTGGGCTCATTGTCCCGTCTCTGTGGGAAACTAGCAATACTTCCTTCAAGGGCGATTACCAGGAAACTTAAGATTCTGTATCAATGACCCTTCTCACATTTGTCACAAGTACATGCATCTGGCCCTCATATCTCCCCAACACACAGGCATGCAATTCCCTGACCCCGCTCTCAAACATACACAAAATTGATAAAGGGCACCTGGCCTTTATCACTTGGTCGCTTGACCCATTGCAGAGGGCAAGGTGTGAAGATTTAATCTGTGCCCTCAGCATGGCCTACATACACTCTCAGAGGGGAGGGTGATAAGTTGATTTAGATCAGGAGATAGATGAGGCCTCGCAAACTCAAGATCAGCATTATCACAACTGTGTGGAGGAAGATAACACCTCCACTCTTTAGCAACCCTACTAACTTGTAATTCCAGACCGGCATGACTGAACAACTGCTTGATTGCAGGAAACCAAAGCAAGAACCAGATGTAGTACACGTGATTTGTACCAATGTGTTCTTGCATCATAGGGTGCAAACTTGCAAAATAAAGAGAGGTTTTGAAAACTGCTTTCTGGGAAAGAGAAGTCAAGAACAGTTTCATGGTCTTTGGACATGTAAACCTTACTCAATTAATCAAGTGCCTCAGTACTAAGGCCTTCTGTTTCTCTGCAACAAAAAGAGCATGCCACAGAGACTAACATGTTGCTTCTGGAATGGGCCATACTGACATCTAGCGGCAGCCTGGCTCACATCTCTGCCATGCCTCTGGGAGACTAAACGAGAGTAGTGATGACAAGGACTAATGGCTGCTTTTGCAACTAATGACGGAGCAATGTGGACAGCTGCTGGGCAGTCCCATCAAATGCCAACACTGACCCCCAGCCTTTGAGGGATAGAATGGGGGGAAAAAAAAATTACTTTACCTCTCTAACTCTTTTTCCCTTCAGCTTGAAAGTATCCCTCTTTTTTCCATTGAAAGCTCATCACCCCAGTCCCTTTCCTTTCTATAGCCTGCTTCTTTTGGGTTTTTCTTCTTCTCACCTGTATGCAAATGGACCAGCATTCTGTTTCATTAATCTGGGAGAGGTAGGGTGAGATAGCAGCAGATTGCTTCCGCCACAGCAGAATGTTCGCCGCACTTTGGCCACAAGTTAATTTATTACTGGAGGGTTTGGAGGGCCAGGCGCACAGGGGATGTTTGTTAAAGATCCTTTTCAATGCATTCACTCGGCCGGAGTACGGCGCTTTGAAACCCAGCTATTTTCCCCCTGCAAAGAGTGGTCATTCACAGAGAGTGAAGGCAACCTGAAGGAAGAAGTGAAGGGGCAATACTAGAGAGAGCGAGAGAGCAAGCAAGAAAGAGAGATTAAGTGTGTGAGTAACCAGTGTGTGCGAGTGAAAGAGGCAGCGACAGGCGGCAGGACAGAACTAGCCTTAAAAGTTTGTGTAACTGGAGGACCTCTGTTGGTCATTATACCTAAAACACTGATTTAAAAAAAAGTCAGACTGAAACAGCAGAGAGATTTGTGGTATTGCTAGGGTTATCATTGCATCTGAATCCCAGCGCAGCACAAAGAAGTGATCATTTTTTGGAGTTCTTTGAAAGTCTTAGATGATACCTTGAAATCCTGATGTCCTCATTCAAAAGAGCACATCTTATCAGTAGCCAGGGCTGGTGTTCAACACAGACCCACACCCATACACACACCCCCACACGCACAGACACACCACAGCAGCTGCTGCTCACAAAGGGCCAGACTGAGAGAGAAAGGTATGGGCAGAACTGGAGCTGTAGAGAGCTGAACTTTCTCAGTGTCTCTCATTATTTAACCACTCTCCTTATCCCCGGAACAAAAACCGGGTTGACCGGGTGAGAGGAGGGCGCGGCAAGGTGATGGAGTGGCACCTGGCTGACAGGTGTTCGGGAGAGGCTGCTGGGGTCACCGGATTAACGGCCCTGCTCACCTGAGTAGAGAAGGAACAGGGGGGGCAGTGCCTGAGCAGACAGGTGCATCTGCCGGAGCAGGGGCATGAACACATCCAAAAGGATGGCAGGCCTGGCCACATAATTACAGTTAGGGAGGCATGTGGAGAGAGTTTTGAATTGCAGTGGTGGAGGAGTAGGAGAATAGAGGGGGAGTAAAAGGGTTAGACGGTCCAGTTTCCACACATCAATCCAGGGCCCTCCTTGATCCCCCGGCCTGGCTACATTTGTGTGGGTGCAGTGACAGCCCTCTTTTCTTCATCCATGCTCCGCCAGAGGGTGAGGACGGCCGTCCCTTTCAATGCTAAGTCTGGCTCTCGCTTTCTTTAATTACAGTCTGAAAAACGGCACAAGCCCACTCTGTGCACAGAACAGGACTTAGGGATCAGGGCCAGGTGCATGGGCTTCAAAGGGCTGGGTGGGAGAGAGCAGTCCAAGCAGACAGAGAGGGAGGCGAGAGCAGGAGCTATCATTAGTGCCTAAAGAGGCAGTTAGCTGACACCCCCTACCAGAACACACAAGAGCAGTAAAGTGCCCCGCAACAGCTGTTTCAGGATCAGTTTCCAGCCACAGCACCGAAGGCTTTGGGATCAGTACCTTAAAAGTGTCAGGAGGTCAAAGAGGTGTTATTGCCTGATTGAACCAAAATTTTAACCCTTTCTGCTACTAAAAATGTGCGGTAGATAAATTAAATAAATGAGCTGGTAATCTATGGTTGGTGACACTTAATTTCAAATTTTTAATTTTAAAAACAGATACTGAGATTGTGATATACCTTATAATACCCCATTCAGGCATAACATTATGACATTATGTCTTTGTTTCTACGCTCCACTTTGTATATAGGTGCACGTTGTATCTCTACAATTACAGACTGTGGTCCATCTGTCTCTCTGATACTTTGCCCTCTTTTTGCCCTGTTCCTCAGTGGTCAAGACCCCCATGGACCCTCACAGAGCAGTTTGGGTGGTGGATCATTCTCAGCACTGCAGTAACACTGACGTGGTAGTGGTGTGTTAGTGTGTGTTGTACTGGTCTGAGTGCATCAGACACAGCAGTGCTGCTGGAGTTTTTAAACACCTCAGTGTCACAGCTGGACTGAGAATAACCCACCAACCAAAAATATCCAGCCAACAGCGTCCTGTGGGCAGCGTCCTGTGACCACGGATGAAGAACTAGGCCAACACAAACTGTGCAGCAGCAGATGAGCTATTGTCTCTTACTTTATCTACATCTACAAGTCAGACTGACAAGGTAGGAGTGTCTAAGAGTGGACACTAAACTCCAGCAGCACTGCTGTGTCTGATCCACTCGGGCCAGCTCAACACACACTAACACACCACCACCATGTCAGTGATATTGCAGTGCAGAGTGATCCACCAACCAAATAGTACCTGCTCTGTGAGGGTCCATGGGAGTCCTGACCACTGAACAACAGGGTAAAAGGGGGCTAACAAAGTATGCAGAGAAACAGATGGACTACAGTACAATAAGTGGAGGTAATAAAATGGACAATGAGCATAGAAATAAGTCATAATGTTATGCCTGGTCGGTGTATGTTAGTGTATGAATGTCAATGCTTGGATCATCAAAATGCCAAAAGAAACTCATCTGAATCATTTATAGATTGCTCAGAATGCTCACAGCACACAATAAAAGATCTGTGATTTGTTGGTTTTACTCACATAATGCACTATTCTGCAGTGTCACTACTGTAAGGGCCAATAATAATGACCTACAAATGGATATTCATATACTGTGCATTCCTAGTGACAACAGACACAGTTTCATTCTGCACAAAGGCAAAAGTTTACTTGTGCAACAAAAGGGCACCTTGAAGGCAACAAAAAAGGTGCATTCAGATATCGCTATGGTGAAAGAGGTGTGGTGAGAGATAAAAGTGAAGGCAAAGGCTTTTACAAGCAGGTGATCAGTTCCTGCAAAGGGAAGGAAGGCCTAAAAAGGACATGAAGCTCAGTTTGATAAGAAAGTGCAAACAGCAGGTGAGGCTCAGGAATGTCAGCCCTGCCACCTGTCAACTAGCATTTCATAACTGTATCATTAGATAAACAGCAAACACACACAAACAAGTTTAAACAAGCTTTTTAACTCCACTTTCCTTCCAAAACCTCAAAAAAGATGAGACCCAAGACATCATGGAAAAGAGCACAATCTATCTTAAGTGTATTCCATATGTTACAAATGAAAGTTGTTTTAAAGGGCCTGAATTACAGAGCAACAGACAGACAAACAGACTTCACAAGCCAAGCAGTCAGAGACTGCAAATAATATGCAACAGCGCTCAAGTTCTGAACTTTAACGTGACCATTGTTTAATTTTAAATCTAGCATACTAGAATTCGGAGCCAAACTGGTCTGGGCGATGGAGCGATGTAATCAGAAATCAGCAATAATTGATGAAGTAAACCGATGACTACGTTTCAAAGGTGATAATCCCTGTCGTCAAAGAGAACTGAGAGCTCAAGAGCAGACTAATTTTAAAAGAACTTGCAAAATAACTAGATAATCTGTAAATTTAATAGTCTATTCCCTTTTCTGTTAAAACAATGGATTATTGTAGGGCATTAAGGAGCCATTAGAGTAAACTTTGAACAAGATTAGAAAATTCTTTAGCAGTTTTAGAGTGAATTCTTTGGTGCAGGTTTCCCCAGAATGCGACATACTGCCTGTGGAAAATTCTATTCATTTTCCACACAGCTCCGAGCTCTGTGCATTTTCCAATCATCATTCCAAAACTGATGCCTCCAACATATTCCAAAAAAACTTTGGGACAGGAACATGTTCACCACTTTTATAATCATTTGGGGACCGAAGAAACCAACCGATAGAACTAATTTTTTGCCCTGCTTCTGTTAGTGTAGCACCAGCACTCTCCAATTCTGCAGCCATTATGCTGTAACGGGCATAATGACGCTGAAATGAGCATGGACATCTCTGAAAAAGACGTTGTCTAGAAGGCAGCATAAGGGGCTGTTCCAATATATATATATTTTCAAAATTAATGGTGCCTTCACAGATGCATGTTACCTATGTCACTAAGACATCTCCATACTATGACAGAAACTGGCTTTAGAATTTTATACTGGTAATAATCCAGGGGGTCCTTCTTCTTTGGCCCTGAAAAAACAACGTTCACTATTTCCATAAATATTCTGAAAGGTTCACTCATCAGACCACAGTCCCACTTGTGCATAAGTCAACTTCCAATTTTCGTCACTGGTGTCTGGACATCCCACCATGCATGGTAGAAACTTAAACTGCATTTGTGGATGCTGACAAACTATGTTTAATAAAAATAATTTATCAAAGTATTACAGAGCCCAAGTAGTGACATCCATTACAAAAGCATGCCGGTATTTAACACAGTGCCACCTGAGAGATCAAAGGTTATGGGCATGAAGTTGTAATTATCAGCCTTGGCCATCACACATACATTTCTCCAAGTTCCCTGAATCTTTTGATGACATTATGCCAACAGATACAAACAAACATTCTTTTTTCAAATATCCAAACAGGTATTTTGGTGTAAAATAATTCAGTGTATTGTTGCATGTTCATTTTATTTGCAAATACTAGCACAGGTTTTATAAGCCATATGAATATTCTCAGGCTGAAAATAAATGTTACCTGAAAATATATCCAAATGCTGCTTTGGAGATTAGGATAATTAGCTAATTAAGCCACAGTAAAATAAGTTAGCTAGTTGGCTAACTGATATCGATTATATTGTAACTTCACTAATACTTTTAGAGTTTTATTTCTAAGCAAACAAACCTCTAAAAAGACCATTTCAGCTGATCAGGTTCAATCACCTGGCGACTACGCACTGTAGTGAACATTAGCAATGAGTATAGCTGGCTAAATCACTGCTGTTGAAACAGTAGCCTATATTTCAACTACTTGATCAGTCAGCAGTATTACTGCAGTTTTACTTTTAAGAAAAATCTAAAAACATACATTTATCACTCCCAATTCTTTACCAAATTGTTTGTTAGTAGAAAAGCTAATTAACCACAACTGATCTTCCAAACATTTGTTAGTTACCTGCCTTGGACTGCAGATAGAACCTTATAATGCCAACTTGGTATGCGATTTTCAAGAAGGAACATCCACTTAATTTAAGATGTTTGTCTAAAAAAATTTCCCCCAAAGCAATAATAATCAGAAAGAAGTATCACACAGGTTATTTCAAGTGTGAAAAAAAATTGTACACATATAAAAACTTTCAGTTTGGAAGACCAAGCACCTGCACAGACAAAGTTGGTTTGGCCATTACTGTTTACTCATATTTGAGGTTATCTAGATGCCGTCACTGCATGTACTTCTAGTTACCAATATAAACGCCTGAAGAAAATAACCACCAAACAGGAGAGAACGTATGCAAAACTGTTCAACAGTTAAAACTTTCTCTTTACAAGAAAAGAATGCAGTGGGAGGCAAGGCCTTACAGGCTCAGAATTCCACAGGTGAACATCTCTGCAGAGGTAACGGTGGGAAACATCTCAATCATCAAAGAAGCACCGTACTGAGGCAAGATAAGCATGGGAGAACTAGCTATCGACCAAATATTTCACATAGCACAGAGTCTGACACAACTATACAGCTGTCATCACAAGCATAGCCTACATTCCAGCTTCTGATGGTGGCAAACAGGCAGGTGACATGCATCTGACTGACAGACTCAGCCCTGGAATAACCCCCAAACACTAGAGGAATCATTTTCTAATACAGCTCACAAAACAAAGCATAGGTGGGAATATCTAGGAATGTCATCATTTAGTTTATTTCCTGATGCACCCCATTGATCTTAGACTTTCAGCTCTGTTTGATCTGGCATGTAAACATGGTCACTAAAGCAGTGGTGGACAGTAACTAAGTAAATGTAATTCCCTACTGTACTTAAGTAGTTTTGCCTGTATCTGTACTAAAGTTTTCCCTTTTTGGGCGACTTTTTACTTTTTACTCCACTACATTTTGTAAAATCTGTGGTTCCTTTTGGTTTCTGTGTGTATGAAAACGTAACATGTCAAAATGAAGGAAGCACAAAGCAAGAACACCAATCAGGGTGCAGCGGTCACTTTGTTTTGACCTGTTGGTCATACTGACCCAATGCAGCACACGGTTCTACGTCAGTGCAGCAGCGTAAAATTTTGGGAGAGTCTATTCAACTTAAATGAAGAACTAACCTATCCATCCATCCATCCATCCATCCATTTTCTAAGCCGCTTCTCCCTCAGGGTCGCAGGGATGAACTAACCAAACTTTGCGTAAATAGACCACATATAAGTATGTACACATATGCAGTCGTGGATGACGCGTCTTTTTTCGGAATTTATACAAACACGATTTCATTTTATAGTAAATTCGTAAAAAGTGATTTCAGAGGCACTCGGTTCGTCCTGATGGAAACTGTTTACCTTTAGTGTTTTGTGCTTTTGATCATTTTAATAGACATCAGTGTCACTAATTAATGACCTTCTTTTAAAATACTGGTGTTAACAGTGACACTGGAGGATTTTCACCTAAAATGAGTTCATGAAGCGAGTCTTATAAAAATGATAACAGGACATTAGAGCCATAATTAATCTTTTACTTTTGATACTTAAGTACATTTGAAGGCAAATAATTTTGTACTTTTACTCAAGTGGAGGTCTAAAGGGAGGAATGTTTACTTTTACTGGAGTAATATTTTACCTTTGGTATCTCTACTTTAACTCAAGTACATGATTTGTGTACTTTGTCCACCACTGCACTAAAGTAGCTTTTACCGTTTGAGAAATACCACTACAGTTTGGCCTTTACTGTCTCAGAGCGACGCAAAGAAACTTGTTCATACATTTGTTACAAGCAGAGTTGATCACTGTAATGATCTTCTTACTGGACTTCCTAAGAAAACAATACATGCTGTCCAACTCATACAAAATGCATCAGCATCCTAACAAAAACAACACCGAGATCAAATCACTCCCATTTTAAAAGAACTGCAATGGCTACCTATATCATCCAGGATAGATTTAAAGTTCTCCTACTTTTTAAAGCTCAAAATGACCTTAAAACACCACTAACATCACAGAGTGTCTGTCTGTTTATCTACTTGCACGTAATCTAAGATCTGTAGATACTGACCTTCTGCAAATACAGAAAACGTGAAGAGACTCGTTCAGTTATTCTGCTTCCAAACTGTGGAGCTCAGTTCACCTTTAATTAGACAGTCAACTTCGACAGAAACTCACTTTTAAGAAGCTTCTAAAAACATCTCTTTAACATAGCTGTTCATTAAAACTACATCTTGTGGTATTTATCTTTTAATTGAATCTGTCATTTTCTTATACAATTCTAAATTATTACTAATGTTTATGTTAAGCTTACCACCATAATACTATTTTATAATAAATTTGAATTTCTTCAGCCTCTATTATATTTTTTCTTGTATGTATCACTATAGAAATAAAATGTTGTCAATGTGTCTGCATTGGAGAGGAATGAAAGCTTCATATAACACATGACAAAACATTTAACACACACACAAAAAAAAAAAACAAAAAAAAAAACATCAGCTTAAGTAAATTTCAATAAAACCTACACTCTGACACGGCTGTCCTATCACAACACACACATCATGATATAATACAATATAATGACTCAGCACAGTAGATTATGATTACGGCTTTTTTCTCTCCATTAAACCATGCCTTCATTTTTGTTTCACATTTTAAGACTACAAGAATAATCAGTAAATAATGCTGAGGGTGCTTCTAAAACTATATTCTAGCAGTGGTTCACTCTGGAGTACTTGTCAGAGCACAGGGAGGCAGAGGAGTGAGCTTTCTGCACTTTTAATCACAAAACCCTTCAGTGCACAAACAGGACATTCACTTACACCAATAAATGTAAATGTAATACAATTTGGATAAAAAATAATGAATATTTAACTATGTTGGATGGTATTCAATCTGCATTATCTATATAAAGCATCCTGACTGCCTAACTGGGGGCAGTCGTGGGCTGGAGGTTAGGGAACCAGCCTTGCGACCAGAAGGTGGCCGGTTCGACTCCCTGAGCCGGCAGGACGTGACTGAGGTGCCCTTGGACGAGGCACTCAACCCCCAACTGCTCCTCCTGTTTGTGTTTGTGTACAAAGGGGAATTTATGATAGCGGGAACTGGCATGCACACCGGGGCTAGGGTGGAAGAGGCACTTTGATGTGTGCCCCTCAGGATGTCAGGCTGTCAACCACAGACTGTTTTGGGTAAATATGCCCCATGCGAGATGGTGTGTTTGTGTGTTTAGTCCTCTAAGTCAACTGTAATGAAAACGGGGTGAGGTGAGGGACATAAGTGGATTGCACTATAATACATGGTAGGAAATGTCCTATTTAAAATACACAAGCTTATTGTCACAATATTTGGTGTAATTATACCGTTTTGCCATCAGCTGTTTTGAATGGCAGCTTTTCTGCGCTGCTGGGGCAAACCACTTTTCAGCATAAACAAAAAACAAACATTCAGTAATTTCCCACCTGCCATAAAACACTAAATATCATGATGACAAAATAGGGGTTTAAACTGAAACAAAATGTTAAGCAATTACATTAATATTTTCTGCTTTTTGAATAACTATAAATCATGTCATGATTTGCAATATAATAATAATAATAATAATAATAATGCTAATCAGAAATCAGAAGATGTGGGCAAAAGCAATTCCATTTTGATAGATTATGGGAAAACTATTATGCTTAAAAGGTAAAAAAAAAGGTCAGCTTTGATTTCCGGTTGACTCAATTGTAATAGTCAATGTTTAATCTGTCTTGGGGACTAGGCTGCCTGTGGTTCACTATGCTGGGCTTATCAGAGCATCCATAAGATGGCAGACTTCATGTAATGAAATAGTTATAATATACACCAATCAGGTGTAAAAGGGGGATAACAAAGTATGTAGAGAAACAGATGGACTACAGTCTGTAACTGTAGAACTACAAAGTGCACCTATATAGTAAGTGGAGCTGATAAAATAGACAATGAGCGTAGAAATGAGTCATAATGTTATGCCTGATCGGTGTATAATAGTTAAATACATACAAATACATACATACAATAGTTAAGACAGAAGTCTAATGTATGCATGTACTGCAACCAGAGTGAGACAAACTCTTATGTGAGTCGGTTGGATAGAAAAGTGTAAGGATAAAAGATGGAACCACAACAGACAAATTAAACCAGTTGTTACAGGAATCAAATTTTAGTTAAAGTATTTCATGACAATGTCAATCATGTGATGGCATCAAAGACATATACCAGGTATATTACAGTCTTCAAAGAAAGTCATAAAGGCATTACAATTAATGAGTATATCCATACTGACTTTTTAGCTAAAAAATAAAAAAGAAATTGCATTAAAATCTTATTTACATTCACACAGACTCACCAAACAAACTAATGGCACCTCTGTAGAAAGGAAGTAAAAGCTCTTTTCCTTTTCATTCCAGCCTCAACTGTAGAAATGCAACTGTGTTCCAAAA
Organism: Pygocentrus nattereri; assembly: GCF_015220715.1. Lineage (NCBI taxonomy): Eukaryota > Metazoa > Chordata > Actinopteri > Characiformes > Serrasalmidae > Pygocentrus > Pygocentrus nattereri. Next base: position 11,366,084 of record NC_051225.1, read on the forward strand.
CAGGGGCCAGCTGTTCGACATTATTTGTTGAAAAAGGTCTGATTATGTAATAGCCTACAGTGTAAACACAAGCTACATTGACATATTACACCTGTCAGATCAACATCTATGTCAAGCAATCACTCACAGTGGTTCTTTTTCTGAAGTTATATATATTTCAGAGCTTACATTTGAGTTTGGCTAAAAATCTGCCAAGGACGGAGAAGTAAAAGTAATGAATTGCTCATTAACGAATTGGCAACCAAGCAGTTATAAATATTTTGTTTAAAAAAAAAAAAAAAAAAAAAAAAGATTTAAGGCTCGTTTTGCATTCCACTACTTTTACACTGCATGGTATGCTATTCACTGTTATCTGGGAATGGATTAGCAGGGTCATCAGCACACCACCCACTGCTTTACTCCTTTTCTAAAAGCTAATGTTGGCTTGGCCAAAGTGGGCAGGAGCAGGGAAACTACATGCAGGTCAGTGTTTCCTCCCTAGACATCATACAACTTACACTAAAAAACATCTGCTTTTCTGAGGCCATGGCCACTTATATAACAGCATGGTAACATTAATGTGCAAAAGATCCAGGTTAAAGTCCCTTCACAAGCATTTAAACATGTACTTTTACAGAGCTGCTCTGCAAAAGAGATGCTGAGTTATTCACCTCTCAGCAGTGATACAGCAGCATGCTGTTGCTGTGTAATTGTTAGATGCTGTTTGCCTGCATGGAGCCAAAAGCTGCTCCTAGCATTCTGCTTGTCAGTAGGATGTGAACTCAAGCTGACCATGTAATGACATTATACTCTGCTTGACAAACATCAAGAAGTCATTTCCTTAGTTTGGGTAAACCTGCGCCACACTGAATTGTATGGTATTAAAACTTAATCTGCCTACAAAATCTCAGAAAATTCTAAATTGGCTCATTTCACATTGAACTGGCCCTGGACACTGAGCCAAAATGAAAAGGTCAAACAGATTTTATCCTAAAAGCATTAAAAAAATAAATAAATAAAAACACACAAAAAAGTGCCTGCAAGGTATTAGCATGTCTCATAATTTCAGTCCTGTGTTCAACACAAAACAAGTCACATGAAAATGAAAACCCAGCAGCATATGACAGCATCAAGGCCACTTAAAGACATCAAGATGAAATTCACAACAGCAGTCTTTACCCATAATGGGTACAAACACTACACTTCCCAACACGGCCACGGTTGAAATGTAAACGTGCATCCGTGAGTGGGATATGGTGGAGAGCTGGAGTATTTGGCACATGTAGTTGTGGCTGTGTGGTGGGGCTTAGGGTCACCGAATGAGGTGGAGATGGGGGTGTTGCTGAAGTTGGACCAGTAACTCCTCCTGAGTCGGCTCTTGGACATGCTCTCTGAGGAGGAAGTGGGAGGTGTGAGAATATAAAGGTGGTTATATCACTTGATGTTATAGGATGAGGTAACTAAGACGACAAGACATTACAGCGTGAGTGAAAGTGTCTTAGGCATGTTGGGATTGGAAACAGTTTCTTGTCTCATAGAATCAGGAAAATCAGTGGTCAATAGTCAGTCCAACAAACAAAACAGCCAAAAGGAGACTAAATCAACGGCCTTCATTTGCGTAAACAAGCAAGCGCAGTGATGAATAAGATGCCAGTGAAAGTGCAACATGTAAGAAAGCCATTCCATCTCAATTACTGATGCCTTAACGCAAGGACAAAATGATTTCAAAGAGGCTTTCTATGCATCATTTTTGACTAGATAAACTGCAAACAGGCAGCTGCTTTGCTTTCAGATTTAATTACTAAAACTAAAGGCTAAAATTAACTCAATTAAATAGGCAATGAATCACTGTGTTATATGTTAATCTTACACTTGCTTATGGTTATTTAGCAGATATTCTGAGCCTAAACAATAGCAACCTGCCACTAAACATCTCTGAACAATCAATATATTTAGATGTGTTGTATGTACATTAAGATATACACCAATCAGGCATAACATTATGACCACCTCCTTGTTTCTACGCTCATTTGTCTATTTTGTCAGCTCCACTTACTGTATAGGCACACTTTGTAGTTCTAAAGTTACAGACTGTAGTCCATCTGTTTCTCTGATACTTTGTTAGCCCCCTTTTACCCTGTTCTTCAGTGGTCAGGACCCCCATGGAGCATTGCCCAAAGAGCAAGTGCTATTTTGGTGGTGGATCATTCTCAGCACTGCAGTAACACTGATGTGGTGGTGGTGGTGGTGGTGTGTTGCGCTGGTCTGAGTGTCACTGCTGGACTGAGAATAGTCCACCAACCAAAAATATCCAGTCAACAGCATCCTGTGGGAAGCGCCTGGTGACCACTGATGATTAGCTCTTACTGTACAGCAAGAGATGAGCCATCATCTCTGACATTACATCTACAGGCTAGACCAACAACTCAGGTGTGTCTAATAGAGTGGACAGTGAGTGGACACAGTGTTTAAAAACATACAGTCTACCTATACAGTAAGTGGAACTGATAAAATGAACAATGAGCGTAGAAACAAGGAGGTGGTCATAATGTTATGCCTGATCGGTGTATAGACATATGTTTGAAATCACATTGTACCTCAGTTACAGGTGGCAATGCCAAAGATTTCTCTCTTTAGGTAAATCAGATCACATATGAATGATTCAAGCACAAAAACAGTATCATGCATAACAGCCTCCAGCAAAAACTTTAGCCAGTATTAGCCATAATGCGAAAGCAGCCTGAGAGCCTGCAAATATACCTCAGAATAAGAGGGCACATAAAATCCATAGTGAAGTAAATTGTATAAATCATGCTCAGACAAAGTAACTGTCAAGCACAGGACAGAAACTGCAACAGATGCAAAAGTCCAGGGATGGCAAACTGTGGTCCTTCCAGGCCACAGTTCTGCAGAGATTAGCTTTTTCAATCAAAATTTATTGCATGAAGGCCTTGCTAATTAGCAGGTGAACTGACTCTAGTGTGTTAGATAAAATGTAGTGTGAAAATCTGCAGTGTTTCGGCCTGCCAGGACTAGAATCTGACACACACGACACAGGGTACCCTGACAGCAGCGATAAAATCCATAGGAACCTACCTGAACATTCGCTGTACTGTGGTCTCATAGCGTGTCCTTTCCACATCAGATACACTTAATGCATGACACTTGTCCCATTTGTAGGTGAAGTTCTGGAACATTAAACAATAAAGTGATTACTCAGAAGATTAATTCTCTTAAAGAAACGCAAACAATACAAATGAATATAAAAAGATGAACTAGGAGCCTTAATAAAATGTTATTGCAATACAGTACTGTGCGAAAGTCTTAGGCATCTAAGACACATTTTCAAAATCTATTTATTTGTGTAGTTTGTGTTTATGTGCTAATGAAAGTGTTAATATTTGAATAAACAAAATGTATAGAATATTCATTAATAACAATATATATATATATATATATATATATATATATATATATATATATATATATATACACACATACATACACACACACACACACACACACACACACACACATACACATACACATACACACAGTGACTTTATGGATGTTAGTGTGTTTGTTTAAACCATTTTCAAACCTCTCCTCGAGGAAGCCCAGTATTATATGTAGGTAGAAAGCAACTCCTGGTTTGACCAATCAGTGTTTCATTAAATTGTGCTCATGATGTAACTGATGATATTAAGTCTCTGTGGTGGCTGTGAAGGTGTCAAGGAAAAATATGGACCCAAGAAATTTTTGTTACTTTTTATTGTTTTTATGTTTGTTTGTATTATGAATATGACTTTATTCTAATGTATATTGTGATAAACTCACTGCTCAGGTAAGTTATTTAAAATTTGCATAGATGCTTGAAACTTTCGCACAGTACTGTATATATAAACACACTGTGGGAGAAAAAAAAGTATATAGATGAGTGCGCTAATCAGGCTCAGTTTCTTACAGTATAGGAAACTGATGCAAACTGCTAAGTAATCATTTCTGATGCACTGAAGTGCTAAATTCTAACTGCTGACTGTCTTTATTAATCAGTTATTCAAGTTTATTGGCGCTATCATGACCGCCCTAATTATAAACAATATTAATAACGTGACAAAGCCTAAGTCAGTTTTAAGTGCTTCAAAAATGGCAACAGCATTGTTCTGCATTGCGTTTGTAGACCTAAAAACAAAATAAAATGAAAATGTATTCTTTATAAAATAGCATTCATAGCAGCCAATATTATCTTACCTCTAAAATGAGTGCCACAAACAGGTTGACCCACATGACAGAAGAGGTGAGCCACCATGACACAAAATACACTTTTGACCACCTACGACAAGCAGAGTCATGGTCATTACAGGTTTGCAGAGACAAAGTTAACTATAATGTTGCAAAGACCATAAAAGTAAAACCGCTACGCTTCTGAGCTGTTGCCTTACTCAGTAGTGTATCTAGTATAAGCGTCCATGAAGACCTGCCAGTTATTCACCACCATGACGTCATAGAGAAGAACTAGTGATGACTGAAGAAAAAGAGGGAAAAAAATACTGATCAGCAAGAACACTCAAATCTGTTAATGCATAAAATATCAATGTTTATAGAACAAAGAATATTTCAACTACAGAATTATATACATAACAATTAATGTAAATTAAACTTTACAAAAACAATACGTCCTCTGATTTGTCTTCTCACCTTCTTTTTAACCTCACTATCCCAGTCTGTATTAGTTCATTATCTGATCTCATGCTGCTATACTTACAGCAAAGTCATCAAAGTTGTTTGGCCAGTACTCCAGCTGTTCATAGGAGCCACATTCCATGGTAATGTTGGATGTACTGTTCTCGGTACTTGAATTGGAGCCCATACTACAGGAGGATATACATAATTGAAATATATAAATGTGCTGGATTCAAGACCACTCACATGGTTACAAGCCACAGCAGTATTAGATGTTAAAGCCTCAGTCAGGAACGACTGGTAAAAGCACCACATAAGAGTCTTTCAGACAACACTGTTAATAAAATGTACAGCATGTACTTATGTTCTCTGTTGGTAGATTCACGCATCTCATATCTGGATAATGACCAGATAATGCAGACAGACAGAAATCTGTTCTGTATCGATGCTGCCAAAGAAATTTTGATCTTTGCAATTATGTACTTTATATAAAGGCGAGAGAAAAAAATAAATGGCTGCAGCTTTTTGCTTCTGGTGGAAAAGGTGACGGGACATGTATGCAGTCATTAATCTTATAAACTGAAAAGCTCTGTACAAATCTGTAAACCTTTGCATGTATAAATCGTGTCAGCATTGGGCTGTGAAGCAGTGGAATTGCATTCTTTAGAGTGGTAGAGCTCCATTCAGTATTTGTCCAAAACCTGTGAGTTGGAGTGGCATTTGTGATCTGGAACCAGTCATTCAACATCAGTACCTGACGTCACTAACACTCTTGTGGCTGAATGCAATCAAATCCTCACAACAATGCTATATTTAAAGTAAAGTCTTCTCAAAAGAGTACAAGCTGTTACTGGGACAAAGGCCCCATTAACACCCTTAAAATAGTAAGAGATGTCAGATGAGCAGGTGTTCACAAACTTTTGAACAGACAGCGTACTGCACTGTTCATGCCCTCAGCTCTATCTCTAATGCATCTAAAAACCACTTCTTGTACTGTCTGTCTAAGGTCTACAGTGTCTGGTTGCATTTCATTTGGCTTTTTCATGATTGTGTTTTGGCAGTTCATCATTTAAGGAGAATTTCAAATCATTGAAAAGTGTTTTGATGCTAGATGGTGCACTTTACAGAAACTCACTGACAGATTTTTTTTTAATTTTACAGTGGCGGTGACAGGATCCGGGGATTGTAATGTCTGCAAACCAAATATAGCCTTTTTTATTACCCAAAATGACCAGTGAACCTACTTCTGTCTTTTTATGTAATACTTTATTTTATATGTAATGCAGTGTAATGCAGATAAAGGTAAAAAAAAGTGCCACATGTTTTCTTGGGGTATGATTTTGCCTTAAAACACCTTGTCTCTACAGTTAATGGTTTTTTAAAAATATCTTTTAGGCCAAAAGCTTCTCGCAACTACCAAAAAACTACATTTCAGGAATTAGGGAAACATTTCTGTAACCACTTCACACAATAACTTTCTGTGAGGTAGCTATTAGAGGCACTGAACTCTTCAGACGTCTGGTAACCATTGACAGGTTTCTCTAGAATGGCGCATTTCACATGAAACCATTCTGAATTACCTTCTTCTGAAATTTCAGGGGGGAAAAAAGGAGAATTCCCTTTAAACGTTTAGAAGAGAACTAAAACACATGGGTTGTAGCTCAGATATGTATTATGATACATGACACAGTAACTGTTTCCAACCAGTGTATTACTTAGACTGTACCTTGAGCCTCCTGGAGGGGGAATAGCTCCATGAAATAGCCAGATACCAATAACTGCATACACATAGTACACCACCTACATCACAGAACAGAGGGGAGTCATATGTGTGAAGACTGGAGCCTTAAACAGTCACTGCTGACCCCCGACGGCATTAAAGCATTGCCTTTGCTATCTGAGGTCACTCACCACCAGAATGCCAGCAAAAGCCCGCAGGTTTTTCACAAGGTCCACAAGAGTACTGGCCACCAGAGCCATCAACTACAAACAGAAGAAAAATGCAAATTAAAAGTATAATATTATTATTAGTAGTAGGACTAGTAATTATAGTAGTACCAGTAGTATTATGCAAATTACAAAAATATATATTGCTGTTGTCAGAACAAAACCTCATATCTCCAAAATGGTAACTTTACAGGAGACTGAAAAAAACTTTACTTGTAATGTACGTCAATGGAATCAGAACTTTTTCCATGTAATTCTGGGCCGTTCCTCGTGGTCCATTTATCTTAAAATTTACACACAATGTAAAGAACCACAGGTATTTTTAAATTATGTCAAAAACTGAAAAATGACAAAAATGGAGATTTTTTCCCAACAGCAGCAATATGATGGTTCAAAGAACACATCATACCATAGAACTTAAAGGAAAATTCTATTTTTTTTCAACACACACACACACACACACACACATACACACACATACACACACATACACATCTTCTAAACCGCTCATCCTCATGGGTTGCGGGGGTTGCTGGAGCCCATCCCAGCAGTTACTGGCCAGAAGGCAAGACACACCCTGGATGGGTCGGCGGTTTTTACAAATTTTCAGCAAAATAAAAATGGGTTAAGATATAATGAAAGTCATTCAGATTTTCATTCAGAGATGATGTGAAATAGTCCATTCTAGAGAAACACTGAGTCAGAATTCTTCACTGTGGTGGTGATGGGAACCAGACATATGAAGAGGTGAATACCACTAAACGCTCCCTAACAGAAAGTTACAACACAAATTGCTTACAAATATGCTGCCTAATGCCAAAGACACTGTTTTATAATAGTTTTCAGTAGGTTTTGTCATAGAACATACATTTTTAAATTAACAGTATTGCAGACATGTACATGGAAGGCATAGTAAGGCAAAAAAGTCACCTAAGAAACATCATTTTCCAGATTTATCACCACTTCACCATTAACATTACACACTTACTAAATCATGACCCTGGTTCCTATAACCACCGTTATGAAGAAAATATAAGTGAATATGTTTTTCTACAAGCAACTATTACAAAAAACTACATAACTTTGTTTATGTCTAAATGACTGAATTATGCAGAAATGAAAAAATAAGTATGTTTTAAAAATCAGCAGAATTCCTCTTTAAACGAAAGCATCATATCCATAATATATAACATGAAATGTGGTTAAACTGCTGAAGAGCTGAGCACTTTGGCTGCTCTTAATTTACTAAGTACCTACGATCCACATTTTTAACCACTAGATGGTGACAAAACACTACCACTAGACAGACATGTCCCAGGTGCTCTTACACACAAACTTGATCAAGTCATTCATTTGAAGGTTTTACTCCTAACCTTGATTTCTGGGATGATTCTAAGGAAGCGGAAGACAATCAGCATGTTGACCAGACGCACCATCTCCCACAAGGACAACAAGCCCCTCTGAACTGGTATCCTGAGAAGAACAGTCACTATATTTTAAACTGAAAATGTAGTTAAAAAATTTAACAGATATATATATCACAGTTGGCATAATGAAAATCAGTCTGTTAACCAATCAGCATGTTTTACTGTGAACTATGAGCATCATGAACTGAGATATTAAAGGTAAAATAACGTTAGCTGATCTTTAATTAAGTCACATTATTGATTCAATAATGTGTTCTTAGTATATTGCAAAGCATAACGCAATGTCCCACTGTCATCACAACACTACCATCATTATGTCCATTTTGTGATCAAGTGCATTACTATATCATACAGTTTTGCACATACTGTAAATTAAAAAATTAATGATACTCACATCTTATAGGAAATCCTGTATGTGAGAAAAATAGCCATTTGGAGAACCTATTTGAAAAATAGGGAGATATTCTATGCTTTTCATTGTTGCAGTTTGTCTCAATAAGAAACAATTTAAAAAACATTCACACACACACACACACACACACACACACACACACACACACACACACACACACACATATATATGAGAAACATACCAACAGGAGGACAGTGAAGAGCCCATCGAAGATGTTATTTTTGTAAGAGAGGTAACCTCTCCAACCAAAGGCAATCAGCTTCAATACCATCTCTAATACGTAATACAGGATGAAAGCACAATTTATGACCTAGATTAAAAAACAAAAAAGGATATTAACATCATTTCTAGCATGTGATGTTTGTCTAAAACATCTAAAAATGTTTTGAAGAAATTCTTTTTCTGTCAACAAAATCCTAAATTTAGCATAAAATTATTATTGACATACAGTATGTTGTCATTTAGTCAGTTACCTCCATGTAGTAGCCATCCCTCTGAGACACAACCTTCTCTGAATCTAGAACCAAGACAGTCTGCAAAACATAGTTCATAGAGTTTTCTAAATAATAACACTGTGTAAAGTTTTATTCGCACACACATAAAGACACGTGCCTATAAAATTGATTTAATTTCTTGTTCATATACAAATAATTCAAATGCCTCCAGCAAAAGCAAGGAACTTCATAAAATGGTCAGTTGTGTTTAGTTTCTCAACCTCTGTTGTTCCAAACCTCTGAAAATACCCACTTTACGCAATTTAGCAACCGGTTGACAAGAGCTTACCTAAAGACAACTGCTTGTTATGTCTCTCGGAAAGCCCCTTATTACTTAAAACTACGTGTGAATTAGAAAGGCCAAGCAACATGTGTTCACAATCACACACACACAAAAAAAGTGCTCAACCATTTGTTAATAATGTTTGTAGTGTCATACAATAGCCACAAGGTGTCACTAAACATTACAGCTCAATTCCTGTTTCTCTTCATTGCGTCAATTTCAAAAATAAAAACATAACCAATGTTTGCTGTGACACTAGAAAATGTCTAAGGATCTGTATTTTAATAATATGAAAGAAAAAAAAAGACGCTACTCACACAGATGCAGATGACGTTTGCCAGTGCTACCACATTTCCCACCACAGTGAGGTAGTAATGACTACAGGTACTTTGGATCCACTGTAGTATTGGCAAACTGTATTCTGGATTTGGTGGGTGCTGGTGTGCAAAAACAAATAGGACTGCATGTTATGAAAGAAATCACAGTTACATTATTAAAGGTTATTAAAAGTTTAGTGGATGAAGGTAAAGCAGTGGGAAAGTGTTTAATACTATAAATCATAAAATACTATTAAAGAAACTTAAGAAGCTTCTCTTAACAATCCATAGGCTGGTGTACATCATATTTGGAATGTTGAAGCCAAAGTGTTAAAATTACTTCACATCATTTATCTCCTCAAAGTTAAAGTATGGGCACTCCACAAGGCTGAGTTCTGGGTCCTTTGCTTTTTTGCTTCTACAACCCCAATTCCAATGAAGTTGGGACGTTGTGTAAAACATAAATAAAAACAGAATACAATGATTTGCAAATCCTTTTCAACCTATATTCAATTGAATACACTACAAAGACAAGATATTTAATGTTCAAACAGATAAACTTTGTTTTTTGCAAATTTTTATTTGTTTTACACAACATCCCAACTTCACTGGAATTGGGGTTGTACATAAATAACTTTTTTAAAAAGAAAGGGACTGAGTGTAAAATGTAAGGAAAATGACCATCATTTATGTATCAACAAAGACTCCACAGAAGGCAGCAGAATTGTTTAATGAGCAAATCGTTAGCGTTTCCCAGTGGGTTAATAAATATTACCAGACCTTCAGAATATTAGAATAAAACAGTTCAAATGTGTTTTATAATTTAAAAAAGAACAGGAAGGATATATAATATATGCTAAAGAATTGAGAAAGCTAAGGAGTTTAAGGAATTACTGATACCATGTCCAGGAACTACTCTGTATTTTTATTACAAAGCAGATGTAGAGTTGCCAGTTGGGGAGCAGCAATGACAACTATACAATGCATGTACATAGAACAACTCTGGTCAGGCTTTCACAGCTAAAGGCACACATAGAGAATGCAGTGCCATTAGAAACCTAATTAGAATATATAAATACTAGCTTTGGACTCTGTAAGACCTCTAAAAATGCCCTGTATCTGGGACCAAGATGTTAACAGCAGATCTCTTAAGTCCCGTAAGCTGTGAGGTGGAGTCACCCCAGATCGGACTTGTTATTCTAGAACACCACAAAGATGCTCAATCGATAGGGATCTGAGGAATTTGGAAGCCAGGACAACACCTTGAACTCTTCATGTTTCTCAAACTATTACTGAACAACGGGCTTCATTCACCAATATCATTTTAAGTTTTTTCTTAAATGTGTTTGTGAGATGGATTCTAAAAAAAAAAAAAAAAAAAAATCTGTTTCATTGATTCATGATGTGTTTTTCAACTGCACAACTGTGCACAGATTTGTGCTCTTAACTGTGTGTAGTTTCTGTTCTTATTTAAGAACAAATGTCAAGTTAGAAAAAAATCAGTGAATCTCAGAATCTTCGTGAAAACTGTTTAAATGGGTTTTAAGAAGAAATTTCTCTTAAGAACAGTTGGCATATGAGTCCAAGGTATGCAGTACAACAGAGCACGTTATCCTGCTGAAAGAAGCCACTGCTATCATGGACCACTACTGCCATGAAGAAGTGTACCTGGTCTGCAACTGGTGGGTGGCACATGTCTACATGAACGCACGGAACAGGGTTTTCCAGCAGAGCATCATATTCCCTCCACCGGCTTCTCCCCACAGTGCATTAGCAGTGGACAAGGGTTGGCATGGTCACTCTAAGCGATCTGTGTCTACACAGCCCCATAGGCAGCAGGATGCATTGCGACACTTGTCTCCTACAGCTATCATTAAACATATCTGTGATTTGTGCCCTTCTGTCGGTTCAGACCAGACAGGATTGCCCCTTGTGCATCGATAAGCCTTGGATGTTCAACATCTGGGATGAAGCAAATTATGTTTTAGCTCATCTGTATATATGATAAGATATGTCCACAAATAATGCAAGTTTTAAACTTAGTGTGTCTACAGTTATTTTGGATTTATTTGCTTTCATTTTATAAGACCAACCAGGGACAGGGCCTGCAAATTAGTTTTAGCCAGATGCCCTATATACATTACATGAGCTGTATTTTATGTAACATTGCTTATCTGTACTGTCCCTGTCAAATTAAAAAAATTGCAACTGTGATGGACATTGTAGGTGACATTGTAAGAATGCACTGATGCATGATTTAAAAATGGCCTACAGTATTTCTGCTGAAATATTTTACTTTCAGATTTGGGACTACATTGAAGCTGCCATTACTCAAAATACTCACAGCACACAGTGGTCATTTGTATATTGCTGCCATCTGTGATATCAGTACAGTAAAGGCCAACTTCATGTTAACAGTTAACAAACAATATATTGCGCACTCCTTATTCCAAGTGTTTCATAACCAAGACTTTCCAGTTCTCTGCACTATAAATGATGTACCTGGAAAAAGTACAACACGCAAAGTTTCCATTATGGTATCTAGATGTGTTTTTTTGTATGAAATAATGACTTCCCCAAAACAGAGACTGTTTAAAGGGGAAATCCCTACCTCTCTGATACGATCCTTGTCCAGTTCGTCAAACAGTCTCTGGAAAGCCTCGCCATCAAGAAAGCCATCACGGAACTCTTGAGCAGCCTAAAGAACAAGATAACAAATGGAACAGCCCATTCCAGAGCAGCTTTGTTGAGCCTACATACAGGAAAACGATCAAGATTTAAACTCTGGGCTCACCTTAATGACAGCTTGTCTGTAGAAAGACTTCATCTGCACTCTGCTCATGACCTCCAACACGGTGTTCACTTGCACCCTCTCTCTAAACACAGACAAGAAATCGAGATGTGTACATCTCTTAGTGGTGCAAACAGCTTACTTCCGGACGTAGACATCAATCAGAAGCTGACCCATGCTATTCATCTGAAAAGACATTTCTACATTTCACTCGCTTTATATCCAAGCATGAATCCAAAAATCAAATATCAAATCATTATCCATTCATACACTGAAAATCAAAACCAAGGAATTACAATTAATTTGCCCACCTAACTGTTCCCTAACCTGAAGGACCGCTAGCATAGTCTCCAAAATGGCACATGATGTTTTAACTAAACATTGATGCCCAGTTGTACTAAGCCTTTTGTGCCAGTTTCAGGCACAAAGAAGACACATCCTCCTAGTGTGTCGTGAAACTGCTGTACTATCCTACACACAGTTTATATACAAGGCGAGATGCAAATGCATTTCATGCATGTGCATTTGAGGGAGGACTGTGCAAAAAACGGATGAAGACACAGACAATGCAGCTGATTACATATTCCACAAGATTCAGTGATTTACTGATGCAACAAGAGGATGCCAGATGTGCATGTAATCTTCTCTTCCTCTCAAAACTATGTATAAATTAGTACCAGTGTTTCAAAGGCAGGTTCCTTTAACAAAGGCAGCAGGCAAATGGAAGCAGAGCCAAGACATGCTGAAGATTTACCAATAGAAATAACAGCACTTCAGCTCTCAAGGCTTGCAACTGTGCTCTGAGGAGTTGTGCTACCTTGTTGCAATGTCCTACATAAAACCTTGGGTAGGATATTTTAATAGCCTGGCAAATAGGAAGTTGACTTCAGCCCTGTAATAAAACTCTAGGTAGGGTAGTTTGACAGTGAAAATGTCATTTTCATGTAAAAAAAAGGATATTTTGAAAGCCTATTTTAGCTTATCAGGGGGTAAGTAGTAATATTAAACTCTGTCTGTCCTAAAATAACACACGCCCTTATGTTTTCATTGTGTGAGCTTCTCATGGCCGCACAGTGCCATCTTTAATGTTAAAAGATATTTGATATGGTTTTCAAATATTTATGTAAGTTGTTAACCATGTTATTACTTTTATGTTTATACAAATAAAAAGTGCACAATGCAGCTAATTTTATTTCTGGTGTCAATATAAAACTTTGTGAAATGACTTCAGGTTGTGTATCAGTTCATTTTTGATCATTTGCAGCATATTTTAACAATACTGTGATAATACTGATAACATTTTGTGATATTACATTTTCAATCTGTTTCATCTCTAATAAACACATTTCTTTACATCTGGCCCACAATCGCTTTTTCCAGTTTAGTATATGCAGCCTCAGAAAAGCCATATTCAGATAAAGCCTCAACTGCTCTAGAGTCCAGTGGCAGCGCTTTACACCACTGCAATCAATGCTTTGCATTGCACTTGGTGATGTAAGGCTTGGATGCAGCTGCTCGACCCTGAAAAATCATTCCATGAAGCTCTTTACGCTGTTCTTGAGCTAATTTGAAGGCCACATGTAGTTTGGAGGTCTGTAGTGATTGACTCTGCAGAAAGTTGGTGATCTCTGCACACTACGCGCCTCAGCATCCGCTGACCCTGCTCTGTTCTTTTATGTGGCCGACCACTCTGTGGCTGAGATGCTGTCGTTCCGTCCCTTCCACTTTGTTATAATACCACTAACAGTTGACTGTGGAATATTTAGTAGTGAGGAAATTCCATGACTGGATTTGTTGCACAGGTGGCGTTCCCATGCTGGAATTCACTGAACTCCTGAGAGCGACTCATTCTTTCACTAATGTTTGTAGAAGCAGTCTGCAGGCCTAGGTGTTTGGTTTTATACACCTGTGGTCATGGAAGTGATTGAAACACCTAAATTCAATGATTTGAGGGGTGACCGAATACTTTTGGCAATATAGTGTACGTATTCTGAGTAGGCCTGTCACGATAACAAAATTTTCAGAACGATATATTGTCCCAGAAATTATTGCGATAAACGATAATATTGTCATTTTAAAGTGCCATTATAGAATTTTTTCTTGCTTCTGGGCTCCCCAAAGGAGCTTTAAGACAATGTATACAGGCCATCTTATGTTCATCCAAACCCCAGGCTGCTAAAGCAGACTGAAGGGCTTCTGCAAGGACATCAGCAGTATGGTTCTCCGGCACAAATCTGGTCTCTAAACATTTTGATTGCAGCGTCCAGTTTGCAGTAATGTAATGTATTGTAAAGCTCATGTATGGGGTCATATTTGAGCTTGACCACATATCTGTAGTGGCAGAGTAAAATGAGATGTCTTTAATCTCCTTCAGAATGCCATCTTTCACTTCATTATATAAGGTTGGAATGGCAATTTGGGAGATATATGTTTTCTTTGGCAGTTCATACTGCTTGTCAAATCTTTGCAGCATGTTTATAAAGGTTTGCTTTTCGACCGTATTTAACGGCAGCATCTCTTTGGCTATATAGCGAGTTACACTATCTGTGAGTGTGCGCCATTTTGCGCTATCGCGTTTGTATTTACACTGCCGAGCAAAGGCATCCGTAATAGCCACCTGACGGGAAGACCCCTCTCCAGCTCGGGAAGACCCCTCTCCAGCTGAAGTTTTTGTTTTTTACCTCGGAAAACTGGGCTGGATGGTTGTGCTTTAAATGTGACCTCAGGTTAGTTGTATTTCCAGCTTTCGTTGACACCGTTTTGAAACAAAGTCGACATACCGGCTCATTCACATTGATGGGTTCTCCACGCTCATTTGGCTTAAAGCCAAAATACTCCCACATCGGAGCCGTGGAATGTGGCTTTGAAACAAAGTCCATCTGGACTGGACGACTCTAAACGTTCTTCCTGCAGCTGTTTAGTTTTAAGAAAGTCCTATTAGCCTCGAATATGTTCGCGAGCTAACACATCTCCACCTGTGTGTGTGGAGGCACTGTTATTGACGCATGCGCTCTCCGTGTACTGCGGGGGGGGCGGGGAGGGGGCAGCACTGCGTGACTTTCTGAAATCTAACGTAGTTGCGGTTTATTCTCATGTAAACAAATTTGCGCGGAAACCCAATGGCCAATTATCGACATCGGCAAAAATGATCACGGTTAAAAAAATTATCGTACGATAAGTCGATAATGTAATTATTGCGACAGGCCTAATTCTGAGATACATTTATAGTCACGAGAAAAGTCTGCCTGTCAGAACAATCAACAAATATCAACGAAAAGAACAACTGTGGAATGATCATTTTTATGTGATGTGTTATTATCATGTAGACATATATTATTATCTAGACAACAGCGTCTCAATCGTATGAAATCGTGTCTGATAAAATCGTTCAACGTCGAATTCAGAACATCACTATGCAAGTTATAGTAAACTAAGGCTTTCTCTGAATTCATATAATGAACTAATAACCAGATTCAAAATAAAAGTTTCCCTGTTTATTTTAAATATACTGGATTTAACAGTCAACTGTTAACAAAAAGGTACAAGCAATTTAGATAAAGAAATCTTTTTAAAGTGAGGTATCAAATGTTCTTATGTTACCTCTCGTGGGCCAGTGTGTTTTCTAATGATAATGTAGCTGACTTGCTTTTTTTGAAGGAACATGTCAACATGAAATATCCGAGGAGAACGGAAAATGTATCTTATGCACACTCTCTCATTCTCTCACTCTCTCCATCTCTGGTCTAGTATGCGTGCATCAAAGTCCATCTTACTAAACGTTCACCATGGACAATATTGAGAAGAAAGCTTGCTAAAGGGGAACTATTTAAAATTCCATATGAGTCAGGGATATCTTCACTGTGGAAACATTATGACCTGGTTATGAAATCAGATAAAGAGCACACTGGTCATGTACAATGTACAGCCTTCAATAGTCTTTTGAACTCTGATAACAGGAGGGAGGGCAAGTTATCATCTCAGCAACGCAACTGCCATGGATGCAGTCATCTTGCAGCACCTAGTAGTGTGAAGTGTCAGAGAATAGAGCGTCTTACTACAGTTAAATAAAGAGAAAGCCAGCTTTCTGAGAAGTTTGTACATTTTTTGTTCATTTTCTATCACTAAAAAAGTAAAGCATCTGTGACATCAATCTTTCTTACTTAGTGCATGTAAGCAGCTTCAGCATTTAGCAGTGCTTGTCAGGCCTCATCAGGTCTACACGGTGGGCTCAGGCTTCAATTTAAAGCCCATGCAACATTTTCCCCATAACAAACTGAACTGCTCTCCATTAAGTACAGCATTTTACTAATGTATCTTTTTCTAATTACGCTTGTTTTCTTCAAAGCTGTACATCCGGTAGCCTTGCTGAGTATCATGGCTAGGAGGCTGAGCGAGTCCTGGGGTGCACTGTATCTGTACAAACAGAGAGGACAGTGGGACTTACTCATGGTCTTCAGAGTTACTGCTGTGGCCTTGCCTCTTGCAGCACAGCACCTCAAATGCAGCCCGGATCCCCAGACGCCTCCTTATTATGGACGTCTGCACCGACATCTTAAAAAAAATATATCGCAATGTTTGTGGGAATGTTTCAAGCTGATATTTATAAGGAATATCAGCAGAAGTAAGTGAAACTGAAAAACACATTTACCAGAAGATAACCCCTGAACTGGTTGTATATGATAGCAGTGAGTAAATTCATCAAGATATAAGTTCCTGAAAGAAAAGAACATAGATGTTAAATATGATTAATGAGCAGTTAAGATGATGAATAAAACTAAATGAGTTACTACATGTAGTAATAAATAATAGAATCTGGTAAACTTACCGCATACACTAAAAAGTATAAAAAACAGGGCATAACCCCGATGCAAAGAGTATGCTGGGACCATCACTGTTGAGAGAAAAAATAGGAGGGGAAATATTACAAAACCATGCATTCAAGAGGAAATGACACCGGTTTCAGACTCCTAAACTGAAATAGGGCTTCAGACCCTGTTTTGAGACAAAAATGGTAAAGCTCTATGGGCAGGGTGCTGCTCTTCAGCCCTTCCAATGTGCCTTTCCCTCCTAAGTGGTAAAAGGAGTGGGCAACATTATAAGTGAGAAGATCAGTTTAATAATAAACTAAACCACCAAATTGAACACAAATGATCAGCTGAAAAGAAAGTCATTGTATTTAGGAATGACATGAAACATAACACTACTTTTGCTGGTGCATTTTGTCCGTTTACTCACAAACTTCACGTCTTTTCCACCTTGTACTGCGATATTTTTGCTAGCTTGCTGACCATTAGATGCTGGAAAGCAGTCTGAACTACTGAGTGGCCTACTACCCATATTAGTGTTAAGAGAAACTGCTGGTCAGGAAAATATACACTAATACATACAGCAACATATTCCAGAGGAACTGTACTTCATTCCATTCTCAACACTTGGCTTGGAGACGAAGGAATAAGAAAATCTGACTTACAAGTAAAATTTCCCACTTTTTCCTCCGTTTGAAACACAGAGACAAACTAGCCATAGTCACGATTGATCACATGACAGTAATAAAGTTTTTTGTGGCACGACACATAATTCATCTGCCACCTGACATGACTGTCATGACACCCAATAAACGACTCACCCGTATTTAAAATATTACTCAAATCTTACCATCTGGATTATTAGCTGTTGTGAGCAGCACAAGCAGAGAGGACAAGGCTCGAGGTAGGTTTCTAAAGTAAGTCTCCCATTCTCCATTCTTCTTCGGATCCTGTTGACACATCAGACAGCAGAAACTATACACTGTCATTTACTTTCATCATTTCTATTTAAATAATCAAGTATTCTGACTTTCACAAGACAGGACACAATGGAAATGTTCACTTGCAGCAAGAAAATGAAATTGGCCATTCACAACTGTAATGACATTGTTATTGGCAGACAAGACTCACATCAAGTGTGCCTGGGTGTCTCTATATGAGCGAACTGAAGGTAGAGTAAATAATGATTCGATCCATAATTACCTCTGATCTGGGGAAGATCAGCATACCAATCATGGTGAATAAGCACAGGTGTAGTGCCAGAAGCAGAATCACACTATAAAAACAAAATATAGTGCAATATGAAGCAGGATTTGGCAAACAGTAAACAATGTCAGTTAATGATGGAACCCTGTTACCTTGCTATCTCTGGAAGAGTCCTCTTGATACATTTTAGAGTTTTCTTCATTAAGGATGAATTTTGCAAGAGAAAAAAGGGCCGTATCAGTCTTCTGACTCGTATGGTCTGCAGGATCATAGAGAAAAGGGAACATTATATTGTCCACCAAACCACTAAAGCAAGATAAGCTCTTTTTCCATTGAACAGTGCAGTACAACACCATTGGGTTACAAATGCAGGATCTCACATTGGCAGAATTTTCTTGTCAAGTGACCAATACCATTACTAAGTACCTGCATTAAATTTGGTTACCCTTCTTGGCAGGGTACCAAGCATACCAAACCGGCACATTTAAAATCTGCAGACCCCTTTTACCCTGTTCTTCAGTGGTCAGGACCCCCATGGACCCTCAAAGAGCAGGTATTATTTGGGTGGTTGATCATTCTCAGCACTGCAGTAACACTGATGTGGTGTGTTAGTGTGTGTTGTGCTAGTTTGAGTGGATCAGACACTGCAGTGCTGCCGGAGTTATTAAACAATGTGTCCACTAACTGTCCACTCTATTAGACACATCTGCGTTGTTGGTCATGTGAGATACTTATCTAATGACTAAGTCAAAATGATCTACCTACTATAAAAATGCAAGACATATATTTATTTATGTATACAATGTATGCTGGTGTACCTTGAATAACTGCATGAACCCATATTGCACAATACTTTTTCCTGTTTTGTAAGGTGACCTTGGGTTTTTTGAAAGGCGCCATGAAATAAAATGTATTATTATTATTATTATTATTATTAATACAACTGTGTACATTTTTTTGTCATTAGCCTACCTTACTCTGATGACTTGCACTGAACGGAATCAGTCAGGGATGCATAGTCCGGACAGTAGTTGCTGACAGCCAGCCTCAAGCAAATGACATAGTAAAAAAAAAAAAAAAAAAAAAAGTCCTCCTCCCACTTCGTATGGAAATAAGTTTTAGGCTTCTTAGTTGGTCCAGCTCCTTTACTCATTTTTAAACCCTTTCTCAAGTTCAAAAGAAATAAATTGGAGGCTAACTGGGCAACTCACCAGCTTGCTAGAGTTTTGCAGCACTTAACATCATTGTATGCGCATGCGCGGCGACTCATGTGTCAGAAAGTCAGATGTTTCACAGGCTGCCCTGTATGTCAATCAAGTGTCAAATTTTATAGCGTGGACGGATGATAGGCTGATGTCTATTTTTTTTAATGCCATGCAATCTACTCATACTACTATTGTGATCGACCGGTAGATCACGATCGACGTACTGTGCACCCCGGCTCTAGTCCTTCATCAGTGGTCACAGGACGCTGCCCACAAGACGCTGTTGACTGGATATTTTTGGTTGGCGGACTATACTATGTCCAGCACGGACACTGAGGTGTTTAAAAATTGCAGCAGCACTGCTGTGTATGATCCACTCAGACCAGCGCAACACACCACCACTGCAGCTTGATTCACTCATTAGAAGGACTGTCTGGATACTTTTGGACATAGAGGGAACATGAAGTGTTAAATGCTACCAAGATTTTGTGAAAGATCAGATGTAAAAGGTTTGAGCACTGTCTGATTCACTCACCTCATTACAGATCATACTAACAGTTATTGCCCAATCAACGACTGATGCAGCTATTACCACCACATAGCCAATCAGCCACTTATTGATACAGAACTCCTCCCATCCAATCACATAACTCTGTGGAATGTGAAACAGAAAGTTCACCAAAAGCATGCCACATAACCAAAGTGCTACCATATGCATGTGCATAAATGTCTGTGTAATTATTTTGCTTCATTTTTGCTTGAGAATTTTTATTTACAATTAAATTGAATACTTTCATAAGTGCACCTTGACAGCAACATCTGCGATGAAGATTAAGAGGCAGACTATCTCTATAGTCTCTGTCAGCCCACATGGGGGCTCCCACGGTGTAGGCCTGTAGCGAGGGTCCGACGTGTAAGTGATAGACGAGGGTTTCTCCACAAAGGCCAAAGCAAGGATCACAGCAATTGTGAAACCAAGACCCCTGCGTCACATACAGAAAATGGGTTAATGTGGTCAAAAAAAAAAAAAAAAAAAAAACGCATTTCAAAAATTCACCTGAGATTGGTGGTGATGAGTATCTACATGATTAGGGAAAACTACATTTACAAGGAAACGCAGGAGAGATAATATTTGCTGATTAAAGTCAACAGTCAACAAATATTAACACTGAATAAAACCATTGGCCACTAACAGTCCTCCTGATCTAACCAATAAATGGCTTCAGAGGTCAGTACTGAATTTTGAAGTAAGCAGTGTCTCCAAGATGACAAGTAGATACATCTGAAATAAAAACAATAGAAGGAAAATTTTGCATTTCTTGTGCTGCTTGCTTACCACTGACATATCCTGGAGTAGTACCATCTGTATAACCGTAAAGATCCAGAATCAACCTTGTGATTGATGGACCGATACTGTAAAGAAAAACACACAATCAACACACCACAAAGACGTACAACAAAGAGCAAAATAAACGACCCAAAATAAACAGCTTTAGGCTACGTTCACATTACATGCCTCATTGCTCAAATCCGATCTCTCGAGAAACGATGGTTCACACTGGTTTAGGTAAGTGATTCAAATCAGTCATTACTGGTGTCCTGAAATGACCTGCATGTGCACATCTTGACCAGTAATGACACGTGAATAAATTATGTGCATCATTAACAAACAACTTAACGAGCAGAACGAGCTTCGCTGTGAAGATAATTAACTCTGATCAGCTCTCAGCTTCATTATTAGAGTGACACGAAGGTGAAAAAGGTGAGATGAGCTGCTTTTCCACTGTTTACAGGCTTTAGCTTCTGTTTGGCGCTGCTGCCAGGCTAAAGCTGAATGATGGCACACGCGCGGTGGAAAAAAAGCACATGAATTCCGATTTGAGGACATTAAGGTCGCATGGCCACGAATCTAGGACCACATATGAAAGTGGCTCAGGTTGGATTTGAAGAGACCGGATTTTTGTCCACACAGCCCTGAAAACATCAGATCTGAGTCACATCAGGGCAAAAAAAAAAAAAATCAGATTTGTGCCACTTCAACCTGGTAATGTGAACGTAGCCTTAGGGATTTTATTTCTATTACCTGAATGGCATCCTCAATGAACACAACCGCTTGCTGGATATAAAGGTCTCCATCATCTTACCAAAAAAAAAATTATGAATAAACAACAGAAAAATTTGTTAACAACAATTTTAATTCTACAACCTTTGAATGCTACCCTATTCTGATAAACACTCATTTTAGTACTATATTCGATAAGCTAATTGTAACAATCTTTTACATAATATCTTTTAAAGAATACATTACGGGCAAGTAACGGGCAAGTGTGGCACACACCACGGCCAAGTAAAAATCTTGGACCTCAACAAATATTATTTATATAGGTTGTAGGCTCACTTCCATAAGTTATTTAAAGTCCATAAAGGTGACTTAACATAGCCAAGTGACCTGATGCTATGTCTTGGTATAGTTGGGGAAAAGGACTACAAGAAAAACAAACTTGGATAGACAGACAGACAGGCAGATGGAGAGATGACTTCTATAGTGCCGCTGCAAATTACCATAGTTTTTATTTATTTATTTATGTATGTATGTATGTATATATTCATCTCCTCTGCTCCGACCTTTAACTTCAATGACTATATTCTGTCTCAGCCTATAGTTCAATATCAGTTAATAATTCACATCGCTGTGGAGGACCTTCAGTCCTGTCTCCCTTGGAGATGCTTTAATTCAGAGACACTGGTCTCAAGTCTTCAAGTATGCACTGTAAGAGAAGGTTTCCGAGAGCTTTATGAACTCCTGGATAGCTTGTATAGATCACCAACCAGGAAGTCCAAAAGCACCTATTGAAATCAAAGGCTTTGCTTTCAAAACAGGATGTAACTCCAGGTCTCTGGCATGGTGTTGCTGTAACCAGTGTAAACCATGAACTGATCAACAGAGAACTGCAAATATACCACAGAATAATGATGAAATCCCAATGGTAAAAGATCTGAACTCTACAGTTAACCAGGCTGAACGGAGCTCCCGAAATGCATTCAAGCACAAAGACAGTAAGAGAGCAGAGCATGCAATACAGCAAACATTTCCTCTAAAAGCCATCGCTGTCTGCCTTCTGTGCCTCTCTTTACAGTAGGTTAAGAGTTGACCGGTGTGCCAAAGTTGAATGTAGAGTGTTTGATTAATTCAAAGTGAAACTAAATTACGTAGCTCTGCTTGTGTCATCTGTCAGATGGGGGCTGGGTTTAAATATCGCTGCGGTCAGTTTTCAGTTTTTTTTTTTTTTTACATAATTTGAAAATACCTGTTGCTTTTTACATTGTGTGGAAATTTCATGAAGAATGGACCAACAGATATGGGCAAAATATATTTGGAAAAAAAGCTTGGTTCCATTGACTTACATTATAAGTAAAGCGTGTTTTTTCCTTCTTCTGTTAAGTTACCTTTTTGGAGATACAATTTTTTATTCTGACAGCATTGAATATGCAGAACACAACACAAACGTCTCAGTGCTGCTGATGCAAAAATCATAACTGCTACTTTTCCATAAGGCAGGCACGGATAATACTATGCCTCTGGAGGATGAGTAGACAAATCATCTACACAAGCTGCCACCACAATTCTGATTAGGGTTGCCTGCTTATGCACTGCAGTTAACAAACAGGTTAAACACAGCCTTTGCCCTCTCATCTTACTGTATGAGTCACTGTCCTCCCCCAGATTCACACTGGAAGCATTACTGCTGACAGAACAGCCACTTCCACATGGAAATAGGCGTTCCTCCCTGGCATGTCTCTACTGGTAACAATGAGAACTAATCCACAGACAGTAATTCTACCTTTAGCCAGCATATCAGGATTCAAAGATTCACAAATAATGTCTCTAACCTTTGGTAACTTCTGCCAGATATGCATCAAGGTCACTTTATCCAAGTACACAGCAAGGAAAACATGCTAGAAGTGCAGTGGGTTCAGTTTCAATACGTAATCTAAAGATTTACTTCATCCCATGTTGCATTTGAGCCGTCGGTGCTCCTTACGACAGCTTAAAGGTTCCTCACTTGTCAAACGACCTCTTACAGAAAGTGTCGCTCTGTTATTAAACTGGTAATACTCTATCGCCACAACTCAGAAGTGGACACAACATCTCATTTTCAAAAACAAGGAAACGTGTGTCTGCTTGCTGAGGCCTGTTGGAATTATAAAACGATGCTTAAGTCAGCTACGCGGTCCGCCTTAAATGGTGCTGCAGTTCCCTGTTTGCACCTCAGACGTTAGAGCGTAACTGCTGCACCATTTAAGGTGGAACGGGAAATTCGAACAAGAAGCTGGTGAATAGGAAGCCAACTTTAGCCTCATAATTCACAAAGCTTTTCTCTGAACACCAACGGGAAGGATTTTTTGGCTCTACAACCAGTGCAGGTGAACTTTGGCCACGTTTTTGTGCGTGTGTTATGCTAGTTTGAAATACGAAGCCAAAAGAGAAAACAAGCTGGAAAGAGCGAAACGTTTGATTTGCTCTGCCGCCGAAGTCTGAGGAGTTCTCTCACACTCGCCGTGAACGGTACGATAAGCTTGAACACATCAACAGTTTGAAACCACTGCCAGGTGTAGCTGAGCTTACTCGCCTCAGGTAGTCTCTTAAAGCGAACTTACGTTCGTGGACAGCGGCCGTATAGGAGGGGGTTCTTGTCGTCGGAGGCTCCTCGGACTCCGCGTCGGAATGACCGCCGTGGTGAGAGCCGTAGTTCACTGAGCCCTGGCTCGCGCTCCCCGTCAACAGCGGTTCCGACTCCATGGACTCTGTGAAATCCAGACACCGTCAAACGCGTCTGCAGGACGAGGAATGTAACAGCGGTCACTCCCGGACGTGGGGCATGTATCGTAAAAAGGGGGATATATCACTCCTTCGTCAGCTGAGGAAATGAGTGAGAGAGAAAGAGGGGATCCTCACAGGACGGGGACAGTTTCGCTCTTACCTTTGCTGACGACGGCAACTCCAGCGTTCTGCTCAGGACAGCAGCGAGAGGGCTGTTTTTAGTCTACTCCGCCCCTGTTCCAGTCTCATGTGTCACGTTTGCCTGCTTGTGTTTGTGCTGGTGTACCTCCTCGGTTTTTTGAGAAACCTGGCCGCGCTGTAGTGCTTACAAACGCCGCGTGACTCAGTGTTATTGGCGCGCGACCCGTTTGTCCAAGAACTTTTACCGCTTGTCGTAATAACGTCTGTCGCTGGCAGTGTGGAGAAAAGTGTCTCCCTCGAAATTTCATCCAAAACATTTTTAAAAAGTGTAAATGTTTACAGAGCCACTAACGTGACATGGCGAATATTTTTTTAATAAGGCATGGCTACGAATTAATATACTGAGGCCAAAAATGACTATATTAAGACCACAATATAATATTTTATGGCCATGAATTACTACATTGAGGCCACAATTTACTATATTAAGGTCAGGAATTAATCAGTTAAGACCATGAGTTACTATATGGAAGCCACAAATTAATATATTGCAGCCAGGAGTTACTAGGTTGAGGCCACAAATGAATATATTTAGCACAATTTACTATATTGAGGCCACAAATTAATATTTTGATGCCACACATTTCTATATTGAAGGCACAAACTAATACATTGAGGCCATGAGTTACTACACTGAAGCCACAAACTGATATATTGATGACACAAATGAATATATTGAGGCCACAAGTAAATATAGTTAATATACACAATTTACTGTATTGAGTACACTAATTACTATATTGAGGCCACAAATTAATACATTAAGGCAACAAGTTATGAGAAGCTTAATTCGTGGTGACGCCTTATTAAAAATAATCTCCATGTCACCTTAATGCCCGTGTGTGTGTGTGTGTGTGCCTGAGTGAGTGAGTAGGAATGCAGGATGTTGTTTTACTTTATTTTGTATTTATTTTATCTTATTCCCTATGTGGGAATGTCTGTCTGATACTGTGCACTGTGAGCTCCTGTAACCAAAACCAAATTCCTCGTATGCATAGCATACCTGGCCAATAAAGCTTGACTCTGATTCTGATTAGGAGCTCTGTAGATGTTATCTGCAATTCCACTGTAAAAACTTTCATATAAATAAACTTTGAACTTTGTGTAACCTTCTTACAAGATTAGCAAGTATTTCTATGCACTTGTAAATGTTATGATGTCTCTACTGTAAAAATGCCAGTAAAGCCTTGTTTGTTTACATATGAAATTAATAAATTGCTCATATGGAGAATTGGCCAAGAAAATGAACAAAGAAATAAATAAAGCAAGCTAGTGTAGTAGGAAAGTATGAAGGCATGGTAAGAGTTCGCATTGCATGACATTCTCAGGCTGAATGTCAGGGGTCCTGACCGTTTCACACGTCTTTGTGAAGGAAGTCAATTTTAAAACCACAATCATCCACATCCTGAGACTGAGACACACACACAGACACACACACACGCACATACACACGTTGTAGCTTCTTTGAAAACCTATTGAGTTTCTATTCAATCAGTGATGAATATATAAGCAATGGACCAAATAATGGAAACATTAAAGCAAATGAGGGACATAAATAACATGCTCTAACACAGGGGTGACTCTCGAGTCATGATTCATCATAAAGGTCTTGTTCACCACCAGATCGTGGTCTCACAAGGCCCTGGGGAAAAGTGTGCTTAGAGGTCCCCTCACATAGAACACTGCAGCTATTTATATTATCTTTGTACAACTGTGGTTTGGAGTCAATCAAATCAAGACTTCCTGCATTCACACTCAGTAGATCGTATCTCAGACAAAGCATTGTGATGGTGACAGGCGTTTGTAGTAAATCACAAATGACCTAACAGAGTTGATGAAGTTGATTAACCACCAGTTTAATATTCCTTCCTCTAGAACAAGGGTGTCCAGTCTTTTTCTCAGAGGGACGGTGTGGCTGCAGGTTCTCACTCCGATGAAATGTTTGAAGACTGACTGATTGAACAAGTAGAATCAGGTGTGCTTCAGCTTGTTTGGAGTGAAAACCTGCAGCCACACCAGCCCTTTGTGGATAATACTGTTCTCCCCTGCTCTAGAACCATAACTACAAATTAAGCAGCACTATGCAAGATTTTGTAAGAAGTAGCATAATTGAGACAAAAATTCTAAATATGGTGTCCATGTGCTGTCACTAGACACCCTGTAAAGCCTGAGATAATCATTTAAAAGTCAGACCCAGAGGGTCAGATTCTGTGGGCGTTTTTTAGACCACGTCATATGTCTTTACGCATCAACGTTACGTGCAAAGACTCAGTCCATTCATGTCCTTGGAAGATTCGACATTCACCAAGTTTTGACAAAGATCACTTTGACTACTCTTGCAACACACTCGCAATCATCAGATTCATCCTCTCGGGGAAGGGGTCTGAAGCACAACTGACATGACAAAGTGGTCACAAAGAGGTCTCCAAATCCTCCAAATCTGAGTGTAGCTTCATTTTTTTTTATTATTTTCTATTTATACTGTTTTTTTGCCTATACTTTTTACAAATCTTTAAACAACCGCAACATAGATGTTTTGCTTGTTTCTTTTATTTTGTATTAACCTTGTAGAAAACAGTATAAAAGATTTGTAAAACTGAGTGTGGAGATCAAAGTAAGGAAAACAGTTGTAAAAATGTTACATGGATTACAGTTAACAGGATTTACAAGGTGAGCAGAACCTTAAAATGATCGCCACTAATCAAGGACGTTAGACAGATTCCACATATTCACCCTCCATCATGGAAACCTGTGAAAGAGAGAGCATGTTTGAGATCATGAGGAAAAATTCCAAACACAAGCAAACACCCATCATCATCCTTTTAGATCTATCTTGGACAAAACATTAGTTACATGCACCATTTCTTTTCTAATACTTATGTGCTCCCTTGTCTTAATAAGAGCATCAGTCTCTTAAGTCAATTCTGGCCCACTCTCCCAACCAATAACTGGCTGCACATTTCAGGCAGATTTAGTGTGCGTCTATATCAGCATTTCAAGTGCTGTTCCTAAGTGGCAATTGGTACTGATGTCTAGTGATTGTGCTGGTCATTTAAACTGCCCAAGTGTTTCATCGCTAAGTCTATAGACCTGGTTACATACAGACACCCTACAGACATCATCCTGGAATGTGGGAATGTCAATGTTGTTCTGTTTGGACATGAAGCAGAAAATTAGTGGAAAAGTGGGCTAAAATGGGGAGATATCTCAACAGACTGGGATAATCCTTTACTGACAGTAGTGGTGCTGACATCAAGACCACTGAATGTTTAACCGAGCATTACAGAAGACATGATGCAGGTGGCAATTTGTTTGGGTGCGGACAGCTTACTGTTGCTGATTATTGCTTTGATAAAACAACAACAAAATGCTATATGATAAAATACAACAACATTCAATACATAGGCTATTATTAACAACCACAATAAACAACACACTCACAACACAATTTTGATTTATCAAAAAAAAATCTGACAGCTCTAATTTCAACTTTAGCTTCCCTGACTTCCCCCAGCCTACTGATATTTTCAATGCAGGTTTTCACAATATTTCAGGCGTCAATAAACAAACACTGAAAGTAAAAAATTGCCAACATTAATAAAATATTAAAGACAATTTCTAACTTTTTCCAGTACTTCTGAAGCATCTTTTAGATAGAACCACAGTTCTGATGACTTGTTAGCACATTTCTCTGTCCAGTTAACCACAAAATCTGTTAAAACTAGTGCCTTCAAAGTGATGTAATAAATGACTTAAAACACTAATGTTTTTTAACAGTATTTACACATTTACACAGACAGAACCATCTGTAATTCCAAAGTGAGGAGCAGCTGCTTGTGCACTATATATGGCTATCACTCTGTGATTGTCTACTCAATCAAATATAATTACATGGCATCAGCGGCAGCTCAGAAAGATGCTGTGGTGCTTCACAGGTCTCAAAGGAAGCCTGTGCTAGCTTTCACCCTCCTAGTCCTAGTGGTATGTGGGTGCAATTGCTTACACCTTAATTGGGGACAAAACTGGAACAATATAAAACATTTTTTAAAAGTTGACAAAACATTAACATGGGCATATCAAACCTCATGATCGATGCAGCGGAACTGCCAGGACCAGCGTGTGTTGTAGAGAAAGGGACGGAGGTCAAATCGGTTGTCATCAGGGCCGTAGCTCTCAGCATGATAGGACGGTGTCACTGTAGTCATCTTGTGCCTGTTGACTGAATACATCTTGAAAAAGTGCTTTACTTTGGCAGCCACCTGATAAGAGAGAGAAAATAGTAGAATCAAATAGGAACTCATAAAAAAAAGGAACACCACATTTTGAATTTAAAATTGACTGTATCCCAACAAAATTCTGTCCAAACCTGATCCAATTTAGACTAATACCAGAAACAACAAGAGACCCAAATTAGAGACTTAAAACTCTCCAAACGCCTTTTAGCGACAGTGACCGCTGTCATTACTCCATTAATGAACAACAACAAAAAACAAGAATAGCCTAATTATCTGAAATTCACAATTTCAGTGATTTGTGCATAATTTAGTCATCAAGATGTTAACAAAGTCTTTCAGAGTGGTTTGATGTGAAGACAGACAGAGTAAACTGCTAAGTCAGAATCATTCATGGCAGTGGAGATAGAACCAGACATCATTTAATAATCCAAAGTTATATCATAGACAATTTCTATTCACTCACCCATCCAAATCATTGAATTCAGGTGTTCCAATCACTTCCATGGCCACAGGTGTATAAAACCAAGCACCTAGGCCTGCAGACTGCTTCTACAAACATTTGTGAAAGTTTGGTGAAGGGGGGATTATGGTGTGGGGTTGTTTTTCAGGATTTGGGCTCGGCCCCTTAGTTCCAGTGAAAGAAATTCTTAATGCTTCACAGAACAATTTTTTTTGGACAATTTCATGCTCCCAACTTTATGGGAACAGTTTGGGGATGGCCCCTTCCTGTTCCAACATGACTGCACACCAGTACACAAAGCAAGATCCATAAAGACATGGATGAGCGAGTTTGGTTTGGAAGAACCTGACTGGCCTGCACAGAGTCCTGACCTCAACCCGACAGAACACCTTTGGGATGAATTAGAACTGCGAGCCAGGCCTTCTCGTCAACATCAGTATCTGACCTCACCAATGAGCTTCTGGAAGAATTGTCAAAAATTCCCATAAACACACTCCTAAACCTTTTGGAAAGCCTTCCTAGAAGAGTTGAAGCTGTTATAGCTGCAAAGGGTGGGTCAACATTATATTAAACCCAATGGATTAAGAATGGGAGGTCAACTCCTATGCATGTGAAGGCAAATGAGTGAATACTTTTGGAAATATAGTGTACAATGCCTGATAACCAAAACATTGTTCTCTAAAGATTCTGAGAAGAACTTTTGGTCTAAAATGTATATTTTTTTTAATATCTATTTAAGTCAGAGAGGTTTTCTATGTGGATTTGGAGAAGGCATTCGACTGTGTTCCCCGGGGTATTCTGTGGGAGGTGCTTAGGGAATACGGGGTACATGGCTCTTTGCTACGAGCCACTCAGGCCCTGTACAAAAAAAGCAGGAGTTTGGTTCGCATAGCCGGCAGTAAGTCAGACTCGTTCCCAGTGAGAGTTGGACTCCGCCAGGGCTGCCCTTTGTCACCGATTCTATTCATAATTTTTATGGATAGAATTTCTAGGCGCAATCAGGGGATGGAGGGTGTCCGGTTTGGTGACCTCAAGGTCACATTGCTGCTGTTTGCTGATGATGTGGTCCTATTGGGGACATCAGGCCGTGAACTTCAGCTTTCGCTGGATCGGTTTGCAGCCGAGTGTGAAGCGGCCGGGATGAGGATCAGTACCTCCAAATCCAAGTCCATGGTTCTCAGGCGGGAAAGGGTGGAGAGCCCTCTCTGGGTCGGGGATGAGCTCTTGCCTCAAGTGGAGGAGTTTAAGTATCTCGGGGTCTTGTTCACAAGTGATGGTACAAGGGAGCGGGAGATTGACAGGCGGATTGGTGCTGGGTCAGCAGTGATGTGGGCTCTTTACCGGTCTGTTGTGGTAAAGAAAGAGCTGAGCCATAAGGCAAGGCTCTTGATTTTCTCTATCGTGAATACAAGCGGCCGAAATGAGTTTCCTCTGCAGGGTGTCTGAACTCTACCTTAGAGATAGGGTGAGAAGTTTGGTCACCCGGGAGGGACTCGGAGTAGAGCCGCTGCTTCTCCATGTCGAGAGGAGCCAGTTGAGGTGGTTCGGGCATCTTGTTAGGATGCCTCCTGGACGCCTCCCTTGGGAGGTGTCACAGGCAAGTCCACCCGGGAGGAGACCCCGGGGAAGACCCAGG
The DNA here is from genome assembly GCF_015220715.1 of Pygocentrus nattereri. Lineage (NCBI taxonomy): Eukaryota > Metazoa > Chordata > Actinopteri > Characiformes > Serrasalmidae > Pygocentrus > Pygocentrus nattereri. Next base: position 11,396,987 of record NC_051225.1, read on the forward strand.
ACACGCTGGCGGGTGACTATATCGCCCAGCTGGCCTGGGAGCGCCTCGGAATCCCCCAAGGAAGGATGGATGGAAGGTTTTCTATAGCCAATTAGTACCAACGTAACCACTATTGTACCATTATTAACATTACATATAAAACTGAGAAGGCATTTCTACACGTACTTGTCATTTTATAGACAGTAGCTGTTCTTGTTATACAAGTAGCTGTACTTGTGCTGTAGACATCGCAACCTCTCGACAATGCACCATTTCACTTTAAAACACTCTGAATTATCCTGTTTAAATCTCAAAGACTGAATTATGCAGAAATGTAAAAACAGGTGGAGTTCCCCTTTAGGTTGCACTTTAACACATTTATGCAATATCAGTTCCTTCAAACCACATCCCAGTCTGAAACACCTGGCATAATGTATTTATTGTTCTCATGCTGACCTTGTGGACGTCAGTGGAGCACAAACGATTCCAGTGTGCCAGATTAAAAAGTGAAACATAAAGCAAGAAGAAAAAACTAAAGCTGAAGTAAACACAGGCCATTATTGGCAGGAAAGATGAACTAGACCTGAATCTGGAAGATATTTGAGAAGCAAAGTGTTCAACCCCTGACATGAAAAGCAGGATCTCATCAGATTTGTACAAATACATCAAACTCTAGTGTAGTGGGGGTCTGACCTGAGAAGGGGAGCAGGTCTCTCTCCATGAGTGAATGAGCTTGCAGAACATGCTGTACGCACCACACTTGGAGATCTTCCGGAGCCTGCCAATCACAGACAGCTCCGAATACGTCATCCCCATATCAGCCTGAGAGAGATATTCGAGGAAAGAGTGACTGAGGAAGAGGTGGCATTATATCATCACAGTATCACACCACACACACAACATGTGCAAGTAGACTCTATTTGCATATCCACAAAGGAAAAGAAGTGGTGAGTTTAGTTCATAAAGGTGTGAAAAAGAAGAAAGTCATATTTCATGAGGAGAGAGCCGACAGCGCAAACGTGAATTAATGGTATAATAGAGACAATGTTTGGAGCAGTATTGTTGTTCCTATATTACACTAGCCAAGTTACAGTGCTCATAAATGTGCCCTGCCTGTATTCTCCTATGAGGAATACATATTTCTATGTTGCTGCTGTAAAATGGTGTTTTAATTCCTCTCTCTCTGTGACTCATTACCTCATCCGTCTGAGAAACCTGGCCCTCGGTCAGGGGCTCGAGTTCTGCAGTGGGAGGGGCGGCCAGGACACTGTAAAGGACAAAGAACAAGACAGATCTCAGTATGACCCCAGCATTCAAAGGCTGAGCTTAGAGTCAGTCTGTACTGACCAGCCGTTTTATATCATATAGTACACTGAAGTTTGGTGACATGGATAGATAAATAGATAGAGTCATTGACGGACAGACGGACAGATACACTATATGGACAAATGTATTGGGACATCCCTCCTAATTATTAACTTCAGGTGTTCTAGCAACACCCACTGCTAAGAACATAGACCTGCAGTTTCAATAGATAAACACTGGCAATAGAATGGATCATACTGATGAGTTCAGTGACTTTCAACATGCCACTGTCAAAGGATGCCACCTCTGACACAAGTGAGTTTGTGAAATATCTGTCCTGCTAAATCTGCCCCTGTCAACAGTAAGTGCTATTATTGTGAAATGGAAGCACCTAGGAGCAACAACAGCTTTGAATATCTACAGAGAACATACTTTTTTATTTAGTTTTATTGGTTTGGTTACATGTTTAATTAGATTTAGTGTTGTGCTGTGTGTTAAACATTGAATAAAATTGATTGTATTCACAGTTTTTGTCCATTCCAACTTATCTAAACTCTAACCTAAATATCATGACAAGTATCAAATATCACTCAAATGTCTTGACGACCATGAAAATCACATTGCATGGTTATGACGGCTTCATTCTAATTGAAGTGGAGAAAGCAGAATGCTTTCTGCCCAGGGGTCACACCTCCTCACAGACTGAAAGGAACCATCTTCCAGTGACAGTCAGAAACTCTATGACCTCCTCTTTCGTGTGTGATTGGTTCCTAGGTACCTCATAATGGTAAAAATATGGTGCTTTGAAACTGGATGAATCTTTTTGAATCAACCTGTATTTTAGCCATATTTCCAGCCCCTAGTGCAAATGCTATTGTTGCTGTTATAACAAAACCTCCAAAAGGCCACCTTTATGACACAACGAAAAAATTTAGTTTGTATTAAAACATTCTGATTCAGATTACAGTGGCTATTTTTGTCATCCTAACATGGATGATTCACCTCAGATATCAAGTCCTTCATGAGCTAAATCAGGTGATTTAGATCAGAGAAATCCTAAATGTGCAGTGCTTTCAGTTCTCAGGTCTGCGACTGAAGACCACTGCTGTTTCATTTTACACCCTGTCGCTACACTAAACACAGTCTGTCTTTCACCGCATCTCAAAGGCATGACACATAGCTCTGCTGTATTAATGTGTGTGATGGCGTGTAGCTGTGTTTCCATCCATCACATACCTCTTAAGAGCAGTGAGCCGAAAGTGTTCTGCACAGTACTGTAGGAAGCGCTTCAGGTCCATCTTACTGACACCTCCAATGGGGTTTATGTCAGCGCTGGAGCAGTCATACTTTGTGAAGTAGCCAGTCAAACTGAGAAAACAGAAGACGTTTTTTTTTTTATGCAATTACTCATCAGCATTGTGAGTAAATGCGCTGTTGTAACTTAACCTTTAGAAATCACACTTACCACCACTTATACAAAAACCACAGTTTGTTTCATTATGAATTATTTCTCAAGCTAAAAACTGAACGAAATCAACTAAACGCTTTAAAACTAGCAATTTTTAGCTTTTCCAGCAATCCAGCATTTTCTGCTTGATACCAGTATCCATCAATACAGACATACCATCCCTAATGTAAACATAATTTATTGTGTTACTAATAAAAAAGCATGTCAATTATGTAATTACATTTAATAAAAAAGTGTGTAAGTTATGTAATTAAAATTAAATAGTTTAGCAATACATCAATAATAAGTAAATAGTGAAAGTTTATGAATGGGCTTTAAGTTGGCTTGACAAAGTCATGGCTATGTAAGCCTACGTGGCTGCTCAGACATTTCTATGCCATAGCTACAGTATCCCAGGTGGCTGTTAAGGTGCTGCTAGGCCAATGCCATGTTATCCTAAATAGTTGTTTCAGTGTTGCACGGCCATTGCTACTGTATCCTAGATGGTTCCTAAGGTGTTGTTAGACTGTTGGTATTCCAAGTGGTTGCTAAAGCGTAGGCTGTTGCGACATTAACTCTGGGAGTTGATGAGGCTGTTGCCTGAGTATCCTATATGGTTGTCAAGGTGTTGCTAAGTCATTGCTATGGTACCCCATGTGGTTGCTGAGATGTTCCTAGGCTGTTGCTATGTTATTCCAGGTTGCTAAGCATTGCCATGGTGTTAATGTGTTGCTAAGCCTCTGCCTGGTATCTCACGCAGCTGCTAAGGTGAAAACTATAAAACAGCACAGAATAATAATAACAAGAAAAAATAGCAAAAAACAGTAAATTTGCTTTGTCAATATTTGCCTTCTAAAATGTTAAATAAGTTACACTGTCTTTATAAGACAAACCTTTCATCCACATTGGCTGAGCCAAGGACCAGCAGACCACCAGGTTTTCCTTGAGCCCACAGACACAGCTGGGCAAAGAGGTAGGCCAAAATCATCCTGACACGAGCCTGTGAGGTTAAAAACAACACAAACACACACACTGAATATGGGAGGTTTGGATTAGAAGTCTCTGCAATATATAGTCATAATTACACAGACATAGAGTCAATGTGTATGTCAGTTTGGCTACTGATTTTCCTATATGAATATATATACACATTCAGAGAAAACATTTTTAATGCACAAATACTGTCTATTTGCTAAACATATTATGTGGAAAAACTAAAATGTGGCCTGAGGGGTGAGGGTTACATTTTATATTGGTTTTATTTTTTTCAGCTTTTTAAACTCAGCAAATAAATAAGAAACTGTGCACTAAACTTTACAGGGAAAATGGCATATTTAAGACTAGTTAAAGTGAGAAATTGGAGAAAAAAATATATTTCGACAACTTTCCCCCACAGCCAATCAGCCAAGACATGCTGGGTGTTTGACGTTTACTCCTTTAGTTTTGCACTGGAGCTTAATGCAGCTAGCAAGTAATATACACAGCAATTAACAAATAAACAAACTTCTTGGTTGATCAACTACATTTGGGATCAGATGATAAAAAAAAAAAAAAATTTTTTAAACCAAATATATTTTTACACACACACACACACATTCAGGTGTTCCAATCCATGGCCACAGGTGTATAAAACCAAGCCCCTAGGCCTGCAGATTGCTTCTACAAACACTAGTGAAAGAATGGGTCGCTCTCAGGAGCTCAGTGAATTTGACGCCACAGTGTGTCCATCGGACTTGATCGGACGGCACCTGTGCAAGTCCAGTCATGAAATTTCCTCACTACTAAATATTCCACAGTCAACTGTCAGTGGTATTATATGTGTGTGTGTGTGTGTGTGTATATATATATATATATATATATATATATATATATATATATATATGTGTGTGTGTGTGTGTGTGTGTATATATATATATACACACACACACACACACACACTTATATATATATATACACATATACACATAGTATCTCACTTTTAAAATAATTCAATACCAATTCATTCAAAACGTACTGTGTTTGCAGCTTAGTTCCCATATATTAACTGTATGGACTGTATGGTCTGGGGAGCAAATAGTACGTTTTGAAACTTCAAAAAAGAAGAAAAAAATAAGAAAACTACAGTTTTTTTTTAAGTTTGTGCTGAAACATATACACATCTCTTTTGCAAATGCAGCTATTACGCCACATTCAAATAATGCTGACAAGCAAAGCAGAACAGACATGTGGTGCACATGTTCCTCCATTTACAGCGCAGCACAGTATGCTGTGCATGTGCAAGTGAAGAAACTCTGCTTGGACACCCAAATCTCTGAGGTCAAAAGTGTCAAACTGACCAATGTCCATGTGAACAATGCGGTGTGATTGTGTTACCCAGCAAGCAAACATCCTGGTAAGAGACAATCACTCAGCACAATTTGCCCGGGCTTTTCTGATGGGATATGTCAGATAAAAAAAAGATAAGAAGATAAGGCCAGTGCAAAGGGGTCAACTGCAGCAGGATTCAGGTTAGATGCATCCTGCAATGAGCACTCAAGATAGGCCATGTGAACTTAAATATTGGCTTACAGGATATATCTGTTTTGCGTTGATGACAGAATGAGAGTGTGAGAGTGTGAGACAGAGAGAGAGAGAGAGAGAGACAGAGAGTGAGAGAGAGAGAGAGACAGAGAGAGACAGAGAGTGAGAGAGAGAGAGAGAGAGAGAGACAGAGAGTGAGAGAGAGAGAGAGACAGAGAGAGACAGAGAGTGAGAGAGAGAGAGAGAGAGAGAGAGAGAGAGAGAGAGAGAGAGAGAGAAGGTAGTCTATAATAATGCAGCCAAGCATGTCAATGTTTATTTGAGTTTTCAGTAAAAATTCAACCAAAAAATGGTTTACACTGACTATTACCAAAATACAGTGCTGTTCAACTACTGACATAATGACATAACATACAACAAATTGCAATCAGTACCTTAACTAATAAAAAAAATCTTACTACGTCAGCAAACAGCAGTAAACTGTTTGCGCTCTCTATAGGAAGTAAAGTGATGTTATTCTTTTACAGAATGAATGACAGTGTTTCAGTCAACGTCCCCTGTTCAAATACACTCTGACATCTGTCATGCTGGATTTACATTGTGAAACATTTGTGCAATTTATGTGTTAAACCTACATGAAAGTAAACTGCACTTGAGTTAACGCAGTGGTCACCAAGCCTCCTCCTAGAGATTCCAACCTGCATCTAACATGCTGCCGACTCCCATACCAACACTAATGCACCTGATCCAGCCAGTCAATGACACCTGAAGTCGTTGATTATCTTAAGCAGGAATGGTAGATTGTGGTTCAAGCTACACTCCACAGGATGGTATATCTCCAGAGTTGATGGCCACTGATGTAAAGCATCCAGCAGCTCATTTGAAATTCAGCCACAACAGTTCCAGACATCAGAGCTTTGTGGAATCGAAGCATTTATCCTTCTAACCTGCTGTTACTGTGATCTACATTGCTTAGATTACATAGATTACTCATTTTCTCCTCTCTTCATGTCCCCCAATTCTACACAGAGCTCAGATTTATTTGAAATCCAAATAACAGAAGAGGAGACAGACTGCATTGTACTTCTAGGACAGGATGAGCAATGCAGCAAGTAAACTGCAGTGACACAAAAAGGCAATAAAAATGCTGCAAAAAGCAAAGGACACTTATTGGTGGAGTGACTGAATGTGCAACATGCAAATTTGATTTGTTTTACTTTTTATTTAAACTGACATTTGCTTTCTGTAACTGTCAAGTTGCACAAAAATAAATTTGCAGGCAACTCACGAAAAAAAGTTTCTCCGTCTAACGCCAGCCTTACCCTACTGTGAAAACTGTTTAAGGACTCACTTCCTACATTTTCCTTGTGTTGTATTTTTTAGGTCCACTCACAAAGTGTGTGTGGTTTTATGCACCAAAAAACACTTTGACATGACCATTTTCCAAGAGTTGGCTTCATGACATCAAAAAAAAAACAAAAAAACAACAAATTTAACAAGATGTTTCAGTAGCTTAGTTCCATATGCACTCTATGGACTGGAGAGTGAACAGTACATCTTTGACAATATTTACATATTACATCAAAATCTTTTTTAAAAAGTGGCAGTTGTATGTCAAATTATGGCTAATATTTGAACTCTCACATGTTTGACTTATTATGACTCATTTTCTCAACAACTTCAACAATGTACGCCATTTCTTCAGGTTAAAATCTCAAGGAAACTTCATCCGGAGTCATTATTTTGAGAAAAAAAAAATCAGGCAAAACACTAAGAATACAAGTCACTATCTTGAGCTGAAAAGTCAAACTTTCAATCCTAAAAGTAAAGATATTTACATACAGCCCCCAGAAACAGAAAGGAAAACATGACTACGAATACCCAGTCATTTTTTCCTTCTGTCAGTAAAAAGCTTCCAAACAAAAAAGGATGTGAGCATGACATAAGCCATATGACATAAGACATATGACATAAGCAAAAAAAGGGTCTAGCTATCACATTCCTTCACAGAATATCCAAGTTTAATTAAATGCTCTATTTTGAAATGCTTGGTTTGGAAATGTTTGCTTTCAAATTCCATAACAGGCAGATGTAGTTTTACTTAGGATTCATTTAAGAGAGGGATTTGGGAAGAAAAACACAATCTCACCTGCACATTCTGCAAAGCCAGGTTCTCCCTGCTGCTTCCTCCATTTACACGGAACTTAGGCCACTTTCCCATCACCATGGAGAAGATTCCCAACATGCCTTTCACTGCCATGTCAATGTTGATGTTAAGATGATTGCTATGAGGAGGAAGAAAAACATGGGCTTCACCTACACAGCATATCATCACAGTCATAACAACACCTCTCCAAAACAATACTGTAAAAGGACAACACGACAACACATTATTGCACATTGACCATCTAAATTAAGTAAAATTAGGGGCAGTCGAGGGCTGGAAGTTAAGGGAACCAGCCTTACAACTGGAAAGTCCCAGACTGAGATGTCCTTGAGCAAGGCACCTAACCCCCAACTGCTCCCTGGGCGCTGCGCATAGGGCTGCCCACCGCCCTGGGCAAGTGTGCTCACTGCCCCCTAGTATGTGTCTTCACTAGTGTGCATGTGGTGTTTCACTGCACAGATGGGTTAAATGCAGAGGTGAAATTTCCCAATGGTGGGACTAATAAGGGTCTCTTAATCTAATCCCACACTTATTACATCCTAAGTCTTCTTTTTCTGCAACTTTGTAAGTTATTGCATTGTTACACTACAAGCTGTTCTTAAGGTATAGAAGTATGTAATAAAAACGTAAGATTTTTGACCCAATCCTCATGAGATGATCACACAATAGGGCAGCTAGCATCTTTTAGTGGTGTAAAAAAGTAAAAACAACGAAGATCAGTTCTAAATCCCAGTCAATCTACACCCGCCCAGCCCTCCAAGTACACATTTGGTGGAGCCAATGGAGTCATGAAGGCCTCGGCAGTTTGCTCATGATTTGAATTAGGTGTGTTAAAAGGGAAAACAGTACAGGGCGCAGCTAAACACTTAGGACTTAGACCCAGGTGATTTTGTCATTATTACTCATTATTTACATGTGCCAATATGGGCATAAATCTGGAGCATTAATCCTTTAGTGTGATCCACCCAAATAGGTCCATTCTAGCCTGTTTTACCTTCCAATCTGGGCTGCCAGTTCTTTGGCTCGGTTGCGGGTGTCCTCCGAGGAGTTCTCACTGGCCATGTAACAAGTGGTGAAGAGCCGTCCACACATCTCTCGTGGCTCTTCTGGCCTGTAAGACGCGTCACACACCAGCCGCTGAACATCCTCCAACACCTGTGCATCTGCAAGTGGTGGGAGAAAAAATATAGTGAAAACTTCAATAAGAGGACAGTTACTGCTACTGACGATAAAGTATTAAGAAGCAGTGTTACTCATGTTGATCACTTAAAAAAACGTCTCCAGCAGTTATTTAAATTGCTTTTAGTTAACATTGCCTTAGAGAAAGAATGTCCAATGTTGAAGGTTTCACTAAGTTTATAGGCTACCAAATCCATTAGCCTACTTGTGTATGCTTACATTAAATAGATAATAACTTCACATTACATGTAATAATGAACTGCCATCACTCTTAAACGAAACAAATAAGAATATCTAAGAGAACCTAAAAACACAGTAGTTATTTGGACAAGATTATTTCTGTTTAGCTAGAAGAAGTTCTATTTTGCTTCAGTTTAGCCAACCAGCTAGCTACCTTCATTTTTCAGGTTAGACGTTAAGATTTTTTTTTTACTTTGATATAGTTGTTTTAAATAGTCAGGCCTATACTATCTATACTTTACCAAAATACTTTATACTTTAAGTATTGTAAACTGTAATGAATTACTTTCCAAAATAGGGAAATGCTTATAACAAAAGGCATAGTAAAAGATACTTTCCAAATTGTTCCAAATGGGTGTTTTCTAAATGTTCATGTTCAAAGACAATGTCTATGGCCTTATATGAACACGGACTTGCAGAATAATTTGTTTCAACAAATGTAACAAGAAACTGAAGAAGCATGTCGCTGCTGTTGGAACAAAACCTTGTATCTCCAAAATGACGACTGTACAGGAGAATAAATAAACCTACTTTACTTTTAATGTTAGTCAATGGAACCAGACTTTTTACAGACATTTTGGGCCATTTATGTTGGTCCATTCTTCAAGAAATTTACATGCGGTATAAACACTTAAATGTTTTGTCCACTTGTGATCAGATAACCCTAGACAGTATAAACAGGGCCTATGAGTGTGTAAGCTTGACATCTTACTTACTGCCATCTCTGACAGCTTGACAGACCTGCACACACATGGAGTAGACGATGCATGCTGAGGAGGAGCTGTCTACTCCACCGCTGAGAGGAAGAAGGAAGCCAGCCTAAAAGCACAAACAGATAAAGAATTGATCCTTGAAGCCAGCAAGCTTTATGACTCTCAGGAGACTAAACAACATATATTAGAATTCGGAAGAAAAAACGCATAGGTGCTCTACTCCTAAAAAGCTGTGCAGGTACTCTATTCCTAAAAAACTGCTTTAAAAAAATGCATGGGTAATAATAAAAAAATGCATAAAAACTGCCTAGGTATTCTTCTCCTAAAAAACTATAAAATGAGTAGGTACTCCAAAAAACAGTGTAAAAACTGCGCAGGTACTCTACTACTAAAAACTGAGTAAAAAATGCATAGGTACTCGCAAAAAACTGGTACTCTACTTCCAAGAAAACTGCATAAAAACTGAGTAGGTACTCTACTCCTGAAAAAATGCATAGATACTCCTAAAAACTGCGTAAAAATGTGGAGGTACTCTAATCCTGAAAAACTGCATAAAAATGCATATGTACTCCTAAAAGCTGCGTAAAAAATGCATAAGTACTCTACTCCTAAAAGACTGAATAAAAACTGTGTAGGTACTCTACTCCTAAAAAACTTTGTAAAAAAATGCATAGGTACTCTACTCCAAAAAAATGCATATAAACTGTATAGGTGCTCCTAAAAAATTGTGCAAAAAACTGTGTAGGTACTCCTAAAAACTGTAAGAAACTGCATAGGTACTCTATTCCTAAAAACTTGCGGAAAAACTGTGTAGGTACTTTACTCTTAGCATGGGCTTTGTGTCTGTTCTTATACAAGTGTTTTATACATTTTGGTTAATTACTACCTATTCAGTTTCACATCTACTTTTCAGAAAGTTGTTCTGCTACTATATTGTTCTGGCTGCCTTTCTTGTCTAGGGTCTTACAACAGTGTCTGTTAAGTTCTAACTAATTTTCCCTCAAGCATTTCAAAATATCTACTCATCCTTTATCTGTTCATCTACAACACTGTGCAAAA